>NC_140448.1:20723502-21231002 GCF_963576455.1 Neolamprologus multifasciatus
TACGGTGCTATACTGTCCTTTGCACTTTGCAGTACAAATGGATAATGACCCAATGCATACTGTAAAAGCAACCCAAGGGTTTCTCAATGCAATGGCCAAGTCAGTCACCTGATCTCAACCCATTAAAGCATGTTTCTCAGTTAGTAAATACAAAACCAAGTGCAAAGACCCACAAACAAGTCTCATCTGATGGTAAAGCCCTAGCAGAGCATCTCAAGGGACAAAACACAGTATCTTGTTATGTCCCTGGATTCTAAACATCAGGCACTCATTTAAAAATGCCTGAAAGATGTTAGTTTGTCCAGTTACTTTCGAGCCTCTGAAAATGTTGGACTATGTGTACCAATTACTATAAACTCTAAACACTAAAAACAAAACTTTAGTTAAACCCCTTGAATTAAATATGAAAGTCTGCATTTCAATCACAGCTTGAATGTTTGATTTAAAATTCTCCATAGTTGTGGACAAAAGCAAAACAGTCAGGTCCATAAGTTTGGGGGCAATGACAAGTTTGTCGATGCACAAAAAAAGATTATTGTAATATTTAATAAAGGCCTTATTCTATTGTATGAATATGTTTAAAAAATAAGCGTTTTAGAATGTAATGTTAAATGTAAAAATGTGTGCAGATTAGCTCAGAACTCTTTTCGCTTGCCAAACATCTGGAGGATTGGGCATTGAGATGAGACAACAAAGCCAGTGGTGCTAAAAAACTGGGTTAGATGCCTACCTTTTGAAATACAAAATCGTATGAATATAAAACAGTGCCCAATGCTTTATTGCAGTTTTTTAAAGTAGGAGAACAGTCTGCTATGTAATTACAAATGTCTTGGGAATGAGGATGGAATAGGAATTTTAGAACATGGCTGCTGCTAAAAACTGCAACAGACAAGCTGATTTGCACTGTTTTCTTTTTCTGCTGGGATAAAAAGGATGCCAGTCAGAAGTCTGCATAGAATATAATGTAATTATCGGCAAAATGAACACGTATTCACAAAATACTAAACCGAGTGCTATATGGGAGATAAGTCAGGGTCACAACTCTTATTTTTTAGAACTGTAACCTTTTTTTGACAACACTGAAACATATTCTCCTTTATTTTTTCACGTGACGATATCTGGCACAACACTGCTGTCAGCTTTAAAATGTTTTATATTCACGATGCTGTCCTCTGTACCTTGCTTATGTGACAAGATTTAACTTTAATATAAAACTGTTGATACATTCAGTTCTGTCCATTAGTTTTTGGACAGTTGCACATATAGACCAGCACTGTTTTAATTGAAATAGTCAAGATGTGATTGAACTGCAGACTTTCAGCTTTAACTCAAAAAAGTTCCATAAAAGAAGTGCAATAATTTTTTAGGACTTGCAGCCATTTTTATACATAGTCCTTTTCAGAGGCTCAGAAGTAATCTGAATTGAATGACAAGACGTTTTATGGCCAAATGAGGTCTCTTCCCTTATTATTTCATGGCAAATTATGCATATAAAACATGTTGAGTTGATTCCAAGCGTTGAACTTGTAATTTGTAGTTTCAGCTTTTCTCTGACATCTCAAGATGAGGTCCGCAGAGATGTCCATGCAAATAAAGGAGGCCATCATTAAACTGGAAACCCCAAATAGAGCTATGAGGGAGATAGGAAAAACTTTAAGAGTGACAAAATCAACAATCTGATACATAGAAAGACCACAGAAGACAACTAAAGTGCATGACTGCAGGACTATTTCTCCTTGACTGAAATAAAATCCTTTGAAATATCCATCCAATAACCAACAAACTGATTTTTTATTTAAAACACTCTGTATAGGTGTACAGAGGCAAAATGTAAAGAAAAATGTGCCATTTTCCAAAAAACCTATGAACCGAACACTGTTTCCACATTAAGAAACTGAACAGGATGGTAACTATGAGCAGTATAGGATCCCATAGTATTTACATGTACTCATAATGCTATGATATAATTCCTGATCAAATGCAGTGAGGTAGTTGAGTGACTTGGTTTTATCTTAGAATATGTCAAATCAAATCTGAGGCCTTTTTATTTCCAGAATTGTTCTTGGTTTCTTAAAAATGCCCCCCTGCTACCATTTCAGGGGTTGTGTGACAAAAGCTTTGTCATCTAAGTAGTCAGGTACTGAAAACTTAAGCACATCCACAGTATCAGTATGACATTTGTTATCAATTATATACTCTCAGATTAAAAAATATGGATGTTTTTGTTGCCTCGTAAAATCTTATGAGAGCCAGTATAACAGCCATGATGACATCTTCTTTACTACCACTCTGCCAGCAGCTACTGAGCAGCAAAGATGGCAAAATGGAAGGAAAGCAGTAGCAAAGGCTATGAGGGAATGCAAGAAGTTGAAAAGATGGGCTGGATAAAAGCAGAGAGGAGGTGGAATAGCAAATTGTACCATGATAAGAAATGGCAAGCATTGATGAATCACTGCTCTCACAACTGCCTTGGCTCAGATGGTTGTGAAATGTTTAAAATCTGGTTAAATCGTTTGAAATATAAGAGCCCACTGAAGGCTGCAGCATGCTGTAATAGATTTGAACACGCCAGAATCTGAACACAGACTAGCCTGTCAATCATGTGTTAGCTGCAAAGGTTTCACTGCTTCCAGGGAGAAGTGGAAAACCTTTGTTTAACCTCAATTACAGGAAATGATCTCTAATGGGTTTCGCTCCACAAAACTTTAGACTTCAACTGAGAATGCAAACCTGACTCTGCAGCTGTGCTTGCATTTAAAGAAGAAGATCCAGGCTACCTATAGGGCACAGAAATGTGGAATCCATGCAAGGAATTTATATATCATGGTTCTTTATCGGGGAAATCTTCCAGGCTGCTGGTCAACGAGCAAATCTGCTGGCAGAAGTCAGGTGTAAGAGCACTGCCATACAGACAATCGGATCTCACCACCCACTATAAAGTGACTGGCACGCTCACACCACTCAAAAGAGTCCACAGCTAGGAAGGCCCACCCATCCCCACAGCCAGATATTCCCCTCACGCCAGCTGACAACCCATGTGCGCCTTCTAGCGGCGTTCCAAGTTTGCGTGTGCGTTCACGCCTGCAAACGGTGACCTTTCGTTCACTAAAGCACCACTGTGACTTACGGTAGAAAACGTATTCTGTGTAGCTGGACCAGATCTTGTCCTCTGTGTGCTGGTTGACGAACGAAGCTGTGACTGACGAGTTGCAGGCCACCATTTGGAAACCACACTCCGACAGCATGTCAAAAGCTCTCTCCAGGTGCTTGAACTTGAGATAAAACCGGGAGGTGTACCGATCCGGGGTCCTGTCCGGGTCCCTGCTCTCGTTCAGCGTCTCCCCAAACACTTCTTTGGCAAGGGCTACCCTCCCGCATATTAGTATCCGAGGTACCCTCCTGAACTTGGCGTCACTCTGACTCTCACGGCCCATGGTACACGACCCTCGATACCCCACAGTAATGAACCCGCTCTTTCTGTCCGCGGGAACGAGAGAGGGTGGCGGGCACTGCCGGTGGTCGCTACCCTGGGACCCATCTTCATAGTCGCTGTGGAAGTAGTCGTCCGGGCTTTGCTTGATATCCTCAGGGGTGAGTAGCTTCACCAGGTCGGGCAGCTGGAAGTATTCAGCCTCTTTTCTGAGCCTCCCTTTTTCCGGGAAGTGGTCCGGGAGGACAACTTGCTTATCCCGGAGGTAGTCCAACACGTACCGGAATAAAAAGCCATCTCTGTCAATGAAATATCGACCCTTGGGGTCTCTTGCTAAGTCGTTAGATGCGTCTTTTTTAGAAGAAAATAGCTTACCGAGCAGCGAATTCGGGGTGCTCACCAAAGTTGAATGACGCGTGTAATAAACCTGTCCCCCGACGTTTAATTCAACAACATCTGGGAAACTGTTCTGAACTGATGCCTGCTCTTTGGGATTAGTCCTGCAGTTTAGACTCAGCGCCATCGTTTCCGTCATGAACAGCTCCAAGCAGGCTACACACCTCTTTCAACCACAAGTCTCAAAAAAGAAGGAAAGAAAGAAAAAAGCGATGGGTCAGTGTCAAAAGTTGCCCGAGCTGTGCCCCCTGTTATTTTGACGCAGGACCTCCAACTTCATCTCACAGCGATCCGAATGAGCATTTTTCATGGCTGCATTGCCATTATCACCTACCAGTCTTTAACAGTTGTCGAAAATGGAGAGGGAAATGTCACTTCGTAGTCTCGAATTGGCAAAACTGAAAAGAGCAACTTGAATGGAGTAAAGAATCGTCGTTGTAAGAGAGGATGAGTGTATTCTGGCGCATCAAAAAGCTGACTGCATTAGTGGTTGTGGGACTCCCTTCGCCTCTGGGAAAAGAGCATTAGCCTACATGGAAAACCAGTGAGTGCTGGAAGAAGGCTATTTGACCGGATGGAGGGGGGGAAAGCACTTGCCTTGCTTGCCTTTTTAGTTTTTGAAAGTAACATCCAATAGAAATATGTCCTTTTCCACAAACGCACGTAACCAGAAAAAAGTCGAACAACTTATTTTAGAATCTAGCCCGAAATGAAAAAGGTGCAAATGCGACGCTGTCACTTTTCTCTTTTTGTTTTGTTGTTTTTTTTTTTCTTTAACTTCCTTTCAAGAGCGGACGATTTTGAAGGTTGTAGAGACTGACAGGTGGAGGAAAAAAGCCTTTCAGTGACGAGAAACCTCGCAGAGATTGCAAACACAGTCCTCTAATCATTTTGTCTGTAGCTTGTCACAACATCCAGACATGTCGCCTGGTGCGCGCTGATTTAAAGTACCCTCCTATTCATTAAAAAAAACACAATAAAACCCATATACGACTCTTTTTCTTTTCTTTTTTTATGTCCTGAAGAGGTGTTAAAACCTCCGTTCGGATTTCTTTTTCTTTCTTTAAAGCAGTAGAAAGAACCGAACCACTGTTGGCTGCATTACCGGGAACTGTCCGCGGTACTGAAACGAGCATCTCTCTCTCTCTCTCTCTCTCTCTCCCTCAGCCCCTTCCCCCTCCCTCAGCACACACACACTAACATACACTCCCCTCACTCTCCTTCGCATACACTTGTACCGCCTCCCTTCCCCTACAGAGTTGGGTGGTGTCTTCAGTGTTGCCCCTTCTCTCCTACATGTACCCGCATGCAAACACAGGCATCTGTGTAAGTAAACCCCGCATGTGAGCAAAAATCATTTGTCCCTATTTGAATATACAGCACACTAAAGTTTGCTATATTAACCTATGCCATTTGTAATACTAGCACCGCTGTATGCAAATGTGGGGAAACTGGTGCTGTCGTAGGTTAAGGAGCTGCAATGAAAAATATATTTTTTTAAGATTTCCCAGCCGCTTACAGTGCATAGAGGAAGAAATGTTCCATCCATCGCTGTGCCATTATTATAACGAGAGCACAATGCTGTAATTTGACCCGCAGCTTGAATCCATTTGCATGGCATTTAGTTTATAATACATCATTACAGGACACGTTTATTTTACCATAGTGCGTTACTGTCGTGCAACATATTTGCAGCTTCCACTTTAGAACTGTTTTACAAATTGAAATCCAAAGTCCAAATACCTACATTCAAAATTCAGATAAACGCTTGCGAAAAAAGAAATAAAAAACACATTTGAATTGAAATATTGTGTGAGCCTTCAGCATTTGCTTTGTAAAATGAACAACAGCGCCTCCCTATGTTTTCCCTCCCAAGTTCCTTTTTCAGTGCCATGGACATATCCTCGCACAGAGAGGTGATGGAATTAGTGGGTGAAAGGTTTTTGGTTTACAGTTAGTGTAAATTAATGCATTTATGCATGCTGCGCTAGTTTTGCATTTGCAAAGTTTCCAGACAGACATTCCAAGGCTTGGATTGTCACGTTTCTGTTTCTGGGGAAGTTTTACAAAGAGGGATCTTTTTTTCTTTCTTTTTTTTCAATCAAAATTTTATGTCATGGGGACAAAAGTAGTCAGCACTATACATGACCATTATACAGAATTCAGTTACTGCATGGTGAAAGTGTTGCAGAATAAAAGAGGGACTTGTGTATAAGAAGTCTGGGTGAGAATGAAGTATATGTAGTCTGCTGGATCTCAGAAAGTCCAAATCATTTTTGTATTTTATTGATTGGTTGATTGATTTACGACCTAATGCCTTCAGCAGCCTTTTATTTTCTTTTGGAGCTCATCTGTCCACTTTTAACCAACCTTGCTGTAAGCAAAACTGCATTTTCAGGCATATTCCTTAACTGTTGTGTCCGCCCTACCACTGAGAAAATGATGCCATTACTTTTCTATTTCAGTGCTAATTCTAATTTTCATCAATTTTAACTGTAGCTTAAAGCAACATAGCCACAGAGGCAATCAAATGCAGCAGATAAATTTAAAAAGTAAAGTCACTAAAACATTTATACTGGAATTGATTCTCTTTCATTTGGTATTAATGCACAATCTCATCCTGCATTCAGTGCTTTTAGCGCTATTAATGCCTTTCTATGGGATGCAGTGTCATGTGGGTTTTTTACAAGCACTTTTAAACTTTTAATCTTGCTTTAACACAACACCCACACCTCACAGGTTTTGCACAAAAATTACTGGAAATGAAATTCTTAGAGAGAAAAAAGTGACCATTTGGGTTTTTTATTTTTATTTTTTTGGTTTTATTGCTTGAGAATTAAACCACCAGGTTTACCATCAATTTAGCTGTAAAGTCGCACAAAAATTCCTATAAAGTACAATCATGCAAACAGACACGCATACACACACGCAGAAAGAGAGGAGGTGTGCCCAGCTGGGACATCAGCAGTCACCCAGAAGTAGGCCATGTCGGCTGCGTCTTCATAAATACATGTGGGCACTACAACACTCCCCACTGTGGTGCTATTTAAAGAGCAGACGATTGACCACCTGTAAGGAGTTGAACCTGCTTGTGCTGACAAAATTAATTTCACCTTAGCTTTCTTTGTCCCCAAAGAGCACTTGATTCACTGGTGTAGTCTTCTGAAACACGCAGCAAGACCGTCACCAGACACATTCATCTATGGTTTGTGCACCGTGCCTGCATTTCAGGTCACAATGTACAGTATCAACATAGGTTTGAATTATTTCAAATAATTTATTTCATTTATATCCAGAAAATCAGTTTTTGGAAATTATCTTTTGCAGGATTCTGATTTATTCTGTTATAATGTCAAACTTACTGGGTTTTCATAAAACATGCTTGTGCAGTAGTTGTAATTTCCAAATTATGTCCTTGCTCTCCATGTTCTTAAAATCCTTTTAGTTTCACATTAACAAATTAAAAATATACACAAACATTCACTCTGTGAGCACAGCGGCAACATTAATAATTTATGGTTTTTCAGACAGAGACATTATATCACAGAGATTTTTAATTTTTCACTTGAAAAAGAAAGCGACTCGGTGAGCACTCCTCTTCCTTGATACAGATCAACTGGCAGCACAGTTATTTTCTTCCTGTGCAGTGCAGAGAAAACTATTAAAGGGAAATTTTCAGGCCAGTCACAGATGGTTGAAATAAACAGCATACTACTCCCACTTCCATCTCTCATTACAGCCACACCGAATGATGCCAGGCCTTAGATGGGAAATCTGCAAGTACAGCAGGCAGACATTCAATGCATAAATTCAGCCGATTCAGAGAGGATGAGTATTTACCAAGAGTTTCTATGAAAACCTTAGTTATCTCTCAAACGTGTACTTTAACTTTTTTTATTTACGTATGGACAGCTATTTATTATTTGCAAAATTTCACTAGGAAAAAACTCAAGCATGTTGGCACCGAATTCTGCAAGAGAGCAGTCATTTCAGTCAGATACACGAGGAAAGTGATTATTGGTGTTCTTTAAAGCATATTAGTGTTAGCATCATTTTTGAATTAATCGTTGCTACCAATAGGGAGCCATCAAGTTTATTGAATCACTGTGAAATTAAAGGGCCTGAGAGCAATGTGTGCACTTTTGCTTGTATAACTAATGATGTGGGCAAATAAATCTGCGCAGTCATATTGCAATAGCCTGACTTCACTTTAATGACAAGTAAAATCAGGTTCTATGGCATATGTAATTTTTAGGGTTAACATTCAGTTTAAGGTTAGATTAAGAGTTAATCAGATAGTGGATAGGGTTAGAGTTAGGTTAAATGGATTATACTATATGGAAGCTAAGGTGAGACGAGGCTGTGTCTGTGTGTGCATGAATGATTTTCTTAAAAACTAAACCGATTAGTCATAAAATTCTGACCACACACAGGTGAAGTGAATAGCAATGATTACCTCTTCATCATGGCAGCTGGTTGTTGGTGGGACGCATGAGGGAGCAAGTAAACATTTTGTCCCCACGGGGCAAGCATAAGGATTTTGGCGAGTTTGACAAGGGCCAAATTGTATTGGCTGGACGATTGTCTCAGACCATGAACACCCTTTCATCGTGACATCTTTCAGCAGGATTTGTGCACTGCCACAAAGATAAAATGGTTTGATGAGCACAACAATGAGTTTTAGCTGTTATCGTGACCTCCAAATTCCCCAGATCTCAATTTACTTAAGCATCCATGGGACATGCTGGACAAACAACTCGAATCCATGGCATCCTGCGTTGCCCACCTCGTAACTTACAGGATGCCACAGCAGACCTCCAGGGGTCTAGTGAAGTCCATTCCTCATCAGGTCCGGGCTGTTTTGGCAGGAAAAGGAGGACTAACACAATATTAGGCAGGTGGTCATATTGTTATGCCTGATCCGTGTATGTATGTATATGTGTGGGAAATGTGAAAAAATACAGCTGGTGGCTTCTATTTTGCATATGACCAGAAGGTGGAATGGCAGAAATTAAGAGCCTGCTAATTGCAAAAACCTTTTATTTTGATGTTGACAATCACCCTGTGGCGAAACACTGCATTAAACAGACTAAAACACTTTTGCCCCTATTAATAGTTCAGATTTTTTAAAAAGTTGTTATACAGCTTATCAATACTAAATCATCTAAAGTGGAAAACTCTTTTTTTTCCCTTTTGTTTGTTTAATTTAAAACCATGGTCCACAATTGTAACAGTCTGAAAAAGGAAAGGCTCTACTTTAGTTAATTGAATTATAAAGACCTTTGTTTCATTATTGTTTTTATTTATTCATACACAAAACCAAAAAACAATAACTTGCTGATACTCCGACTCAATTAGATGATCCATGCAGGCTGACTGAACTCTGTCCTGAAAGTGTTTGCTCTCCAACACCTGCTGCTACTAAAGCAACGAGTCATCATTCTCAAATGTGCCTTTAAACATTGTTGAGCAATTTTTTTTGGCTTGTTTTAGAAGCACGCTAATGAACTCATTATCGTTAAGGAATATTTTGTCTCTCTGATATCAATCTTCAAATATCAATTCAATGAAGTCCTTGTAGGAGTCGGTAACAAGTCCCGATGCCCCAGATTTGGTATCTAAACAAGATATTTTTAGCTGGTTCCAACAAACAGATCTAATGTGGGAGTCAGTTGCACTGAGGAAGTAGATTGAACTGTTTGACACAATCATCATATCTCATGATACAATGTCAGTAATGTGACCCACAAACAATTTTGAGCAGAGAGTAATCCTCTGTGGTTCAAAATGTCAAGACTGACAAATTGAGGGCATGTCTATGAATTTTGACAGTTTTATATCCTCTTGCCAATGGAGCAATATAATTTCAGCAACATGGGATTTTTTTTTTTAGTATTATTCATTTCAGCAGGTTAAAAATGACTTTGGTCTTGGTTTGTGTCACTTTGTTGCTCTACTCTTGAAAACCTCTCCTTATCCACTCTCTGCACAAGGCCATGAAGCTATTCCCTGCTAAACTAGGCCCACTGCTCTCCCTGGAGACATGGCTAGCTACCAGGAAGCCCACTAAACATTAAGGGCTCTGGCAGCCAGAGCAGAGTGGCTTGGTGAGGGACAGACGAGCAACTCCTGGAGCCAGAATAAGAAGAGGACTGCAAGACACCACAGAGAGCTGGGAAGTTGAACGCCTCAGCTTGTCTTTTGGCCAGCAACATAGCAGCAGAGCTGTCATCCCACTCACTAACATTGACGCTGCAGGTGTCTTGTGTGTGTGTGTGTGTGTGTGTGTGTGTGTGTGTGTGTGTGTGTGTGTGTGTGTGTGTGTGTGTGTGTGTGTGTGCGTGTGTGTGTGTGTGTGTGTGTGCGTGTGTGTGCGCATGTGTCTGTGTTGCACTACTTTTTGTACAGGAGAAGGCATCAAGCGGGTGGATCCTTGCAGCCAAGTCTAAACAGAGCATCAAAATCTAAGATTCAAAGATATTTTGGATGCAACCAACTGAGCCAGGGCTTTGTGTGAGTGTATCTGCACAGAGATGACTGTAGGTCTTACTGCTAAATTAAGCTCTGATCAAGAACATTTCTATAATAGTTTCCTGTGTTTGTTGTATACATCCAGTTGACACACATCCTGTGTGATGTTCAGTGTTTACATAATTGTTTTGGGTTTTATCTTGAAATCTACTCAATGGGAACACACTTTGTTACAAACAACTTGCTAATACCAGGTTTAACCCCAATTCTGCCTTCAGAACTGCTTTGATTGTCCATGGCATCGATTCAACAAGATGCTTTGGTCCATATCAATATGATAGTATCACACAGTTGCTGGTGAGTGTGTAGATCGTTTGAGTACAGTTAACTTATCGTCACAGTCAAGAAATCACTTTGAGATGAGATGAGCTTCAAAGCAGCCATTAGAAAAAGAGCCTGTTGTGGACATAAAGGGAGGGACGTGTTTAAGAACAATACTCAGATAGGCTGTGGCATAAATGGTGCACAGTTGCTACTGAGGGGCCCAAAGTGTGTTAAGAAAAGATCACAAGCCTGAATCATTGATACAAAGCAAGATGGATCCATGCTTTGGTTTTGCTGGCACCAAATTCTCATCTTACCACCTGAACCATCACATAAATTGAGACCCATCTGACCAGGCAATGTTTTTCCAATCCTCTGTGACATCCATACAGAACAATGTTGGTGAGCCAGTGTGCATTATAGCCTCCGTTTCCTGTTCTTAGCTGACAGGAATGGCATCCAATGTGATTTTCTCTACTGCTGTGGCCCATCTGCTTCAAGGTTGTGCATTCAGAGATATTCTTCTGCATACCTTTTGGTTGCCGAATTACTTCCTATCAACTCGGAGCAGTCTGGCCATTTTCCTCTACGCTCTAACACGATGCATTTTCACTCAGAGAACTGCCACTCACTGGATATTTGCTCTGTTTCTTTTCTCTTGGACCGCTCACTGTGAGCCCTAGAGATGGTTTTGTAGGTAAACCCCAGTAGATCACCAGTTTCTGATACACTCAGACCTGCTCATCTGGCACAAACAATGTTCAAAATGACTTAAATGATCTTTCATCCTTATTCTGATGCTTGGTTTGAGCTTCAGCGGGTTGTTTTTACCATGCCTAAGTGACTAAATGCATTGAGTTACTTCCAGGTGATTGGCTGTTTAGATATCAAGAGAGTATACACTGCATATTGTTCCAGCAAGAATTCACTTGTGTGGTTTCTTCTAGACCAGTGTTTACATTTTAATAATAATATTAATAACTTATATTATGAATATATAGGTATTAATGCACCTGCATTTCTTTGTTTATTTCATACATGTGCTATGAGATTAGTTTCTTTGTAGATACATTGTATTTCAAACTCTTAAATGATAGATGGTATTTATTATTGCATTCGGTGTCTCACAGATGCAAATTAGTATTTCCAATTTAGATTTTGATCCATAGTTTTAATTTAGGTATCCTGCTGTTTTTTTTAAGTATTTTAGGGCTTTTTTGTTTGTTTGTTTTTTAGCTTTTTTAAAAGTTTGGTTTGTGCTGTCATGGCATTAATGTATTCATGTTGAAAGCCTCGTTTTTTAGAGGTCTACGATCTTTTGCTGTATTCAAGGCTCCTATCTCATGTACTGCGGCTTCCACAGAGAACAAGACGAGATACAAAAGGATTACAAGACTGCATCCCAGTTTGGCGCGCAACACTTACCTTCCATTATTTGTGATTTTCACTCATTAGAATCGGTGTTTTCCTCTAACTGTTAAGGGGGACTGTGTTAGAATGTTACATAGTAGACAAGTAGACAAGCTAACTATAGGCTTCACAAAAAGTGATAAACAATCCATCCATCCATGAGTTCACCATCCAACCACCTTCTAAAATTTTAACCTTGTCAGCGTATTCCCCAAGATGAACTAGAGCCAAACCAAGTTGGCCAAGAGGAGAGATACACTATGTTCAGGTCAGTGCTCTATCTAAGGCGCAGCTAATATATATATATATATATATATATATATATATATATATATATATATATATATATATATGAAATATTAACAACGATCAGATATTTAAACATGTCCAATAAATCTCTCAGTTACAATACCCTCCCAAGTTTTAACTTCAGGGATACTGTATCAGACAGATTTCTGTTTTCCTTTTCAGGAGATGTGCTTAAGGCAGTCTGATCATAACTGACTGTAGAAATATAACTGAACTTATTCATTTATTAATCAGCCTATTTTCTGACCGGAAAGGAGTATTGCTGTTAAAAATGAAAATAGTAGCCAGACCTTTCTCCTAAAGTTCTTTTTCACTTCTTGGAACAAATGTAGAAACTTTGCACATGAAGAGATAATCAAACTTGTATGCAGTGTTAAAACCAGGAGGTTTTCAGTGTATCTTACAGTAGCTGGCGCTTGATTCAATTTGCACCATGTGGGACTCAGAAAGCAGTTGGCCAGGATCAAGTTGTGGGTGTAGTGAAAGGATGGGAGGGGGTGGAGGATCTGACAGCTCCACAGTGAAGGAAGAAATCTCTGTTCATTTGTTAAAAAAGAAAAAAAAATCAGTTGAGTCAGACTGTGTGTAAGTGCATACTGACTCATCTTCCTATGTGGATTACATCAGACACAGATAAGCTTTAGTAAAATGTACAGAGCAGCCATGCAGTCAGGTTGATGCCATGTACTGTACATCCAAGGAAATTACAAAGGATATTCAGGAGCAAGTTACATACAGTAAAGTCCATATTTCTTAATACAGGCAGCAGCAGCGTGCATAACAAAGTGTTGACAAAAAAATCTCCTGAAACAACAGAAACAGTAGAAAATAGGAGCAAATGGTCAGTGATCACAATGGCAACATTTTCCCTGTTTTAAGAAGAATATATCCTGAAGGTGAATACTGATACCAAGCAGCTTACGAGAGATATCTGCAATGAGGAGAATCTTCCCACATCTGCACCAGGCTCTGCATGTCTGAGGCAGCTCCTTGCACAGCACAGTAGAGTTCTCCAAGCCTAAAGGGATGTTGACCCTGTTGATTTGGCAAACCATGCAGATGAGATGTTGCTAAGCATCCGCTCTCTCTCTCTCTCTGCCAGCACAAAGGCCATGGGAACACTGTGGAGGGGGTAGCTAGCCATGCTGGTGTACTGGTGTGGTGTGTATATTTGCCTCTCCCTGTGTGTAAGACAGTGTGTGTCTGTGTGTTACATCACAATCTCTCTCTTGCTCCTGCTTACAGACTCTTGGGATTAAAGGGTGGTTTCCACAGGTCCTCAGTGTGTGACAAATCTCTTGATAGGGCCAAATCTCCACAAGTCCTTTGAACTGTAAAACCCCTTTAAAGGTATAGCATCCAATTTTGCTCTTCAGCTGTTCATGTTTTAATGCTTTAAATGTGTTTCATTTGTCTTTATATCCAATCCAGCACTTGGATGCAGTTCAATATTACAGTAGAATGGGCGAAGAAGCATTCAAATAGTGTATGAAGCCCTCAGCAGACACAGTGAAAATGAATCATTTATGTGTGTAAGAAAATGAAGGTGACAGTTAGTAGAAGATTTGGGTCTCAGTTCGCTTCTGCCATCATTAATTTCCTCAGAAAGACAGAACATCCAGTGGGGAGTCACCCCACACACAGAACAAGTCAACAAGAATTACAAATCTTGGGAACGATTGCAGCTTTAGTCGCAGTTTACAATGCAGTTCACTCTCTGTGGAAGTCAGGAGCTGCAGTACAACTTTATTAATTTCATGTTCTTATCTCGTTCTGCTGTTAAAGCACAGACAACGCTGATTGTTTCTGGCTTATAATTCTGGCTTTCATACTTGTTTTTTTTTTTCATTAATGATTTGAAATCTCATTAAATTATTACCAGTCCAGTTGGTGCTTATTAGCATTGAAGACAAAAAAATAGTAAGGCTCTGGTTTTTGTGTCCGTCCCTCAGAATGAGCCAGTGTTTTTATCTCTCCTCCTGCTGATAGTCAACAGTCATACAGAGAGAAATCTCTCATTATGGGACACATATTTATTATTCCATTGGCAGTAATTATAATACTGTGATGCATGTAATGAAAGAGGCATGTAGCTGTTATTTCTCCTAAATGACACTGATGCGTTTGAAGGAAAGAAAGGTCTGAAAGGTTAGGTCATGGTATATGAAGTGGTACTTGTACAGCACTTTACTACTATTCATACTGAGCACTTGAAGTGCTTTTAAGCACTTTTAAGCAACAAATAACATTCACACATTTGCAAATATATCCCAGATATACTGATTATTGACTTGGGATTCAGTATCTCGACAAAGGAGACTTTGAAATGTAGGCCAGAGGAGCTGAGGAATTGACCACTGACCTTCCAATTAATAGATGACCTACTATCTCCAGATCCAAAGCCACTGGTCATAAACTTCATTATCAAATCCCATGTGAGTAACTGTGGTAGGTAACTGGGAATTCGTGGCAATAAAGGGCAAGACAGTGAACAACATTCAAATACCGACGTCTCTCCTTTAAGCTGCATTCATATAAAAAGAAACACACACATCTCAGCATCAGCTCACTGGGCTAAAAATAATATATGTTCATCATATCTCAAAGTGAATGGAATCATCATGGCCAACCTTGTGAGAGAAGTAAACTGCAAAGTAAAACTTGGAAGGATGTCTGTGAGGGAAGCATAGAAATAAGAAGGAGAACCAAAGCCATGCAGCTATTCATAATATGAGGTTTATTTTAGAAGCTCCTAAATCTGTTTTGACAGGTAGAACACTCGTGGGTCGAATGGTGCTGTCCCTTTGTGCCAACCAGAGGCAGGAAGGAAAAAAGCTGGCAAAAGTCCACACTACACATTAAAATGCTTCAATTCTTATCTCTCATTTTGCAAACAAAGGTTTACATTGAACCATAGCTACCTTGCATAATTTTGTGTAATACAGATCAAGAAAGCATTGAGAGCTAACCTCATACATCATTGGTATATCACAGAAGACAACGTACTGTTGCATATTATATTGAAGATAATGCGTGCTGACTATCTCTCTTTTTTAAAAACCTCAAGAGGGTAAAAATCTCATTTTGGAATAAACTTCTCAAACTCTTCAGGTCTTCTATTGTCATTTTAGTGTTCGTGTAGCTAACTCATAGAATGGAGAAAGCTGCTCCAGCGAACCAGATGCCTACCAATTTATGATCTGTGCAGCAGTCATATAGGGCAGGAGGAAATGAATTCGATGAATTAACTGAAGTTAACCTTGTAAATGTTCTCAAGATTCATTTCTTGAGAGCTCTGTGTGCTTTGTGAAGCCCCATCATTTGCGTTAAAATGTAACTGAGAATGCAGTTTAGCTGTAATGGAAATTAATTTTAGGAGACAGGATTAGTTCTGTGCTCGTTAAAATGTTCAGTATGCATTACTGAATAGGAAAAATACCTACCATCTGCATAGTTTTCTTTCAGGGGAACATATTATAAGATTTATAAGTTTTTCCTTGCTTGATGCAGGTGAAATCTTAATCGGGGGTGTAGTAGGTGGTTGAAGACGAAGGTTTGCTTCAGTAGAGGAAATTCAATGGTTTTAATCCACTCATCCAGGCAAGCAGTGACAGCAGGATTATAACAGAGACTTTTTATAAGAGGGCAATTATGACAGCATATGGCAATACAGTACCCTAAATTCAATTACCCTCTCTGGCACTTTTCAATTTTCTTTAATTAAGTGGATTAAAAAGAAAGGCATGTTCCTCAAGTTTAAAGATGATTAAAAGTCTAAAGAAAGATGAGAGGCAATGAAGGGGAAGCAACTCATTTCTGCTTATGATTAGTCATGGGTGTTTGCTGTAAGAATTCATGTTCCCTGCATCAAATTGATTTTGTTCTTCATAAGACAGAGAAATGATCCATGCCAGGGCTGCACAGCATGAGAAGGGTTTTTAATGACATTCTTTTGTTGTTGTTTTTTATGCACTTTGGTTGATTGTTTTTTGGGAAAGGAGTTGACCTGTTTCTTGTACAAAAATAGCCTGTAAAAGATTCATCCTGGAGCAATCTTGAAGCAAGTGATAAAAACATACACTGACCAGCGACTCTGTTAGGTATGTCTGTTCAACACAAATGTTTAATCAGCAAGCAATGGTTGATTGGTGGCAACAATTCAATGTATTTATCCATGTATATGTGATCAAGATCGCCCTCTGAGTTCAAATCGAACATCAGAATAGGGAAGAAAAGGTTATTTAGGTGATGTTAAAACTTTAAACGTGGCAGGGTTGTTAGTACCAGAGGGGGAGGGGCTTAGTATTTCAGAAACTGCTGGGATTTTTTTTCACAGAAGACAACGTACTGTTGCATATTATATTGAAGATAATGCGTGCTGACTATCTCTCTTTTTTAAAAACCTCAAGAGGGTAAAAATCTCATTTTGGAATAAACTTCTCAAACTCTTCAGGTCTTCTATTGTCATTTTAGTGCTCGTGTAGCTAACTCATAGAATGGAGAAAGCTGCTCCAGCGAACCAGATGCCTACCAATTTATGATCTGTGCAGCAGTCATATAGGGCAGGAGGAAATGAATTCGATGAATTAACTGAAGTTAACCTTGTAAATGTTCTCAAGATTCATTTCTTGAGAGCTCTGTGTGCTTTGTGAAGCCCCATCATTTGCGTTAACAACAGAACATCAGAATAGGGAAGAAAAGGTTATTTAGGTGATGTTAAAACTTTAAACGTGGCAGGGTTGTTAGTACCAGAGGGGGAGGGGCTTAGTATTTCAGAAACTGCTGGGATTTTTTTTCACAGAAGACAACGTACTGTTGCATATTATATTGAAGATAATGCGTGCTGACTATCTCTCTTTTTTAAAAACCTCAAGAGGGTAAAAATCTCATTTTGGAATAAACTTCTCAAACTCTTCAGGTCTTCTATTGTCAAGTGGCAGGGTTGTTAGTACCAGAGGGGGAGGGGCTTAGTATTTCAGAAACTGCTGGGATTTTTTTTCCCACGCCACCATCTCCAGGGTTTATAGAGAATGGTCTGAAAAAGAGAAAATATTGAGTGAACAGCAGCTCTCTGAACGAAAATTCCTTCAAGCTGAGAGGATGATGACAGTAACTCAAATAACCACTTGTTGCAAACAAGGTGTGCAAAACAGCATTTCTGAATATGTAAGACATTAAACCCTGAAGCAGATGGACTACCACAGCAGAAGACCACACTGAGTGCCACTCCTGTCAGCAACGCACACGAGTATTAAACGACTGAAGACTGAAAATTTGTCGCCGGGTCTGATGAGTCTTGATTTGAGCTAATTTTAGGATCAGAATTTAGTGTAAACAGTATGAAAGCATGGCTCCATACTGGCTTGTGTTGGCAGTTCCTGCTGGTGGTGGTATAATGGTGTGGAGGATACTTTTTTTACTCATTTTAGACCCCTTCACACCAACTAATTATTGTTTAAACATCAAAGCCTAAATGAGCATTGTTGCTGACAACATGCAGCAGTTTACCCATCTCCTGATGGCTGCTTCAAGCAGAATAACCATGCCACTTCACAAAGCTAAAAAACAGAAAAAAGGAAATGATTTTAGCATGACAGTGAGTTTACTGTACTCTAATAACTTCCACTGTCAGCAGATCTCAATCCAATAGAGCACCTTTGGGGTGTGTTTCATTGTATCGTGGAGGTATAGCAAATGCTGGGATCTGAGCATTGTTTTTACCAGAGAGATAAAATGTGACAGATGGTACCAGATCAGTAGATTTCTTCCGCACAACCGTGGCTAAACAACAGTTTTGTTACAATATTGACCAAAAAAGGCTTTTGTGTATATTATTGCCTAAAGACAGAGGGGACTTGGTATGTCTGCCGTGAATAATGATAAATCTCTGGTTCATGCACTTCTGTAGCATTTTTATCATTCATCATTCTGTAAAGAAGAATGTAACTCTAGGCTAGGTAGGGAGCCAGGTGTAATTCAGCTGCCTTTCACACTGCACCAGTTAATTTATGTCAAGAAATTCACATATTTCCTATTATGATTGCCAGGAGTGTTTTTTGTTTCAGTGAAGCAGAAATAATCCAGTTTTAATAAGCGCTGGGTAAGAGATCGAGATAGTAGTAATGGAAGGAGACTGTTTAATAACAGTCATCTGAATTCATATCAGTTTTGTTGTTCCTGTTGGCTTTTTCTGTTGCATACTGGTCTTGACCACTCTAAAGATAGAGAGCACTGGATCAAGAATGTATAGGCATCAATAATATGTTTTTCTTCTTACATTTCTACATTTGTGTGTTTCCATGTCCCACATGTCAAACCCATGTGCATCTGCAATGTTCACTCAGTTCCCATTTCCTCCCTTCCCTATTTCCTCTCAGCAGAGGTCATCAGCACATTACTTTCCATTATCTGCCGTCATCATCAAAGAGGATGGGTTCGCCGGAGTATTTCTATAGCGGTGCAGTCCTCCTGCATAAGCATACTGATTGATCTGTTTCTCAACAAAACCTGCTACCTTTGTTCTTACCACGAGCTCAGTGCGTGTCCTCTTAAATTATCTCACACATCCTGTCTCTATTTGGTATCACTAGAGAATCTTTTATTCAGAATATGAGTCAGAACCTAATAGGGTTACATACCAGATGTAAGCACAATAAGCAACACTTGAATTCATAAGAAGTAAAATTCGTTGTTTGTGAGACTTTGTTAAGCAAAGCTATACAAGGATTTTATCATTTTACGTTATAAAAATGTGTTCCTGTTCTATTTCTGTGCACACTTCTAATTCTTTCCTGCAGCTCATCTTCCATTTTGTATGGGTCACTATGGAAACACAATTCATCAGCTTGTTCTCATGATATTTGCACCAGAGCCATCATGTTTCAGTATATTAATATATATTATTTAAAAATAAATTAATAATGATAATAATAATTTACTAAGAGGGAAAATTGCATGATTTTATGTTGTTTGACATTTCAAACTGACTGTATTTATCAGATAGCCACTACTACACACTTGATCTTTGGATATGGTGTATATGTAAATGCTCATATCAATACAGCAACAAAATCATTGTGTATAAGCCTCTTTAATCCTTGAGAAAAAAGTCACTGCAGCCCAGAAAACACAGAAACTAACAGTAATTGCCTTTATTTGCGAGGTGCGTAAACCGAGAAGTGACTGAAGTGTATACAAAGTTAAAATATGTATTCCCTGGTCTTCTGTTTTGTTTTGTTTTTCTTCCTTTTGGTAGCAAGTGATTTTTATGGACGTGTAGTACCATCAATCGCCGGCAGGATGCGCCAGATATTCTGCGAGCAGGAATTTGTCAGTGGTCCCAACAATTTCCTGTTAGCGACGGCTGGTCCCGGAAGATTTACCTTTCTCCTGACACGTAGCAGCCGCAGCGAAGTTGGCAGGGCTCTGGGCAGAGTTATCACACAGCACAGGTAAGAGTTTGCACGACCGTAGTGTTTCATAGCGTGAGAATAGTGATTAAGTTTGAAAAGTTGGATTGAGTAGTAAGCCGTCGCTGATATTTTGTGTAAGTTAGGTCTGTGCCGGCTATTATGGCTAGCATTAGCTAACCAATTAGCCGCAGAGTTAACGGTACGTTAGCCTCCCAAAGATTAGTAGCTCAGTGTGTACCGAAAGCATCAGTTATTCATCTACGTGTCCGTGGTCGTAGCTGTTGAACCGTTTTATAGATGGAACAGTTACTAACAATAAGCCAAGAAAATGCTTGAAGCATACAGCTTACGGTATTGGTTTGTTTTGTTAGCCGCTTTAGCACTGCTGCATTTAGGGACCCAACTAGCGTTAATTGTTGTGAGGCTTATTGTTAACAAGAAAATGGAAGGTAAAAATGTTAAAATAAAAAAAATAAAAAAAAAATATGACTACTACTGTCACGTGGCGTTGTTTGTGCATTTAGGCTTGAAATTTGGTCGCTGTGCATTTGTGTACGATGACGTGTTTAAAGGTGTCAGGTGATTAACACAAAAAGATTAAACGCAACTAAATGCAAAGGTTGACATTTCGGATAACAGCACTGACTATTTCTAATTGATATTGATAGCTTACGAAGGAAGCTGGCATTGTTAAGCGAGTCTATGCTGTGCAGTGTAAGAGTGTTTTATCTGTATATAGAGCAGACGCATTAAAATAACTTTTCACACTGATCGACTGTGTTCCATTTTCTTTTACTTTCAGAGTAAGAGATGTCGGGTTTTGACAACTTTAACACAGACTTTTACCAGTCCAGCTACAGTGTAGATGACCAAAGCCAAGCCGGCTATGGCTACAGCAACACTGACAACCCCTACAATAAGTAAGTGTATGAAGCCATTTTTAATTGATCATTTCTCAGCTGCTGCTACACTATTACTGGGCCATTTCAGGTGCTCAAAACTAATCTCCTGATCTTTTGGAAACTTGTGTATTTGACATGTAGTGCCATATAAAAGTATTTTTCGCCTTCCTGATTTCCTATTTTTTGCATATTTGTCACACAAATCATCAAACAGATTTTAATATTAGACAAAGATTACCTGAGTAAATACAAAAGAGACGTTTCTAAGGCTTTTTTTTTCTTAAATTAAGTTTCCAGTTACTTACTATTGTGTATTTCCCAGGCCATATGGTCAATATGATTACTCCCAGCCCATGGGCTACTCATCCCCAGGAGTAATGCAGCCCCAGCAACCATACACCGGACAAATCTTCCAGCCCGCACAGACCTACACACCATCAGCATCACAGTCCATGTATAGTAACAGTTTTGATGATGAGCCACCACTGCTAGAAGGTATGTCGAGCACCAAGACTACATGCTGATGTGTTATGTCTGTCTGCTGTCTGTCTGTCTGTCTGTCTATCTATCAGCAAGATTGAGCAAAAATATTTCATTCCAGTCTCAATACTATAGAGAACCAGAGCAAAAGAGTAATCCATTAAATTATCTCGATTGCATTCTGTGAAATGTATCTCAATAGTTCTTCCAGTTATTCTTTCTTTTTAAGCAAGAAAACTGACTAGTATGGTTGTTATCATTTGCTGAGAAAAATAATTTTACTTCTTGTTTCATAATACTATAAATCGAATGGCTTTGTTGAACTGAATCAGCTACTGCAAGTACTGTTTGTCAGCCTTTGATATGATTTCAAGGTAGTGTAGGAGGAGCTCCAGTTGAAGTCCCAACATGCAAAAGTTTAGCATTGTTGAAATCAGCCTTCAGTATCATCTCTGATATTCAGCAGAGAAACTGTCTCTCAAAGCATGAAATTAGAGTTTCACTCGCCTGTTGCAGTTGCTTCCAGACTCAGAAAATTTCATGACTACAAAACGATTTAATAGAATAAAAGCATTGATGGATCAAATGATGGAGTTCGGCCAAGTGTCTGCGTAACTGGCAGGCTTGATTTTTCTGATTGTTCTTGGCAGACCTATTGTTTTATTTTGCCTCTACTTACATGCTTGAGAAAGACTGCAGACATTTTTTTTTTTTTTTTGGAAGCGTTTCTGACTGTAGTGTTTGTAGATATTTGGTTCCAGTACTTTCTGTAGTCGTACAGTACCTTATCCCCAAAACTGGTATAAGTATATAAATCTGTACTCTGGGAAATCAGCATTTTGTGTTTGAAATCAGTTGAAATTTTTGGTGTTAGTTTATCAAAATCTGGGTTAAAGACCTAAACTTGCATCTCTGCATTTAGAAATATACTTCCATTATCTGTCATTTGACGATGATGATAATTTGTGTATGTGTAGCTGCTCCACAAACGCACAATATGTGCACTTGCCCACCAAGATGCATTTATATTGCAGTGTTGCTTATATGTGGAGATGCTTACACAAAACTATAAAAAGGTAGATTCAGTCTAATACAATTTACTCTGATGACTGATGATTACTCTGACCACCATCAATCCTGAACGTCGACTATTGGCACAACACTACTTTACTTGACTTTGTCCTGTAGTTGAAACTGGATTCATCATATCTTCTCTGTACTCTTCTGTAATATGATCAGAATTCAGGGTAGAAAAAAATAATACTGAACTGGTAATGTTTCATTGTGAGTTTCGTTTTAGGACTGAGCCATTATTTAGTTGGAAAATCTACAATTACGATTCAGATTTCAGGTGTGAAGACACACCTGAAAGCATTTCATCGAAGAAATCCCCGGTTGAGCATTTGTGGAAGACAGATGTGTTTGGAACCAATAGGGCCTGGTGTTTATATAGAAAATAGTATAGTATAAATATCTGAAATGTCTCATCTCTTCTTCTCTTAGAATTAGGAATCAATTTTGACCACATCTGGCAGAAGACTCTGACGGTTCTCCATCCAATGAAAGTAGCAGATGGCAGCATCATGAACGAGACAGACTTGGCCGGGCCTATGGTGTTTTGTTTGGCCTTTGGAGCAACACTTCTTCTGGTAAATCATTTGGTTGATTTTTAGGTGAAAAATAAAAAGAAGATAAACTGGTAAAGACGAGTAATATTACTTAAAAATAATAAAATATTGGCTACTACATTAATAAAAGTGCCAAGTTTTAATTATAATTTGGGTAGATTGGTATCGATGTGTCAGAGGCTGTGTAGTCTTTTACATTACAAACTGTTAGCACTATCAGTAATGAAATTATCAGTAAAGTAAGTGTTCTGGTTTTGTTCAGTTGAGCGTGCTCAAGTTATGAGAAAACTATGAATATTTGTTTACCATGCAATCTTTTTTTATGAGACTTATGCACAAGGCCTTCATCGTGAGCTTCTGCTTTATTAGACTGTACCAAATTCATAGCTTTGATATCCACAGTAATTTTGTTTTTGTTTTACTTTTTTTAGTTTGAGTCTCATTATAATCTTGTGATCACAATCTCCTAGTGTGATCATCGAGTTAGATCTCAGTGTAAATGGCTGCTTCCAATCAAATCTGAGTCATGCAAATGGCTTTTTATTTATCAGCTATAGTTGAAACAGCACACAACTGCTGTGTAGTCAAATTATTTTTGTGTGTGTTCTGGCAATTAAATTACTGTTAAAAAAAAGAAAAGCACAGAGCATATAATTGTACAAACTCAATGTGTGAACTGTTGGTGAGTGTAGTCCATATCTAATTATGTGGATCTTTTTTTTCCCTCTCTGTTTACAGTCAGGTAAAATCCAGTTTGGTTATGTGTATGGCATCAGTGTGATTGGCTGCCTTGGCATGTACTGCCTACTCAACCTCATGAGTATGACAGGCGTGTCGTTTGGCTGCGTGGCCAGCGTGCTGGGATACTGCCTCCTCCCCATGATCATTCTCTCAAGTTTTGGAGTTCTCTTCTCTTTACAGTGAGTATACAGGAAAACAAAAAGGTTTATGATTGTTAATGTAGCCTGCCAATCTGGCAAAAGGACTTTTAAAAAGATATAGTATTTATTTACTAGATTAATATACAATCTAGTATTTTAAAACAAAGAGTTTTGTCGTATTTTTGTAGTACAGTCCGTAAATAACATCAGTTATTAGTAGTAAGTCTAACTTTCTGCTTATTTTTTGTCCTCTCTAGAGGCATGATGGGAATCATACTAACAGCAACAATCATTAGCTGGTGCAGTTTCTCAGCCTCGAAGATCTTCATCTCAGCGTTGGCCATGGATGGGCAGCAGCTGTTGGTTGCTTACCCATGCGCTCTGCTTTATGGGGTTTTTGCGCTCATCTCCGTCTTCTAAAAACCGCAATTCATCAACAGTTTCAAATAACTGTTCCCCAGTTTCTGTAATGTCGGCCTAATTGGCATAAGTGTAATTAGTGAAATTATTGGCTAATAATGCTGTTACTACAGAAAAGCGAGCGCTCCTGCCTAAATTGGTACCAGGATTTTTTTTTTCTGTCTTCTTTTATTGGCCTCCACCTTTCCCCACATTACAACTTGACCATTCGCAAGCTGGACTATATGGTGTCACACATGACTTCTCGTCACCTTCCTCGCCTGATATGCGTCTTACAGGAGAAGACTGTCAACAAGCGTGCTGGGAGGGGGGATTTTCTGTGGACCGAGTTGAGCCTTAAATGGTCTTGTACAGTCCTGTGATTTTTAAGGACATTAAGGGAACAAAGTGTTTTGGACACAGGTGGGAAAAAAACTGCAGTTTTCAAGAATAAAAATGAACCCTGCAACCTAATCTGAATTCAGCTAAAATCCTATTTGTCCTGGTTTTTGTAAAAGCTTTTATGAGCTTTTTGTGTCTCCCATATATTGAGCAACAACAAGACTAAGGGAAACACCCACTTTCATTCTGCACAGGACTACATTAACAGCGAAGGGGTTGTCTCCTCCGCAACATCGCATTTTCTTCGCAACCGAAGAGCCACAAACTTTATCGAGTGTGTCAGTTTTTGAACAGAAAGACAGCTGCTCTGCTATATCTAATGTATTTTATTATATTCTTTGGAGATTCCTTTGAGTTTTGATGCCTTTTCAGGAAGACAACAACAGTTTGCACAAAAACACTGCTCCCAAACCAAACCAGTTTGATCAAATGCTCAGAATTAATATTGGTAGAGATGCTGTATGTCTAGGTACAAGTGTCTCTATAGGTTTTCGTTCTTGTATGTATCCCTTTTCATCTCTTAAATCTTTATTTTTAGAGACGACTCACTTAATGCTTTGATGTGTCATCTGTTCTTCATGTCTTCTTATGCACATTAAAGTTGTTTTTGAAGGTTGCCTGCTGTGTGGGTAAATGTTTCGGTGGTCGCCCTAAGAAATTGTACGACCTCTGTGAAGACTTGGAAAAAAAACATTTTATTTGGGCCATGGACCCACTGTTGTTTGTTGGCTGGCAGAGAAAGAAACATTCAACGTTCTCCTACAGTGCTAAAGCTTGGCCAAGTGAGGGCACTGTCAGCCTACAACTACAGACCCTCAGCTTCAGGTGTAGCCCATCTGCTATGTGGTGTGTGGAGGACATTAGAAAGATTACACTGAAATCCAATTTGTTCTGAAACAATGCCACATGTCTGCAAATGCAAGAACCTGCAGCTTCCTATTGAAATAATGGATTCAAACCGGTTCTTTTCTTCCCTCTTTTAGCTTTTCTTTGTTTTATACACACGCATACAAAGAGCATCCTTAAATTGATAATAACCCACTTTAGATAGATGAATAATTCAACAATTTAAAAAGGACCCTTTTTTTCTGTTCCAACAAACTTAACACCATAACAGACCTAGCATTTCAAGAACACCTAGTGGGAGTCTGATCAAAGGCTCCTTCATATAGACATTCTGTGTATGTGTGGTCTTAATTTGAGTGTCAATTTCAACCTGTACTTTCATAACGTGTCAAAGCTATTAATGGATGGAAGACTGTAATGTTGCACTTTGATGCAGATGTTCTCAGTTTCTCGATTAATAAAAGATGAGTCATTTCAGGAATTTTTAACTCATGTTCACCGCATTGAGTGTCTCGGGTGCTCCAAATTATTATGCAGTTATGCATCGACTCAGCTCTGGGGATCAATGAAGCCTTCTCTGTACGATAGAAGCGAACAGGATGTTGACATTCAAACATTCTAACGTACAGTATTTGCTTTCAGGCGGTTTCCAGAGCTCATAGATTTCAGTGCCTTGCATCTCCATTCACTCAGAGGTTCACTGTTACATTTTCCTCTTGGGCTTAGTTTTTTTTCTCCTTCTTTCTGTCAGTAGTTGCTGTGGGAATACTCTGCGCCCGTGGCAGTCCTGTGGTAATGTTAAGGAAAGGAAGTTGATACGTCTCATTTCCTATTTGTAAAGTAGTTCCTCAAAATCATTTTAGTCACGATTTAACTGTTTTGTTTCTGTTTTTGAACATCAGTTCACAGCTGGATACAGCATTCACTGAGAGGCAATAGTCACTCTTCTAAATACATTTCTCTACAGTTTCCCAATTGCAGAATTGCAACACCCTGGAACATCAAAATTCCTCTGGAAAACCCCCCAAAATGTAAAAAAAAAAAAAAAAAAAAAAAAGATTTAAGTGTGTATCCAACAGAGGCAAAAAATATTTAAACACCACAAAGTTGAGATTCCTAAAGTCTAATAGTTAAAAATTGTCAACAAGATCAAGTACTGTTTAAAAGAGAATCCAGCTTTTCCCTTTTTCATCGCCTCCTGAATATTTACACTCAGGCGCCTCCAGGTGACAGTGTTGAGTTACTGTCCTTATGACTCACTGGATTTTGTGTTTTTCATGTACTCACTGGTTACAATATGAAGTATATATCCCCTGGAGCAATGACTGCATCCTCGCTTCTTTTCACATTTAGTCATAAAATTTATGTCTCACTCTAGCCCAAGATCATCCGGTAGCCAAACACACCCATCCCCTTTTACTCTGTACTCTGACTTTTTTTTGTTTGTTCATTTTTCGTTTTTGTGATTGGCTTTTAAACTTTCGGTTTGTTTTTTTTTGTAATTACTTAAGTGCCTCAAGTAGGAGAATATATCCAAATCCAAATCTTTTTCACCCATGTAAAGTTCCTATGAATAAATAAATAATTGTTTGAAATCAAAACCATTTTATTTTACGACATGGGCGCAAAGTAATATTAATCTTTGTATTCACTGGAATATATATATAGTGCCTCTTTTGCTGCTTCTGTTGTGCCAGTACTTGTACAGCTAGTAAAATATTACTAATCCTAAAATTCATCTTCACCTTTATGCTGTTTTAGGAGTAGCTTATCATTCTGTTTGTCTCTGAGGAATAAGGCCCACCATTATGTCATCTAATGTTGGATAATCTCACCTCCATCTGGCTGGCCTGGGACACAGTCTGTCCTACCCAGCAAGCATGCCTGGCTGACCAGTGAGCTGCAGATAATAGTGAAACTGTCCCCAAGAAAACACCCCATTTTTACAGAGCTTGAGAGAAATACATAGAGCGATAAAAGCTTCTGAGATTACAAAAGAAGGGGAAGAAACTATTATGGGGAAACCACTTAAAGCTCATTGTTTAAGAAAGATTGTGATAATATTGCGGGTCGCTTGCAGGCTGAATCGTTGTAAATCAGGATGCAAGTGGCATTCGTGCAGCCTTGGAAAACAAAAGTCAGCATTTCAACTTTCTCTTTTAAAAAAGCCACATTGGAACCTGGAATTTGTTTTCCATTTCCTTCCTGCAGTTAACATGGTTAGCATGTGCAGTGCCTTCATGGGAAGATTTTCATTACTCACAATCAAAAACAAAAAAAAATCAAAGAAGCCGCAAAATTGTCATTGTTGGATTTTGGAGGGGGGGGGGGGGGGGGGGGGGTTTAAAGTCACTGTGTAACTCATAACTCTATTTATTGAGATTGTCATTTTTTCTTGTCTAAATGAAAATGTTCATTTTCAACTACTTAAAAAAACATCAGCAATACATAATTGAGTTCATGCATCTACTTCTATAACAATTTTTTTTAAAATATGTTTAAATATAATATTTTATGAGAAATTATTTTTATTTTAAGTCACTGACAGCAGCAGATTTTACTGGATAAGAGGTGTAGCTTGTGTAAGCAATACACTCCAAAAGGCCTTGGAGCAGTGAGGCTGATAAGGATGTCATCTTCAGTGAGGTGCCAGAGAAGCGACGGGTGGAAATGTAACAATTTGTATTCAGCAACGCAGTGCTGCCTTTTAATGCATCTACAAAGCCAACAGCACATGAATATTCACTGAGCAACTGTTAGCACAGCACTGAGTGTGATATGCTCCTGCACTTCATTAGGCTAATTGTACCCCTCATTGTACTGTGGACTCTTCTAACAGTTGATTCAGAACTCAATGAACTAATGCAAACACTGCAAGGCCCGATCAGCCGAGTCTGGCTAAGATGAAATATGGATGTGAATGTGAGCGTGTGCATGTACTTCAGTGCATGCTCCTGTGTATTCATGAGTCTAAGTGTAATTTGTGTACAAGCACTCCTGCACAAGCATGTACTTCTGTGTGCATATTGCATATTTGTGTGTTCTAAGCGACATGCTCACAGGAACTCCTAATTCTTTATGTAAAAAGATCGTGATCTTTTTTTGAGAGCAAGGACAAATGCATGCATAAGCTAAACATATTTTAAAAGACAAATGCATTTACACATCAACATACACTCACCACAAACCTTATTAGAACTCTCTTTGGTCTTCAGAACTGCATTAATTCAGTTCATGTTGCAGATTCAACAAGGTGCTGAAAACATTCCTCACAAATTCTGTCTTATTTAATGAATCATTTCAATGTAAACAGCTATCTCCTGGAAGTTTTCAGTCTTTTGAATATGTGGATTTACACCGGAAGGCCCCATCCAAAGTTGTGTTTCTTAATGTTTACAGGCCTCCTAAATACTGCACAGACTTTTTTAATGATCTCAGTGAACTGCTGTCTGTGATCTGTGTTGATTTCGACTGTGTAATTATTGTTGGGGATTTTAACATCCATGTGGACAACCCTCAGGACAAAGGGACTAAAGGCCTGAGTAACACTCTGGGCAACTTTGGGCTGACTCAGCATGTAACAGAGGCCACACATAATAGAGGACACACTCTTGACCTACTGATCTCCAAGGGCCTGAGCATTTCAAAGGTTACTGTGTCTGATGTGGGTCTGTCTGATCATTACTGTGTTTTCTTTGAAAGTAAAATTTCAGCCCACACAAATATATCAACAGCAGTGATCACAAAATGGTGTATAACTGAATACAGTAGTGAGATCTTTAACCAGGTCTTCCCCTTAACACCTGACCTGTCCAGAGGTTCAGTCAATGAGCTCATCAATAGCTTCAATGCTAAAATGTTAAATCTCATGGACACTATTGCTCCCATTAAGGTGAAGGTTATCTCTGGAAGGAAAAAGTCTCCATGGAGAAACTCCACACTGGTGAAAAATGAAAAAAGAGAGTGTAGGAAAGCTGAGCGCAGATGGAGAAAAACAAACCTACAGGTTCATTATGACATCTATAAAGAGAAACTTCACAATTATAATTTACAACTGAGGAGTGCAAGGAGGTCCTACTTCTCTGACATCATCACCAAAAACAGTCATAATGCTCGGGTCTTATTTTCTACAGTTGACAGGCTAATAAACCCTCCTGTGTCAGTGGCAGCTGAACTTCATTCGACCATGGCCTGCAATGACTTTGCCAAATTCACAGAAAAAATCCAAAAGATTAGACAAGCAATTGGTACATCAACGGCAGATTCACATCTGTAACTTCACATCTGAGCAGACAAGTATCACATGTAGAGTTCCCCAAGGTTCCATCTTGGGACCCCTTCTGTTTAACATTTACATGCTCCCACTGGCACAGATTATAAAGAACAACAAAATAAACTATCATAGCTATGCAGATGACACACAAATATATATATCACAATGTCACCAGGAGACCGAGGCCCTGTACAGGCTCTTGGTAAATGCATTGAGGAAATTAATGACTGGTTGTGCCACAATTTTTTCCAGCTAAACAAAAACAAAACTGAAGTAATAGTCTTTGGTGCTAAAGAAAAACGATTACAGGTCACCAGAGAACTTCAATCTATACACCTAAAAACCACAAACCAGGCAAGAAATTTGGGTGTAGTGATGGATGCAGACCTAAACTTAGAAAAACACATTAAGACAATAACAAAATCAGCTTACTATCACCTCAAGAATATTGCAAGGATAAAAGATCTGATGTCTCAACAGGACCTGGAAAAACTAGTCCATGCATCCATCTTTAGTAGGCTTGATTACTGTAACAGCATCTTTACAGGTCTACCTAAAAAATCAGTCAGACAACTACAGCTCATTCAGAACTCTGCTGCTCGAGTCCTCACTAAGACCAAAAAAGTGGACCACTTCAATCCAGCTCTGAGGTCTTTACACTGGCTGCCTGTCCGTCAGAGGATAGACTTTAAAGTTCTGATGCTGGTCTGTAAAGCTCTGAATGGTTTAGGACCAAAATACATCAGTGACCTCCTGACCCAGTATGAGCCTTCCAGATCCCTCAGGTCATCTGGATCCGTTTTTTTTATCAGTTCCCAGAGTCAGAACCAGACACGGAGAAGCTGCATTCAGCTTTTATGCTCCATATATCTGAAACAAACTCCCAGAAAGCCTCAGATCACCTGAAACACTCAGTTTATTTAAATCCACGTTGAAGACTCACCTATTCTCAGCTGCATTTGAATAAAACAACAAATCCACACTGTTAAGCTTAAATTTCAAAACTTACATTTTAACTACTGATTTTATCTACTGTTCTGATTTTATCTACTGTTTTTTTAATAAATTTTAAATCGTGCTTTTTGTTCTTTAATGTCTCTGTAAAGCACTTTGAATCACCTTGTTGTTGAATTGTGCTATATAAATAAACTTGCCTTGCCTTGCCTTCTATATTGACCTGATAGAATCGCACAGTGGCTGCAGATTTGTTAGCTGCACATCAATGATGTGAATTTCTCTTTCCACCACTCCAAAGGTCCTCTGTTGGACTGTCATTGTCATGTTCAAAAAGCCAGTTAGAGATGTTGGAAGCAGTCATCATTACACTGCGGTCATAAAGTCAGCAACAATACTCAGGTAGGCTGCGATGTTTAAACTATGCTCAGTTGGTACTAAAGGGCTCAAAGCGTGTCAAAAACACTATTACCACCAGCCTGAATTGTTGCTACAAGGGAGGCTGAATCCATGATTTCATGTTGTTTATTACACATTCTGACTCTAACTTCTGAATTTTGGAGCCTGTTTGAATTGTAGCCACAGATTCCCTTTCCTAACTGAGAGGAGTGTTGTCTCCTGCTGCTGTAGTCCATCTGCTCCAAGGTCAATGTGTTACGCATTCAAAGATGCTCTTTTGCATACATTGTTTGCAACAAGGGGTTATTTGAATTGTTGTTGTCCTCCTATCAACTGGATCTGGCCATTCTCCACTGAACTCATGTACATTTCCAAATGTACATAAGCATGTGCAGAAACACACACAGTAGCTGGATACAGCTATTCACAGCTGTATCCAGCTGTGAATAGCAGTGACATCATATGTATGGCCAGAACCGGTTTGCTGAGTGTTCCTGTCAGGTCCACTTAATGGCTTTGCAATATGTGAAAATTGCAGGAAAATCACTAATAATTTCTTAATTCATTAATGAAGTTTTCAGTAAATTGCCATTCTAGTAAACATACAAAAAAAAAATCAGGTTATTTCTAGACCTTACCATTATCTGAAAAATAAATAAGTAAATTATAAAAGTGGTTTACTTCCCAAATTCCATACGTAAGCAATGCCTTGGTATAAACTGTACTGTTAATGTAAACTCTAAAGTTTTAAAGTTTTGTAACTGATTGAAAGCAGGCATTGAACTTGTTTTTCTTAAGACATCTCATGGTGCTCATCATTTGTTTTGTGCAAAAGCCTCAAGACTAAGGCCACTTGAGATGAAATCGATCTCAAGTGTGCCAGAGTTGATCTCAAGCAGCTGTACATGGCTCATGAAATAACATCTGAATTTATGATTAAGTAACACTGATTTGTGTTTCCTTCTTCCAATAATCAGCTGTGTCTCATATGTATGTTTGAGAACAAAACTCCTCTATGTGAAAATAAATAAGAAGAAACATAATGGATTGGATTTATATAGCGCTTTTCAAGGCACCCAAAGTGCTTTACAATGCCACTATTCATTCACTCTCGCATTCACACACTGGTGGAGGCAAGCTACAGTTGTAGCCACAGCTGCCCTGGGGCAGACTGACAGAAGCGAGGCTGCCATATTGCGCCATCGGCCCCTCTGGCCAACACCAGTAGGCGGTAGAGATGGACCGATCCGATATTACGTATCGGTATCGGTCCGATACTGACCCAAATTACTGGATCGGATATCGGCGAGAAATAAAAAATGTAATCCGATCCATTAAATATCAAAAAAGCACCTCACAAAACTTGCTACGCAGCGTAACTCGGCTCAAAACCGTAGCACGTAGCAGCAGTGTGCATCACGTGATAGAGCGGCTGTGTGTATTTGTAGCCTTGCTAGCAAACCAGCATTTCATCTATGAGGAAGTTTTCCCAGAGAGAAGTAAAGCAAGTGTGTAAGTTCATCTCTGAATGTCTGTAAAGCGTTCCCACGTTAAGCTTAACAATAGGGGTGGGTTTTTATAATCGATTTATCGATTAAAATCGATTCTGGCTTGGATAACGTAAAATCGATTCATTAAAATCCTGAATCGATTTTTTAATATAAATTTATTTTGCCCGAAATGACAGAATCTCTGGTGAAATCTCACAAAATTTCAACAACCACCAAACAGCTAAGACAGTAAATGAGAGCAGGAACACGGATTCTGCACAAAGACGTAAACACACAGCGCGACCCACGGATCAGAATCAGTTAGATGTCGCCTTTCTCACGGTCGGGGCTGAAAGCCGACAGCTCGCTGATTCTGATCTGTCGGCGGGTCCGCGCTTTGTGTTCACGCCCTTTATGCGCTGATTCTGAAGCTGTTAGTTTGATGTCTCTCCAAACAATATTGACCGAACCAGCAGCAAAAGAAGATCCAAACTACGCTTCACATAAACATCGTCATGAATTCCCTCTGACTTTTGCTGTTTTGCTTCCACCACGATGCACAGGTCTCTCCCCCCCACCCCTCTCTCTGTACTGTTTTCCTCATTATTCGCTTGCTTGTTAAGCACAAGTCTACAGTTGTTTACAGCGCTGTCGGCCGACGTTTTTTTTTCTTTTTTTCATTTCATATACTTCCGAAAAGAAAACCTAATTTCTGCCGTTCAATACTGAACAAATTTAAACTTTTTAAAATTATGCAAAATGCAAAACGCTTAGCCGTGTCTCTAATAACACCGCTGTAACTTCAGAGGTAATGTTCATGTGTTGATTAATGGTTTTCTTTCATTTTTGATGTACTGCAGAATATTTTTATAAAATCCCAAGCCAGGAAACTCGCGTTCATGTATTTCTGTGCTTTATCCTCAGCTACTTTGACACAAAGGCCTCTGCTGTGATGCTCACACCTTTGATAAAGTCTTGCGAGTGTCAGCTTCCTTTTTATAGATACAAAAAAATTTAAATGTACTGATCTGAATGATAATATTTCTGACTGTCAAAATTTCCCAGATTCAAATCAAAGTGAATCGAATCGAATCGAATTAAATCGAATCGTGGATCAAATCGATTCGGGACCTTGTGAATCGGAATTGAATCGATTCTAGAAATCAGTGACGATACCCAGCCCTACTTAACAACCATACCTGGAGCGACTGCCTCTCTCTCTCTCTCTCTCTCTCTCTCTCTCCTGCTGCTTCAATCGTGAAACAGCTTAATGATCAGCTGATCGGCTTTTCTGTCGTGAGTCCGTCTCTCTTCTTAGTTTTTGGCCCACTTCTCACCAGAAAGAGGAAACCAGCGGCTGAACAACAGCAGCACGTTTAAGCTTGATAAGCTGTTGTTAGAATTTATTTAATATTACTTTCTACACCAGGATCTTTTTCTACTAGCTGACGGCTCGTAACTGGTAACTGTGCAGGGGCGGATCTAGCAAAGGTTAGCCAGGGGGGCCGATAGGGCATGAACAGGGAAAAGGGGGCACAAAGACATACTTTTCTTTCTTATTCTCATTTAAAATGTCTAGTTTTTAATAAATAATTATCTGACTCTTACACCCAAAGTTTTAATCTTGTGTAAAATATATAGAAGTCCATTACTGTATATAGTAACTGTTAAGTCTAATATACCCTAGTAAGCTAGTACTTTTTCCTTTGGGAAGATACCATCTGTGCAGTCTGCAATTCTGTTGAAGAAAGATGTTGAATATATTTAATTATTCTTGAAAAATAATTTATTTTTGTGCATTTTCCCCCTGCATCAAATTAAATTTGATTACATCGATTAAGCATCATGAGGTGGAGGGTGGTTCCCTTTTTTTTTTTTTTTTTTTGCTGGGAGTTTGCGACCCTATTAGTTAGGTTGCTTAAAATTTCTTCTAAGTACTCTTTAAAATACCAGAATAGGGAGGATGGAGCAGGTTTAACTTTATTAGATTGATCAGTGTTGCTGAACTATGACATATTTTGGACGCAGTGTATTTTTTACATACAGGTATAACAGAATAGCTTTAGTGTTGTTATTTATTTAAACTTGAGTATAAACTTATACAAAATGCAGCAAGATATTAAAAAAACGTTTTGTTGATTAAAAAACACACTATATCGGATTCATATCGGTATCGGCAGATATCCAAATTTATGATATCGGTATCGGTATCGGACATAAAAAAGTGGTATCATGCCATCTCTAGTCACGGGGGTGGGCGTGGAAAGGATTTTGGCCTGATCCGCCATGTTCGGGGTCTAAGCGCAAGCGACGAAGGAGCGAAGGCACACACAACCGCCACGGTTCGTATTTGCTGTGTGGTCCGCTGCAATGTTCGATCGCACGACCGGCAAGAGAATAAGGTTGAAAATGGTTTATCTTTTCATTCTTTCCCAACATGAGGCAGCTCGTGTATCGATGTTAGCAAATGAAGGCGTGTAGCCTGGATAGCAGCTGTGGGACCAGCTGATATCCAGTTCTCGTCCATCTCCAAATATCTGTTGGTGCTCCAGACATTTTCATTCCGGTAAGTTCTAAATATGTTCATATCACTCTTTATAGCCTATTAGTTTTATTTTCGATGCGCTCTGAGGTCATAGCAAATTAGAGCAAACATCCTACTGAGTAATTTTGCAGATACACGTTCTGTTTATAGAGTTGCTAATTATTTGGCATTATTGCAGCAAACCAACCTTATGAAATGGATGAAACATCATGACTGGGTTCCAGCGCTACACAAGGGACCTGCTTCGAACAAACCACCATGCCAATCAGATTACTTCTTCCATGTGAGGGTGAAGAGGTGACCCTTCTGGATAAGATGGTGAAGGTTTGCTGCATTTGGTGAACAGTGTGATAATTAAAACCAGGGAAAAATGAAACCTGCTCCTGTTAAACATTCCTAAGTCTTTTGCTGTATAAATAGCGGTATTTTTCAAAAGATACAGTAATTAAAGTAATATTAGTAGTGGGTGATATCATGTAAACATTTTGTCACTTGTAAACTATAAATGATATGGATTCTACATTGTAACGGATGTGATGTTCTATAAAGTGGTTTTAATAATAAAAAAAAAAAGGCAAACATTAGTTTGTTTCTTTATTCAATTTTTGAACAGTGGGACTCAGTCAGTACATATTCCCATATTCCCATAACCCAGCATGCAGGTTCATCTGTAACAGCCCTTGTGCCACAGATCAACACTGTTGCTTCTACATTAAACAGAAGAGCAGTGACATGGGTGCAGGTCTCCACGACTCCGGCCTTACAGGTGCAGCGGGCGGCTTCAACCTTCCCTGTGATGCTCATAGTGACCCATGGCTGCAATGCTGGTTCATTCGGTCTTTGAGAGTGCAGTAACTGAAACACACACAGACAAAGTTAATTTAAAGACAAGAACTATGAGCCAAGGCCGACATAAATGTGTTTAATCTACTTTATCATAAATGTAACAAAGTGTTTAGAAAGTTAGCACATACATGTAATTTTTCATTTCTTTATGTGTCAATCTATAGAACGCTGCATGTTAAAGTGTAAATCTGCCTGTTCTCTGTCAGAAACCTGCCTGCAGAAAATGAACCTAAAGTATGTAATGCAAGGATGTCATCACTTTAGAGATGGAGAAAGCATAAAGTGACAATTATGAATCAATTAATATGATAAGGAGATTCTGCAGGTCACTAATCAAAGTTAAAATAAAATGTATTTTTAGTGACACAGGATACAAATATGGAAGCAAGATGTATAATTAAAATTATTTATAATAAATATGAATAAATCATTGCAATTTCTTTAACCATAGAGAATAACTAAATCCTTCAGGACAATGTCACATCAATGCACTGAACTCACCATGTTTTCCCTCTACCAGCCTCCACATGTTCTCACTGTAGTTTCCCCTCATGAATGAATTTATGCTGCACTAATGTGAATGTTTGCAGGGAAATCAAACACATTTCACACGCAGTACTCGAGCTGACTTACCTTTGTTTGAATGACGACTTGTACGCGCTGACTCCACAGATAAGGTACGAAAATATGTCAGGCTATGTCAGTAGCGGTTGGTCTTCAGGGTTTCTACTCCACGGCCGTATTTCATATGGGTCCACATTTCCAATGCACGCTATTTTCTGCAAGTACCGCCGCTTCGCCTCTGAACGCAATCGGTCTCTATACCGTCCGTTTCTTTGGAGCTGCTTTTAAGCATCTTGTAATCGTCGTTCCAACACAGTGTGTTTGTTTTGATTCGTAGACCCCGAACATGGCGCCGCGCTCCCACAATGCATTGCGGCGTGACGTCAATTCCAAAGCCCTTGCCCTGGGGCTTCCACCCAGGAGGACGTGCCTGGGACACCTTGCTTAGGAGGAGTCCAGGAGGCATCCTAGCCAAATGTTTGAATTCCCTCCACTGGTCCCTTCCAATGTGGAGTGCTTGCCTCCACATTGGAACTGACAAAGAGTAGCCCTGGTGAAGTCCAACACTCACAATAAGTCTGACTTATTGAAAGAAATGCAGACTGAGCTGTCTCTGTATTTCTACAGCAATGGATCAGATACAAAATTGAAGCACATCTTACAGGATTTCTTTGAGCAGGACTTACAGGACTTACAGGATGCCTTTTCCAAGCCCAAAAGGACATGTAGATGTCTGGGGAAAGTTTGACGCACCATGGAATATCCATGAAAGGATCAAGAGTTTTGGAGGTAGGAATTGATGATCTCACTAGTGCCTACACCAGATGCTTCCTGAGGACCCTCACTATATGTCTAGGTAAACCAGCATTCTCTCCTGCCACCTGATCCAACTCACCACCAGGTATTAATCCTCTCTTTACTTGAGTGTCCAAGAGTTGCAACTGTAGATTTGAAGACTTGATTACAAAATTGTTCATCAATATGAGTATGGCATTATGGACAAAATGTGGATTGCATAAAAGTTCTAAAACAGAGCGCACATCAGGTTCAGGTTCATTACAGACACTCAATTGCCCAATTAAATGTCTTAACACAATCTTAAGTCTGAATAAAGATACATGAACACTCACTGATTAGTTGGATGACTGAAAGGGGGGAAAAAGCTTCATTATGAACCAAATCAAACTGTTTTCACCATTTTTCCTCTGCTACTCAACCTGATTGGAACAGTGCAGGTCACTGAGTAATTTGAATTGCACAGCTGAATAAGTGAATTTCAGTGAGTAATATAATATACTGAAGTACAAACTAATCATACTCTCTGCAAAGTGGGTTGCATGCTTGTCAGGATCTGTTTGTTTGTTTTCTGTATTGCTTAAGTCCATGACAGTTTCATTAGACAGTGGAATGTTAATAGCAGCCACCAGTACAGAGAGCACAACAGAGAGTGTACTTATTTTTAGGTTATAAAATAGGGAAGCAGATATACCCAAATACTCTTTTACTTTAAAGCACTGAAATATGCAGTGCTTTAATCCAGGACATGTTCCTCCCACCTTGTCTTTGCTGTGGTTTTGGGTGCCACTGTAGCTTTGGTTCTTGATTTTATTTCATAAGACTGAATATTTACCCTTTGTTTCTACTGGAGCTTACTACACATCAAGATTAATGCCTTAGATGATTTTAAAGCAGTGCTATCAAGCATGAAGCCTGCAAAAGGTTCCAATCCAATGTCTTTTCATAGATTACAAAAACATGAGCAGTTATTAATAATTATATTTATCCATCCATTTTTTCCCCCACTAATCTTCAATTCACCAGTGTGAGTGATATCAAGTGGTTTTAGGGAATCTGGAGACTGTAAATCATGCTATGTCTGTGTGTATTATTTATGGGACAGTGGTGACAGAGTTGAACAGGCACCTGGACACTGCCACCACATTTGCCCAGAAAGGTACCTGCTGGTCAGCTTGAAGGGTCACGTACGAAACTTCAGGCAGTGAAATAGTTAAATAATACAGCTCTTCATACACAATGCAAGAACACACTCTGAAACTCATGATTTCCAACAGCTTGCAGAACAGTTTACCCCTGGATCAAGCAAAGCAAAGCGCAAGCATGCGGTCTGGGCAATCCTCGCACATTAACATGATAACTTTTAGAAATTAAGAAAGACTGGGCAAATATAGTCCCCATAAAGACAATGAACAGGCACAATAAATGGCATAGTGCACATACAGAGTGGCAGCCAGCGCAATACAAATTTTGGGTTATCTGATGGAGCTATAGGAGTGATCATAAACGGTGCACAAAAGGGACACAGGTCATGCAGAGGTCAAAGGGTGCCTAGGCATAGACGAGATCTGGACTTCCAAGCACAAGCACCCGCAGAGAAGCTAAATAATTCAAAAATGAACAAATTAAAATAAAAAAGTTTGTAAAGACAACTGACAGCTGTCATTTCAATGACTGTGGGAAAACACAGGTGCAAGTCCCAAACCCACAAGGTTTCATATCAGTGCTGTAAATGCACAGACTAGTTTGTGTTAAGCAGTTTTCATGTTTTGTGTGATAAGTGTTAATTAATGCTGAATATTGATAATTTTAGATAGATGATGGATTTGTTCATTAGTGTTTAACAGTTGTAATGGTTGCACATAATTACACAAATAAATCAGAAGTCAATTCCTGAATGTTCTTGCATTTTCACTTTTAATAAGATATATTTAACTTATTATTCCTGTTGTGTTTTTGTGATATTGCATGATGCTGTGTGATAGTAGATTTTTTTTTCTCAAACATTTCTTTTCCTTCTTTGCACTAAAATAAATTTGGAAAGTTTCAAATAGTTTGTGTGTATCATGCTCAGAGCTGTTTGTTCACCCTGGAGTTAATGCTTTCATTTTTGGTGTTATTGGCACTTTTAACTGTATATTGGCTATTGGGTCTGGCTTTGGGGATCGTGGCAGGGACACTTCTTCCCACACCTTTGGTTGTTTTACTTTCTGTCTTTGCCTTTTCCCTACATTTCTTCTGGCTTCCATGATCTTCCCATTCTGTAATTCCCACTTTTTCTCCAACTTTGGTCTTGCATAAGTTGTCTTGTTTGGGTGCTTTGTCTGATTTACTGACCAAGAGGTTTTGGAAAATTACACTGTTTGTAATTTGGTCTCTGTACACCACTACAGCGATTTAAAATCAACCAATTAAGATTCAGTTGAAGAGCAGAATTTCAGCTTTAATTCAGTGGGTTTATCAAAAGTAGTCCATGAACTGTTTAGGACTTACAGATGTTTTTTTATATATACTACTCCAGTTTTAGAGGCTCAAAAGTAATTGGACAATTGACAGACAATAATTTAATATCCAGTTGTAGCCTGTTTAGTTGCTATTCAGTGACAAATAAGTGTTGCACTTGCATTTGATAGTTGTTCACTGAGATCCATACAGATAGAAGATGCACTATCATGGTGGCTATCATTGGGCTAAAAAAAAAAAAGAATTTGTTGCAAATCACATCTAAACAAGCCTGCAACGCTTTAACAAACAACTCGTTAGACAGATGAAACTTATAGCAGAATGATAGGAAGAGAACGGTATGAAGAAGGAAAGGAACAGTGATCTGAATTGTACCACATCATCTGTCAAACATGGCAGAGGCAATGTTATGGCATGACATGGCTGATACAGCCAAATGCTGCAAAACTGATTGGAATCTTCACAGTGCAAATGACCCACAGCATGATGTAAAGGCAACCCAAGAGTCTATCATTGCAAAGAAATGGGATGTTCTTTAGTGGTCACTCAACCCAAAGCATGCTTTTCTGGTTAAACAGTTAATGCAATGCTTTTGTCAGCCCCCTTGAGACTTGAGAAGTCGGTACTTTAATCACGAAGGCAAAACAGCAAAAGTTGTGTCATTTCCCAAAAACTAGTTTTAAGAAGCATTATTTTCTCCTAAAAGCTAAAAACTACATTATGCAATTACAGGATTTTGGTAACTATCTCTTTAGGTAAAGCAATAAAGAAAGCAACATTTAATACAGATAAGGAACCTTTATCCATTTATTTTATTTTGAACTGGCCATCCAGCTCAGCAGAGGGCTGGAGCCTATCCGGGTTTTCATTGGGCAAGAGGTGGAATATTCCCTGGGCAGTTTGCCAGTCTGTCGCAGGGCTAACACAGAGAGACAGGCAGCCACAAACTCTCACATCCACACCTAGGGACAATTTACAATCATCACTTCACAAAACAAGCATGTCTTTGTGCTGTGGGAGGACACCAGAGAACTCAGAGGAAGCCCACACCGGCACATGGAGAACACGCACACTTCACACAGAACAAAAGTGAAAAGATACTATAACAGAGTATGAGATTAAAATGAATGAAATTAAATTTACAAAGTTGAGCGGTTACATGATTTTACTGTATCATTTCCTCATCATCATTATCTCTTTAGTCTCTTTTACTGTACTGTACAGGGAGTAGGTCTTTGTTTTTAACTGTTCACGCATGATGCACAACAAAAGAACAAACTGGATCATTGTATTCAGTTCGTTAGAGCACTAATGAGCTTCTTCCTCAAACAAGTAGATATGTCCATGTATACTAATATCAGGAAATGAAAAGTAGGCTGAGTAGACATCACTGCATCACCAAATTTTTATCAGTACAAAATAGACTTTAAATAATTTAAGGGAGGTGATTGTATGAGCTCCATTCATATTGGACAAATTCTGTTTAATGTGCTGACTGTGCCCCGTTTTTTAACGCTTTGCCGTGCAGCACTCCAGCGATGTTTCCTCTTTCATTATGCAATCAGATAGGCATCGTATTGCTCCCAAATTCCCAACTATTGTAATGTTTCCAACATGCAAACATCACAATAATAATAAGCATAATAAATGTTTTCTGTTCACCATGTATGTAACAGAAACAGTCAGTTTGCATATAGTTTATCCCATAAAGGCACCCAGATTTAATGCAACAGCTAAATGTAGTATTCACTGTGAGATTTAGAGTGGTAAGGTATGGTTTCTAATCTTGTACATATGTTTGGAAAGAGACCAGGACCCAGATGTTAAATAATAAAAGAAGCATTGTGTTAGTTCACTCAAGTTGCACTTTTTTGGCTCTTTCATACCATCTGTTTGCAGTATGCTTTAAAATACCTAAATAATTTATCACTGTGGGGCTAGTAACATCCTATCACATAAATCCTGGTTCCCAGGGCGGGATTAAAGTCATTCTCGTTCTAACACAGTTTGTTTGTTAAGTGGTATTTTGTACAGTCCATTTAACAATAGATTAAGGTTTAGTTTTAATGTATGTCCTTAGTTGGGATATTCACGCATAAGCAGTAGTTTATTTGAGTGGTTGTAATTACTACGAGTTCACATAAATAGCAAAGCCATATCATGTGTACAGAACAAAAGAAGGTGGAAAAAAAGGTTTTCACAGGAGTTCTGTGAGGAAACAAAGGACACCTTTACTGGTTTGGTAAGAATTAAGAGGGTAAGTAGCAGCCAGGTGCTGTAAACCAAATGCACTTGATTAACTTAATCATCAGCAAGTGTAAGCAGCACTCTAAAAGCAGATATTTTTGACAGCTTGCCAGGGGTGGATCTAGAAGGGTGGCACCCTAAAATGATCTCTTGCCACCCCTAGTGCCACCCTAGTTTTGCATATGACAGCGTTGTTTATTAAAATAAGATAGCATTAACACTTTGAGCCTAGCTACAGTTAACACTGAATATAAATTATAAAACTGAATATATTGTATAGTGTTACTAAATTCAGAGTTGTGATATAAAATATATATATAAGCCATTCTTTTTTCTAAATACTACCATCATGGTTTAAAAAAAAAAAAAAAAAAGCATTATCTAAGGACAGCGTGAAAACAGTAAAGAAACAACAAAAAAAAAGCCGCCTCGTTCCTATTGGTGGAAAAATGTCGACCAATAAAAAAATGGCAACACATGGGATTTGGTTGTTTAGGAAGAGGGGAATGTTTCTGGAGTGGCAATGAGACAGAGTGAGTGAGAGGGAGAGAGAGAGATATATATATATCGATAGCGAGTTCTGAGATGTGAGAGATTTGTGACGTTTAGCGTGAAAAATGTATTGTTAGTGTGTTGTGTAGTCGTCATTTTGTGTGTCAGTGAGGGCACTAATGAATGTCACAAGGGCAGATTTCAATGTAAACATTGTCTCCAGGTGGAAAACCAGAGGAGTGATACACCTGCTGTCAGGCCTGCAGGGTTTATCCCTGTGGTATTCTCCTCTGTCTTGTGGCGGACATTTTTGTAATTTTTTTTTTTTACCGTTTCAAATAACTTGTGGGGAATCTTATTGTGACACCTGATTGTTCTCTCTAGAACAATATATATATATATATATATATATATATATATATATATATATATATATATATATATACACCAAAGTATCGGTTCGATACTTTGGTGTCACGGTTCGATATGTTTTTCGATACAAAAATAATGTTCATGCCTTTTTAATTTGTCATTTATTAAATTTTCACGGCACATTCTGCACCACATCTCTGTGCGTTCATCATTTGTTTGAAGCCAGCTCACCTCCTGCAACCACTTTTCTGAGAATACGCGCTTCTTTTGTGGTTCGGACTCCTTCTGACATTTCTTTGGAGGTGGAGGAACACCAAAGTAATTGCTTAAAGGAGCTTGCTTCTTCGACATCTTTAAGAGTTCTAAACAAATGTCTGTCCTCCTCCATAAAATCTTATGTATGCAAACACGCGTTGCAACTTCTTATCTTGTGCGCGTTTTTTATTTTGACAGCGAATGCGCACCTGCGGACCACTTATGTGCACCCCTGGTTATTTAGCTTGTCATATTGCAGCCACAGAAATTCTTTTGTCCATGAAACCATAAAGCTGCACTTTCTTTTTGCCTTATAGTCTGATTTGTCATAACTTTTCCGTTTTGTGGTCACTTCTTCACCCTGACCTGTCTTATTTGGCTCAGCAGAACTAAAATATATATCCTGCTGCTTTTACACACACACTCACATAACGCTCAGCGATTCTCTGCGCGATCAACCTCTCACATGTTTAAGCTTGCTGAGGGAGATTTCACTTGTCATGTTTGCATAGTAAGCTAACGATTGATAAGATGATGTCAGAGGAATTGGTGCGCAAATTATCATCACTCACCAATCAGTGCTGTCGTTCTCTATACACAGTTCGCACGATTGCAAAGTGAAAGCAAAAAGCAAGCGCAAATTCAAACGCGATTTCAATATGTCACATATTGACAGTGGCTCACCGATGCCAATGACATAATTACCCAGCTACATTTCCAAAAGAATGCAAAAGCATTGACATATATTTTTCCTTCCTACGATAGGCCGACGGGCAGGGCAGAGATCGATTTTGGTAACCCGACTGGAAAAATCGCTAGCCCCGGGACGTCGGGCTAGCGATTTTGCGAGCCCTGTATCTGATTGAGGAATCACTCATCTTTGGAAAAGAGAGTTTATTACAGAGAAATGGCTCTTTCCAAAATAAAAGCTATACTATACGCTTCTTCTGGGCTATATTCTCAGCAGCATATTAAACATATCAGGTCCCCATAAGGAGAATCATGTGCTAACGGCTGTCTAAATGACTCGGGTAAAGTTTGTAGCATGCGTGCTTGTTGTTTTTGTCTGCTTCCACTTGTCTTTGCACTAAGATGATGTCGGCGTAAATGTGCAGTCATATTCGTTGTGTTCCCACTAGTGCTGTCAGCGTCAATCTGAAATGAGGTTAACGCCACAAAACGGCAAATCTCCGTTAGCGAGCTACCACGGATCGCCCCGTGCGTGGGGCTGGACGGCCAACACGTTAACGAGCTAACTGCGCTAACACACTAGTTCCCACCCATGTAATTGAGCATTGCTGGCACATCCGACATACTGTTTTACTTTTGTCCATGACGCCCTTACCTTCAGGGTCATACTTCACATGAAAACCAAAATAGTTCCAAACGCCAGATCTGAATGAGGGTAGGGGAAGTTCAATTTGCCATGTTGCGAGCGCTCAACACAGACAGCACCGTCAGAAGAAAAGTTGATAAAATAAATTAAAAATTTTGTATTGTTCGATACATATGCGAAAGCACTGTATCGAACGGTTCAATATCGATACGAGTATCGTTGCACCCCTAATATTTATATATATATATATGAATATGAGAGAGAGAGAGAGAGAGAGAGAGAGAGCTAGGATTTTATGTTTTTTGTGTGATTTCAGATTGGTTGCGTTAATGCAGTATGTCAATGAAAAAATAACTGTAAATTCAGACATGTGAGATTGAGCTGAAAAGAATGATACCAAGAAGCAAGTGTAACCAACTTTAAGGTATAAAGGTGAATTACAGCGCAATAATTACTTGGGCTCGTAATAAGACCCTGGCCAGAATCAGAAGACACCAAATTCGTATGGAGCCAAAGTATTGAGCAGCAATAATGACCTGGACACAATGTTAACTTTTGAGTAGCCACTCTTGTATTGTTACAAGGTATAACAGATATTTGTCCAATTTGTACAGATAAAGTAAAAAATAAAATAAATAGTGTGCACACTCAAACAAAATAAAAGTACTCGTTGGGGCCCTTTAAGAATTTAGAGTTAAGCTGGCAATAGCCAACTTCAAAGGTCCTTGTGAGTGTGATTGGAATGTATGAGTGTGTGGTGTGTATCTTCTTTTGGGGTAGATTGTCCTCAAAGTGGTTGGCTCGCCATCTATCACAACCGGAATATCGTCCTGGTCCTTGGACTTTTCTGTCCTCTCCAAAAAACCTGACCTATAATCCAGGTCATAAAATGTACATTCTAATCAGTCTGTTTCAGATGCACTGTTTTTAAGGTTAAAATGTAAAATCAAAATATTGCATCAACCTCATATTCATTGCATCAACATCTTAAATCTTATCAAATCTCACAGTTCTGTTGTACAACATTCAATTTTCAAGTATATCAAATATGAGAACTAAACATCTAAGTTGCTCAAATATGTCTCTATTCATGTAAACATTAATTAAACAATACTTATGGTAAGTAACCATTGACATTCAAAATACAATACACCATAACAAATTCAGAACTATGTGCAAATAAGCAACAAAATATACATGTGAGTTCAGTTCAGAGGTATTAAAGCAGTGTGCTTAATTTCTCCACACTATAGGCCTATTCGTGAGAGAGAAATGCACTAAAAATTACCCTCTAGGTTACTTTAAACTCACAGTGAACTGCCAAAAATTAGCTTTAGAGCGGCTAAGAACATGTTGCTCACCGTTGCTCTGTTTCACAAAAGCTCAACATACACTGGTGTTGGAATTGCAGCAGCTCTCCGGATGAAAGGTGAGTGGTTAGCCTGTGAGACACCGAGCTAGCATTAGCGTGATCACGACGGTAAGTCTCTACAACTTTTTTTCCTTCGGAATAACACTTGTCTTACCGACGTTGCTTCTCTCCTTCATCCAGCCACTCGACTCCGGATTTCCAGCAGGTAAGTATGCTGGCTTCCTTTCCTCTCAATTCTGAGTTTTTGTCCGTGGATTTCTCGATTTGAGTAGCAGATGCCTCCACTCCTCTTGCTGAGATGAGAAAAAACCCGGGAACTCCATGCACCTTCACCTCACTTCCTGGCTGACAGGGTCAATGCGGCCTGGGTAGGCTCTGATTGGTTGCTGAGCTAGTTGCCCTCACGTGGGGTGAACTGAGAGGTGCATTCAATGGTCATAGGAAATATGACACTTTGTTGGTGTGGACAGTTAAAATAAAGAGAATAAATACTCTTTCTTCTCTATCATTGGTGTAAATGTGTTGTTTTTTTCATCTGGGCTACACCCTCCCCTCCTGAACTCATGCACGTCCCTGTGCATGGTAGACAGTTAAATGATGATTATTTGACGGGTCAAGGAAGAGGGCGGAACAGACTCTTCACCATCACTGATGACATCTGCCCAAGCTGAAGACAGTCCTTGCAAGAATGATTTTGCTGCAGTGATCAAAGGATTGCCTAGTTCCGTATAGTCAAGCCGTCGTGGCGGACGACGGTTTCTCTCAGATCTCCTTACAGAATCATTTGTATCTGCGTTTTCCCTTGTATCCACTGGGACTGTCTCCTCCATTCTCTCCTCAGGATTCGCACCTCTGGTGCCAGCCTCCTCAAATGGAAGTTGCCTTTCTTGGACATCTGGGTCATTTTCAGTTAAGGTTGTTTCATCCACTTGTTCGGTCGGTGTGACTCCATTGGTAGATAAGTACTCAGTATTATCTGTAGTACTGTTACGCATATCAGGTATGTTGCCAAAATCAGATTGGCTGTCAACATCAGGTGGGTTGTCAATATCAGGAACATTTACAGGACTCTCACTCACTGTGTGGACAGGGGGACTCAACCAAACAGGAATAAGCAGATCATCTTCTTCGTCTGAGCGGTTCTCTTCCCCTAGCTCCGGATTTGCACGGGTTCTTGGCCTGCGTGACACTGGCTTCTGTACATGCTCACTGCTTTCCTCCACAGGTAGGTAGCCACATGGTAGCAACAGATCCCGGTGTAGTGTTCTTAGGGGACCATCTTTGTTTTCAGGCTTAACCATATATACTGGGAGGTTGCCTGCCCTTCTCACTACTACATGCACAGTGTGTTCCCACTTGTCTGAAATCTTATGTTTCCCCCGGATACGGACATTCCTGACCAGTACCCGATCTCCAGCTTCCAAGTCTGAGGCAGTTACATATCTGTCAAACCTCATTTTGTTCTTGTGAGCTATCTTTGCAGCCTTGTCCATAGCTAACTTGTAGCTTTCTTTGAGACGTGACTTGAGTTTTTGCACATATTCAGAGTGAGATGAGTGTTGTTCCTCTTGTACTGGTAAGTTGAATGCAAGGTCAACTGGCAACCGAGGTTGGCGTCCGAACATCAGTTCGTACGGGGTGAAACCAGTCACTTCATTCCTGGTGCAGTTATAAGCGTGGACCAGGGGTCTTACATGGTCACGCCAACAGGACTTATCTTGATCACGGAGAGTGCCTAACATGTCAAGCAAGGTACGATTAAATCGTTCCACAGGATTGCCCCTAGGATGGTATGGGGTTGTCCTCACCTTGTGGATACCAGCCACCTGGCAGAGTTCCTTGATTGTGCGGGATTCGAAATCTGGACCCTGATCACTATGCAATTTTTCTGGGATGCCATAGTGTACCATAAAGTTCTCCCACAGACACTTTGCCACTGTGCGGGCCTTTTGATTAGGTGTTGGGATAGCAACTGCAAACTTAGTGAAGTGGTCCGTGATCACCAATATATCCTTGGTTCCACTCTTGTCAGCTTCCAGGGACAAGAAGTCCATGCACAAGAGTTCAAGAGGTCGTGTCGTATTAATGTTGACCAAGGGGGCTGCTCTTTCAGGCCGTGCCTTCCTCCGCACGCACCTGCCACACGTCTTCACCTTCCTTTCCACGTCCAAAGCCATCCTTGGCCAATAAAATCTTGTCCTTACAAGGTCCAGTGTACGATCGACTCCCATGTGACCCATATGGTCATGCAGGCTGGTGAGGACTGTGTTGCGAAGCTCAGCTGGAAGTACAAGCTGGTAGGTTGTCTGGGACCCCTCTTGGCGTCGCCGGTACAAGACATTGTTGCGGAGCTCAAGACGGTTAAGCTCTCGGAGGAGCAGTGGAAGTTCAGGGAGCTGTGTACGCACGGTTGGAGGTGGTGTGTCCCCATATTCGATCTGGGAAATAACATGCTTTATACACTGATCGGCTCTTTGCTCGTCTGCCAGCTCTGCCTCTGTTAGATGGGGAATGGTTGGCAGACCTCCAAACTGTTCTTCTTGCCCATAGCTATCAGGTACAGCACTAGGAGACATAGCAAGCACCTCCACCAAGGCAACACAATCTGCATCTGCCTCTCTTTCATCGTCAGGACTGACGCTGTAGGTGAACTGCCTCTCACAGATTGCTTTCACCACAGACTGATTTACGGCATTGATGTTGTCTGGATCACAAAGGTGATCTTGAGTGAACTGTTGAATGCGTTCAATCTCCTTTTGTGATTTCAGATCGTCCGTTAGCCCTCCGTGTGGCCTGCGCGATAATCCATCCGCATCTCCATTCTGCTTCCCTGGACGATAGAGGAGTTTGAAAGAGAATGTGGACAGTGCTGCTAGCCACCTATAGCTAGTTGCGTCAAGCTTTGCTGAAGTCAGAATGTAAGTCAGCGGATTACTATCCGTTACAACGATGAAGTGGTTGCCGTAGAGATAGTCGCTGAACTTTTCTGTAACTGACCACTTGAGCGCCAGAAACTCCAACTTGTGCGCTGGATAGCAATTTTCGCTCCGTGACAGCCCTCTACTTGCATAGCCTATGACTCTAAGTTGTCCCTCTTGCTCCTGATACAATACAGCACCGAGCCCGGTGGTACTGGCATCGGTGTGCAATATATAGGGTTTCTGGGGGTCAGCAAAGGCAAGTACAGGGGCAGTGGTGAGACTTTGGATGACTGACTCAAAGGCTTGCTGGCAAGCTGGTGTCCAGCGACCTCCGAAAGGGTCTTTTGGGTCATGGTACTGATGTGCACTTTGTCTTGCGTTTACTTTTGATTTCTTGTGGCTAGGTGGGTACCCCGAGGTTAAGTTGTGGAGAGGTTTCACAATGCTGGAATACCCCTTAACGAACCTTCTATAATACCCAGCAAAACCAAGAAACGACTTTAACTCTCGCAGAGTCTGGGGGACAGGCCATGTTTTAAGAGCCGAAATCTTCTCAGGGTCAGTCTGAACACCATTTCTAGAGACCACATGTCCCAGATAACGGACTGAAGTCTGGAAGAAGACGCATTTCTCTGGTGACAGCTTTAACCCAAACTCTTTTAGACGAGTGAGCACTTTCATGAGTCTTTCTTCGTGTTCCTCAAGGGTTCGGGAGAATACTATCACGTCATCAAGAAAGACCAATGCATCCTTCAAATGCATATCCCCCATGCACCGCTCCATTAACCTCTGGAACGTGCTGGGGGCGTTCGTTACACCCTGAGGCATTCTGTTGAACTCCCAAAAGCCGAGAGGGCACACGAAGGCCGTCTTCGGTTTGTCTGCTTCTTCGACCTCGATCTGGTAGTACCCTGATTTTAGATTAAGAACAGAGAACCACTGTGAACCATTGAGGGCTGAGAACGTGTCCTCTAGCTTCGGAAGGCTGTACGCATCTTTTATAGTCTGGAGGTTTAGACGCCTATAATCAATGCACAACCGGACTTGGCCGTTCTTTTTCCGGACTACCACTATGGGTGACGCAAATGGGGACTCTGACTCTCTAATAACTCCTGCATCAAGGAGTTCCTGAATGTGCTTCCGGACAGCCTCAATGTCCCGTGGGTGGATTGGCCGGGCACGTAGTTTGAAAGGCGTGTCATCTGAAAGTTTTATATGATGTCGCACCTGGTCTGTCCGGCCAAAATCCAGGTCATGCTGTGCAAACACCTCAGGCACGCCACTGAGCTGCTGAGTGATGCGCTGTTTCCATTCCAGTGGAACTGGGGAGTCACCAAAATTGAAAGTTATGGTGGACTCTTGGAAAGACGGAGTCTCTGGAGTTCTCTGGGGTGATTCTGACTGTTTGGTCTTGTTGTGTTCCTTTAATAGGATGGTCTGATAAGCACTAACCTCTGCAATAGTACACTTGGCAGGGATGACAATGTCGTGGTCAGACTCGTTGCTTATAACAACTGGCAACTTGTGGGGCCGCCGCTGGGGAAAGTCAACCAGACCGGCTTTAAGTAGCAGGCCACCGGGCAAGGGGGACGATGACGGGTACTCAATGACAACTGATTTTTCATCCTGAAGGCCCTTGCCAAGGGCGACTCCCTCCACCACTACAGTTGAACCAGCTGGAATGACTTGAGGCATCTTGCCTAGTAGCTTCACTACTCCCTGATGGTTGTCACTTGTCTGCTTCCGTCTCAACTCAATGATTTTGAAAACTACTTTGTAGCCATGTGGGAGGGGTTGACGATCGGCTAAGTCAGTCTTTGAGTAGATGTCGAACAGTACATCTAGGGTGTTTGTGCCTATAAGCATGAGGGATTGTGAAGTGTCAGGGACGATTAAAGCAAGTGTGTTTACATCTACTGGAACACCTATAAAGTCCTTTGGAAAAGTTATGGTCATTTCTATATAGCCAAAGTAAGGCACTAGCTGTCCATTAGCACCTTCCACTTCTAAGAGGTCATGTAGTGGCTTGATCTTTTGCTCCGAAAGGTGCTGCTGGTAGAATGACTCAGGAACCGTGGTAACTTGGGAGCCTGAGTCAAGAAGACAGTTGACTTCTTCACCTCTCACAGTCACTTGAGCTGTACTTCTGGCACCAATCAACTGTTTAGGGAGTTGGAAAGATTGTTTCTGCTCTGAATGGTTTAAGCCAGAACATGGTTGTGCTTTGACAATCTTTGCTGGGGTACTTACTTTGTTAACCTCAGCTGTGATTTTGTCGCCATTGTTTACGTCTGAGGGACGTTGTTGACTCTCCTCAGCTCCTGTTTGTCCCACAACAGGAACTGTTAGATGTTTAAAGGTGAAACTGTACAATCTCGCACTTCCCACTGGCGTTGTTTCTCTTCCAACCGCTTCTTTTTTTCTGCTACTAGGTTGGGGTTAGCAGGGTCAACACAGCATGGAGCGATATGTCCATCTTCACCGCAGTTGAAACAATACCAGGGCTTGGGTCTGCCTGTTTGCCTCTTTGAAGTCTGTCTTTGCATACGTCCATCTACATCATGTGGCTTTGACATCTTACTCTGCGGCTTCCCTGCAGATCCCTTGCTGTTTGCAAATTTTGTCTTTTTCTGTGACATGAATGTAGTTAGTTGACTTTGCAGACTCGCCACCTGCTTTCGCAGATCCTCAATAGCAGCAATGCCACTCTCATGTTTCTCCTCTGGTTCACAAACATGTGAATCACACACGATCAGGTTTTGGTAGAAGTGGCGAGCCAGCCAGGAGCCATTTGATTTGAGCATCAATATTGAGGCCAGCATGGATTTCATACAAAAGTCTGGTATCAAAATACCTAATGCGGTTGTTGTCGCTGGGATAACACAGGTATCTGAGAAAGATGAACAGGTCATTGACTTTTTGAAACAGTATGGTAAAATCGCAAGAGTCCTTTTTGTTGATGATTCACTGTCCGACTTCTACCAAAACCTGATCGTTGAATACTCTAGCAGTTCAGCCTTAGAAGGTTTAGAACCTCGTTTGCCATACACGTACACAGCACAAGTTGATCCCAGCGTTGTCTATGAAATTAAAACACTCAGTAGCATGTACACTACCAGTGTTGGGAGTAATGTTACAAAGACCTACTTGGCTGAACTCAAGGAACTAGCCAAGCTGAGTGGCAAAGACTACGGTGAGGTGCTGAAGGAGATGATGTGTCAGATTGGGGAGGATGTTGAAGCCATGCGACCTACCACTGAAGAACCTTCTCCCACGTATGTCGAGACCACTGTTGTATCTCCGGCCGCTCCTAAAGAGCAACAGTGTCACACCTCACATTCAGATGTTACACCAAATGATATTGGTGCTACTGATCATGTTCCCCTCACTAATGGAAGGAGAGCAGCGTCCCTTTCAGTAAGTGACTTGAACCCACCTGACATTCAGAAGGTCGTGGTAGAGCATATCGTACGAAGGCAAGATGTGTTCCCACACATCCAGTCCCAGGTGAGACTCCGTTCCTTCTCTGGTAAGGTTCCCAGACCTAACAATGAAACTGATTATGACACATGGCGCACACAAATTGAACTGCTCCAAAATGATCCCAGCATGTCCCCCCTGCAAATATCCAGAAAGATCCATGAGAGCCTGCTCCCACCAGCAGCTGATATAGTTAAGAGTTTACGGCCCGAGTCACCACCTGCAACTTATTTGCAGCTTCTAGATTCTGCCTTTGGCACTGTAGAAGATGGGGAGGAGCTTTTTGCTCAATTCCTGAACACCCTTCAAGATCCAGGTGAGAAATCATCCACTTACCTTCACCGGCTACAGCTAGCATTAAACAGAGCCACAAAGAGGGGGGGAGTCACATGTGAAGAAGTGGACAAACACCTACTTAAACAGTTCTGCAGGGGATGTTGGGACAACGACCTACTCAGCGCCCTGCAACTTGAACAAAAGAAGAGCAGCCCACCCCAATTCTCAGACCTGTTGTTAATGATTCGCTCTGAGGAAGATCGACAGCAAGCAAAAACTAGTCGTATGAGAAAACACATTGGCACCACAAAGCAGAGAACTAAGTTACAGTTCCAGGGTGCACATGTTTTTAAGGTTAAAATGTAAAATCAAAATATTGCATCAACCTCATATTCATTGCATCAACATCTTAAATCTTATCAAATCTCACAGTTCTGTTGTACAACATTCAATTTTCAAGTATATCAAATATGAGAACTAAACATCTAAGTTGCTCAAATATGTCTCTATTCATGTAAACATTAATTAAACAATACTTATGGTAAGTAACCATTGACATTCAAAATACAATACACCATAACAAATTCAGAACTATGTGCAAATAAGCAACAAAATATACATGTGAGTTCAGTTCAGAGGTATTAAAGCAGTGTGCTTAATTTCTCCACACTATAGGCCTATTCGTGAGAGAGAAATGCACTAAAAATTACCCTCTAGGTTACTTTAAACTCACAGTGAACTGCCAAAAATTAGCTTTAGAGCGGCTAAGAACATGTTGCTCACCGTTGCTCTGTTTCACAAAAGCTCAACATACACTGGTGTTGGAATTGCAGCAGCTCTCCGGATGAAAGGTGAGTGGTTAGCCTGTGAGACACCGAGCTAGCATTAGCGTGATCACGACGGTAAGTCTCTACAACTTTTTTTCCTTCGGAATAACACTTGTCTTACCGACGTTGCTTCTCTCCTTCATCCAGCCACTCGACTCCGGATTTCCAGCAGGTAAGTATGCTGGCTTCCTTTCCTCTCAATTCTAAGTTTTTGTCCGTGGATTTCTCGATTTGAGTAGCAGATGCCTCCACTCCTCTTGCTGAGATGAGAAAAAACCCGGGAACTCCATGCACCTTCACCTCACTTCCTGGCTGACAGGGTCAATGTGGCCTGGGTAGGCTCTGATTGGTTGCTGAGCTAGTTGCCCTCACGTGGGGTGAACTGAGAGGTGCATTCAATGGTCATAGGAAATATGACACTTTGTTGGTGTGGACAGTTAAAATAAAGAGAATAAATACTCTTTCTTCTCTATCATTGGTGTAAATGTGTTGTTTTTTTCATCTGGGCTACACAAGGCAAGGAAAAAAAATAAAATGAAACAATTTGAGGGTGAAATACAGAAGTAAATCAAAAGTAGTCAAAAACGGGCAGTTATATTTTAGACCTGAGAGGGTTAATCCAACAAATCATGAAAAATTAGGTTTACACTTTTTTCACAACAGTGCAGATTTCTGACATTTTGTGTAAATTTAAGCAACAATTAGATTTTTTTCTAACAAAAGATATTGTGAAACTTAAGTTAGACTTGTGTTTGTAAGTGAACCGCCCCATGTTGTGTAGCCTTCTGGATTTTATACTTATTGGGCTACATATTTATTTATTATACAGGCTATACAGAACATAAAACCAAAAATTCACGTTTTATGTAACTGAAGTGTTTAATTATGACTATAAATAACCACACTGGTCCGGCCGGGTCAAGTCAAACGATGATTTAATGAACACACGCGTGGGAGATGGACACCATACAGCAGACAGCATCAGATCTCAAAATGGTGGAGCCTTGATCAAACTCTTATAGCCTCTAGTGGCCCCCACCTAATCATAAAAGCCTAAACATTCACATTCTTTCTCACACACAGCGCCTAAGCTACGACCTTGGCTCCCTGTTTATCTGCTCCTGATGAGATGGGGCAGTATGCTCTGTTCTCTTCTAATCAGACAAATAAGGCGATGACTTTCTGTGAACAATATTTTCTTATAACTCAGCAGTATAATGCATCATAAAACAATATCATCCATTCACAATAAATCAGCAGTCCAATGTAATGCAAATCAATGTACCAAATGCAATAGTTATCACCTTCTTCTAATTCAGGAGAACAACGCAAACCAAAACCACACAATAATTCACAATCTTTAATTAGGGGTCTAACATGGCATAAAGTAATATCATAATCCGACACACCCTAAGAAGATTTCTCTAGGTCCACCCCTGCAGCTTGCTGTTCTGGAGTAGGTGTGTGTCACAATGTCACAATCTTCCAGGACAGGATGTCCCAGTAAATTCACTCCAAGGTCAGACTGTGTAAAACCCAGGGCTCCATCTCAAATTCTACAGGCCTTAGTTTGTATGTTAAATGTTAAAGTTCATGACAGTACAGTTAGAAAAAGCAAGAAAGGCTTGTTTGGAAGGCTTGCCAGGAGAAAGCTTCATCTCTCTAAAAGGAACATGGCAGCAGAGCTTAGGTTTGCAAAGGAAGTTGTCTAAGCACAACACAAGACTTCCTTTGAAGACGTCCTTTGAAGTCTTGTGGTTTGTCTTTTGAACAGATAAGACCAAAGTAGAAAGTTTTAGCCATAACACAATGAAAACAACACAGCATATCAGCATAAACACAAATATCAAATGTCAAGCATGGTAGTAGGTTACTGATTTGAGCTTGATTTACCCAGGACCTGTGCACCTTGCAGTCATCGAGTCAACCCTGAACATTATGCCAAAGTATTCTTTGTGAGGCCATCTGCCTGACAGCTGAAGCTTGGCCAAAAGTGGGTCATGCAACAAGACAACAATCTCAAGAACAGCAGCAAATCTGCAAAACAATGACCTAAAAAGAAAAAAAAATCAAGGGCCCCTTTAAAATCTAAACTTCAACCTGACTGAAACTCTGTAGCAGGACCATAAGAGCTGTGCATAAATAAAGCCTGCAAGAGAACTGACGCAACACTGTCGAGAAGAGTGGGCCAGAAATAATTTTTTTTGTTTGTTTTTTATTTTTTCTCCTACAGGACCGCACAGTCATGACAACGTTCTTCTTCACGCGACTGTATAACTGTTTTCTATAAATGGCTGATTCCTTGACAAAGCTCTGGCTGTCTGGACTCTATATTCTGTATTCATATACTGCTACCAAGACACTCTTATTTGGACTAAGCACTAAAATATATTTTCTGTTCTGTGAGTGGCCAGGTTACGAGAACTCATCCCCCTCTGTCTTGGGGCAAATTGTGCAAAGTATCTTTCATAAAAGCTGTGCCCAATCTGGAGTAGGCATGGGAACATTCTTTCTGGCTGCATCCTAATGCCAGATTAAAACGCCATGGGCCTAATTGATGCTTAATGACACATCTAATTACTCCTCCTAGATAAACAAGCTTCTCATTAGTGCAACAATTACCAAGGTAATGAAACCCTTGCTTTGGATGACTTCTCAATGTTATAAATGATAAAACAGGAAGTGAAAAATGCTTAGGAAACAGGGACATTTTTGTACAACGGATGCATGAGAAACCTTCTTGAGGCTATTGTCTTGAAAGGATGACTTGTTTTCTGTGTCTCATTTAATATGAAGTAATCTGTCTGCAAAGTCTTTCTACTTAAGCTTCTCTAAACTGAAGCTTTTTTTTCTTACCTGATTGTTGTTATATGTTTGTGTTTAGCGAGCTAGTGTGTTATAACTTACCTCTCCTTGTTACAGTAATTATACAAAGAGCTATTTTAGTTATGTGTGTGCATGCCTGCCACCTCAAATAAATATTATTCTTCTAAATGCTCATTATTAACGTTACTGCTGCCAAGACATTTGGCAGCAAATTAATATGTAAGGTAGTATCACAAAAGCTTTAACCCCAACATATTATTTCAGCCAAATCTGGCAAGTTAAGACTATTTACAGAGGTCATAAAGAGGTCAAAGAGGGTGCATTGGCATAGACACAGATTCTGCACATGCAAGCGCAAACATCTAAAATGTAGCTTGAGCTACAACCTAACCCTAACCTTGTAGCTCTTATGTTTTAAGTTCTAAGGGTTAATTAATTAATGTTGCACCAATATTGATAATTAGTTATGAGGATGTTTTATGATAAAGCACTGAGGATGGTGTCTAATGGTTGTAATGGTTTACATGGTTATTTAAGAATTTATAACAGTTCCAGAATGCCTGATTCACATTCACATTCTGAAATCCTTATTGTACTATTATAAGTTTAGAAAACCTAAAAATTACACTTTTGCTCCTCTCTAAAACAGCAAGTGAAGTCATTAGAGGGATGAAATACAAACTCTATGTTCTTTTTTTAACCCTAATCACTTTGTAAGTGAGGTTGTTTTTTTTTTTTAATGTAATATAGAAATATTGTATTTACCCTTGGGATGTGATGGAACTCCGGTACTGCGGTTAGCATTGTTGCTTCAGAGCAAGAAGGTCAAATCCACCAGTTGCCTGGGACAATTCTGTGCAGAGTTAGAATGTTGTCCCCATGCATATCGGTTAGGTTAGGGATATGCTGGCTTCCTGTCCTGGTCAAAAGTCAAAATACTTTTACTGGTGACTCTAAATTGGCTGCAGGTGTGAATGGTTTGTTTGGCTCCCTGTGTCAGACCTGCAATAGATTAGCGACTTGTCCAGTATGAATCCCACCTCTCACCATATGAAAGTTTGAGCGTAACCAAACACTAAACGTGGCCTTGAATTGGACAAATAGGAGAAAATAGAGGGATTCAGATGGGTGAATCTGATGGACAGACTCACCCAAGGACACACCAACCTAAGCCAAAACAACACTAATTACATTTTGTGTAGCTCTAGGTTTTATTAATTAAGTTAATTTAAATATGAAGAATGAGGATGCCTGTAGAAAAACTGAAGGTCCTGAGGAAAGCTAAACTGTGAAAACACTCAGACTAGCATACATCTAACACGTGCACATTTTTAAAGATCTTTGGAGTGAAGAAAGAAAACAATAAAGTGCCCACACACAACAAAAGTAAGGAAGAAAGAGACAGAGCAAAACTAAGTCTGAAAGATATAAATGTGTTTGCTTCATTATCCTACAGCGTCAGATGAAAAAAATGTGTCCATGATTTTAGAAGCATATGAAAAGCATTCTGATCCATGATGGAAACTGTTTAATGTTTCAGTTGGGGTGAATTTACTACTGTGTGACTCATTGCAACAGATCACCCTCCAACCACACAAATGTTTCCCGACTTGGGTGTGTGCATGTGTGGATCTGCCAACCACGACCAACCCCTTCCTCCAGCATGAATCTTACTCAGTCTTTAATGATTAATATATGAGATATGCACAATCATTTAGGAACAGATAGCATCATCTTCTGCAGAGTCATAAGTCGAAGTTGAAAAGGACTCCAAAAAACGGCACATGATGAGCCACAATATAAAACCACTGACGAGTGAAGTGAATAAAATTGCTACACTTTAAATATTTTTGTGAATCCAGACCAAAGAGACCCCATATTGGCAGTTGCATTATGCTTCGTCAGCAGCCTCCCACTCTGCTCTTTGCAGAGTTAAGGAACAAAAAACACAACAAATAGCCATCTTGATCAAATATCCATGTGCGAGAACCAGCTCTACCCTGCATCCCACAGGACCTAAACGATTCAGTGCCAACATCCAGATGCCTTTAGAGGTCACATACTGTATCCATCCCCTCATCAGAGTTGTTTTGGTGGCGTTGGCTCTCAATGGCTCAAAAGAACTAGAATGAAAGGTGTGCATTTCTAAAGAACAAAAAAGCTTCCTCCATTTCTCACAAACTTTTATACCTCTGTGATGAAGACTGAATCATCAGTACATGAATCACAGTTCAGTTCTACCTTTTTGAAGTTAGATTCTTCAGATTCACTGAACTCTTTCAGTTGCCTGTAATCCTCTTACTATCACATATAAGCAGCTATTTGGTTAAGAATAGGAGGTAAAAGAATGTGCCTAACTGAATGTCCAGAATAACCCAATCAAGGAATTACAAAATAATATTAGACAGCTATAACTAAATATTTAATCAATTCTTATTTTGTTATAAAACATGTATATAGAAGTTAAAGAGCTGATGTTAAGAGTTGTTGAAACTAGATTAAGAAGAGAGGTGATAATCAGTGAGCATCAGTAGGGCTTCATTGCTCTTGCACTACAGATGCGATGTTTTCTTTGAGTGTTGATGGAGACGTCAAACCTGATCAAAAGTGCACTGTGTCTCAATGGATCCAGGAAGCATATAATGGGTGCCAAGAGATGAACTGTAGTTCTGCATGAGGAAGTCAGGAATGGCAGAGAAATATGTGAGGGTGGTGCAGAACATTTATGAGGACAGCTAGACAGTTATTATGTGAGGTGTGTGGTAGCAGTGACAGATGGGGTTCAAGGTCAGGGTGGGATTGGCCCTGCGTTCCTTCTTGTTTGCAGTGGTGATGGACAGGCTGAGAGATGAGATCAGGCAGGTGTTTCTGTGAACTGTGATGTTTGCAGAGGACATATGTAGTGAGAAGAGGGAGGAGAATGATAGCCTGGAGAGGTGGAGGTATATTACGGAGAGAAGAGTAGAAATAAGTCAGTAGAATTAAGACAGAAAACATGTGTGTGAGTGAGAGGGAAGCAGATTAAAATGCAATGATGTAAAGAGCAGAGGTAGTGAAGGTGGATGAGATTAAATGTCTGGAGTCAGGCACCCAAGGCAACGGGCAGTGCACAAGACAGGTGAAGAAGAGAGTGCAGGCAGAATGTAGTGGGTGGAGACAAGAGTTAGGTGTGATTTATGATGCAAGGATAACACCAAGAGTGAAAAGGAAGGTTTACAATGTGGTAGTGAGACCTGAGGCACTGCTGAAGGTGGCAGAGTTGAAGTTTCTCAGATTTTCATTGGGAGTGATGTGAATGCACAAGATTAGAAATAAGTATCAGAGGAACAGCTGACGCTGAGCAGTTGGGAGACAAAGTTCGAGAAGTGAAGTTGAGATAGTTTGGACATGTGCAGAAGAGGGATAGTGGATATGTTAGAACAAGGATGTTGACGATAAAGCTGCCAAGCAGAAGGAAAAGAGGAAGCCCTTAGACAAGACTCGTGATGTAGTGAAGGAGGACATGGAGGGGGTTGGTGTGGCAGAGGAGGTTAGTTAAAAGTTCCAAATCAATATTTATTTGTAGTGGTGGTCGTGACCACTCTTAAATTTAAGTTCTATTTGCTTTCTTTCAGTTCAATTTAGATCTTCACAAATGTGCTGAAAGAGCCAAATGGGTCATGGATGTGTTACTAATAGCTTTCTTTTTTTTATCTGTTGAAATTTTACTCAAGTGACATTTTTTACAGGTATTGACATTATAGTAAGAAGTGTGATATGTGCCCTGAATGTGCTGACTGCTATAAATGTTAATAATAATAATAATAATAATAATAAACTTTATTTATAAAGCACACTTAAAAACCAAGGGTATGCCAAGGTGCTTAACAAGTAACATAGAGAATAGGAGGAAGATAATAGAAATAGGACCAAAGCAAGTACTAAGTATGCAAGCAGGTAGCTGTCACTGATACACAGGAAAGCAACAGGTACAGAGCAAACAAGAAATTAAATGAGCATAAAAGTGCATAATATAAAATCATAAAAGACTTCAGCCGAGATCTGGGTTGGGTCAAAAGTAGTTGAGTGGCAGATCTAAGTGTTCTAGCAGGAGTATGTGATTTGAGAAGTTCACTAAGATAACTTGGCACTAATTTATTAATAGTTTTGAATGTAAGGAGTAATATTTTAAATTGAATACGGTACTTTATGGGCAGCCAATGCAAGCTAGCTAGAACAGGAGTAATAGGGCAAAATTTCCTGGTACCAGTCAAGAGGCGGGCTGCTGCATTTTGGACTGTTTGCAGTCTAAGAAGAAGAGAAGAGGGAAGACCGTAGTACAAGAAGTTACAATAATCCAACCTGGAGTTCACAAAAGCGTGAATAAGCTTCTCCAGGTCCTCATGCGGAACATAAGGCCTAGCCTTAGAGATAAGGCACAGTTGGTGGAAGCTAGATCTCACTACAGCAGACACTTGCTTATTGAGTTTGAGCGGGCTATCCAGCAGTACACCGAAGTTACTGACATAGTCACAAGAAAAGCTAGCAAAGAAACCCTGGGCAAATGTTCCACTGCTTTGCATCATCCATAAAATGTTTGGCACGCACCTGAGCCAGATGTAACTTTTGTGTTTTCATGGCAGTCAAAGCATATTAAGTAGTTTCCAGTAGGCTGTAACTAATGAGTAGTTGTGTACCGGTAGTGGACTAGTAAGGGCCAACTCTTTAGTTTTGCCCTCTCTGTTTTATACAGCTCTTGTATACACCTCACACCTGTGACTCTGAAGGGCAACTTGCTGTTGAGTCATTGTAGGCAATCTAAATTGTGTCACGCTGGCCTTCTGTCTCGACTATGTAAATTAGTCTGCATGCTGTTGCTATCCATCTGGCAAATGACACTGTTAATTTCCTGGAGGTTGATTTGTCCATTGTTTACCACCAAACACTAGCGTGCATGGTCTGCACGTATGACCAGGGCTAACAATATCACCGTTAGCTGCATGCTGGGCTTGCGCGCACCCTGCATGCATTCAGCGACGGCTAGCTTTCAACTTCTGAAGATGAAACTTCCCATTCAAGAGGTCATTTTATATCATTCACTGTGAAAAATTAATAACATTAATTGCTAAAGTGATATTGCAGTAACATGTTACCATAGTAATATGTTACTATGGCTACATTATTATGTCAACATTAGAATTCCTGTAAAAAGCTCACTGACTAATCATTTCTGCCTCTCTTTAATGTTGTTAAACATCTATCTGGCTTACAATATTGTAGCCATACATACAGATATACTGCATTGATAATTATGTCTAAACCAGCAGACACTAGGCAATCTTTTTAAGACTGCTGCAGGTATATATTGTATATGAGCTTTATTATTTAAATGTGTAATGACTGTTAAAACAACATAAAGGTTGAGGCCTGATGTGTCTGTGCAGCACTTTTGCTTGTGTGAGTAAGTGTGTGCTTGTGGGTGTGCTACTACAACCCTGCACAGCCATGTCCTCAGTGCTTAGAGTATGCTAGCCACTTTACCCATCATAAGTTGACTCCAGAAGGTCACAACAGAACATGTAGCCATGGTGACAGCTTTGCCAGTTTAAGAAATGGAATAAACTAGGCAACAAAATGAAACCAAATCTGCTCAGAAATCTGTGTGTCATATTAAATAAACACACAAAATTCATGCACACGCACACTCAAGAAAATCATGTTCAGGAAAAAAATATGTTGCAAATGAAGGAGAAGGAGCATGACGAATTATTGTTTAAACTAAAAAGCTAGCTGAGATGTGCTATTCGTTCTTCACTTTTATCCTCACACGGCACCAGAGAATGCCAGGGACACAGATGTGTTCGTTTCACGAGTGTACATTTTATTTTGTCTTTTTATTTTTTAAATAGATCTTGACGATTAAAAAAAGCATTCCAGTTCTTCCCCCAAAAAAGCTTCTATTCATAAAAGATTTTGCTAATTGTCAAGTGATTTCCGCAGCTGGTTGAGCTTGGGCGCCAGCCTGAATCAGTTATTGCTGAGACAAAAAGAGAAATCAAATGAACCAGACTCTTCAAGGTTACTTTGCAATGACCGAACATCAAGTTATTATCTATATGGTTAATCTGTCACTTTAGATATTCACCTTTCATCCAAAGATGGTTTAAAACGAATACAGTTCCAGTAAGCTACAGCTATATCTTCTTATTAAGTGAATATATTGTCACCTCCTATGAATGTGCTTTACAAATATTTCACACCAGTGTCACTTTGGCCTACTAGTCATCAACACAAGACCCTGCTCTTCTCACTTAATCTGAACTCATATTTATTAACGTCTTTGTATTTGCTGGAAGGCATATCTTCTATAAACGCTGGCAAATAAAGCTGCATTGGTTCACACTCTCACACAGGAAGTGCTTACTTTGTTGTCACCTCACACCAGCAAAATCCTCCTACGATAGGAGCAAAGCTACAGTTGTTATGCATTGGGTTAAACGTTGAACAGAAGTCGCACAAGATGTATTTAGTCAACAGTTTATTATCTAAGTACTATACAAATAATGTTTCTGCTTTATTTATTTATTTATTTTAATCTCTTTTTGTTTTATGAGGTTGGTGTTTTTGAAAGGTTCTTTTTTTAGACATAGTGGCTGTTAAACCTCCCAAAATCCATTTACAAAACTGGGGATTTGTTACCTGATCATGTTTCACTCTCTTTCTCTCTTCCATAAAAGAATACGAGAATGGGATCTGTCTCTGTATGTCTCTCCAGCACTCTGATTGCCAGGTGAGTAAGTCACCCTGTTAAATAGAACATCTGTTTGCCACGTGTCAGCTGTGAAAACAACAGCTGGCTAAATCCTAAAAACAAAAAAGCAAAGGACCCAATGAGAATTGCACACATGAGATAGTTTTAAAAACTAGGTCAACCTGTCCATATATTCATACGCATTATGCCAATAGTGACACATTAAAGGAAAATGTTCATGCTTGTCATAAGTGAGGACTCAGCTAAACTGCTGAGGACATTTACCTTATACACATTTTCCCTTTAGAGCAGAGATGTCAAACTCATATTACATCATGGGCCACATAAGCCCAATTTGATCTTAAGTGGGCCTTTATGTCAGTGTAAATAAGTTTAACTGCACATTTAAGCCCTGAGACATCTTAATATTAGAAAAGAAGTGCAGTTTCAACAGATAAAGGAATATTGCTCTAATAAATGAAATAAGTCTGTCAGCACAACTCTTTGGGCACAAAATATAAGAAACGAATGTGTAAAATTACAAAGGTTTTGTTGGCTCGTTGCCCAGACTGACCTGCAATTATAAAATAAATATTTAAAAAGTTATTCCTGTTAATACACAGAAAATGTCCTATTTGTTTCCGCTGTGGATTGATTAAAAAAATCTATAGTAGATATTGAAAAAAAAAACAGGAGCTTTTCTGTCATTTATCAAGTAATCTATTACTTTATTACTTTGGCTCAGTATCAATGGCCACTGGGGAGGACTTTGTCAGTAAGAAAATCTGTAAATGTTGTGAAAAAACCGCTAAAAGTCCAAAATTTATGCTCTCCTTCACATTTTCATATTCTTTAAGAGGCCAGCGCTGTGCACCCTGACTCGTATTCATTAGATAACACCTGAGTGGTGCCCTGTTCTCTTCACAGATAATTCATGCTTTGGTACCCAGTATAATTTAACTGCACCCTTTAATGTAATAGGTACTTTAGAAAAAAATCATTCTGACTCAGACACAAAGTTGTTTCCGACTTGTTCCCTAATCTCTTATCTACACGTTTTCTCTGATGTTCATGATATAAGTATCCTGTATAACTCAAAAACACTGTTATCTAAATAATTACTTCATACTTTTGACAGCAAAGTTAGGACAATTATAATGTGGCAAAAGTAAAAAAAAGAAACAAGTTATCCACAAAAAGAAGAGTACTCTTTTTGTTGTATGGCACGTTATTAACCATACACCAGAATAGCGGTGAGAGAACTTAATAGATCTGGATTTGGCTTCGGAGTTCTCCGAAAAGACACACATCATTGTACAGTTCTCATAACTGACTTTAGATTTCTCAAACGTGGTTTGATTTGGTGTGTACTGGCTGCTGTGTTGCCAAAAAAAAAACCCCACATTTAGTTTCATGTTCATCTTAATGCCTGAAACTGGAATCAGACATTGACTTTGTTTAGGCAAAAAAATTGACCTACTTTACAATAACTGCATGTGGATGTAGAGTAGACCTAAAAAAAATAGATTTTTCTTTGGAGGAACATTGGTCCGTGGTTGCCTTGAGATTTGTGAAACAGCCGCATAGTCGCTGCTGATTTCCTTAGATAACTCAAGGGATATTGGTTAGCTAAATTTGTGCTGACAACATGAACAAAAATATAAATGCGCTATGGAGGCAACAATACAAATGGAAAACTAAGCACAGCGAAACATCCAAATAGGTTATCAGATGATGGAAACAACGAGGAACATAAATTTACTGAAGCTTTCGATGAGCCAGAAAATCAAACGAGGTTAGGGTGACATTGGGTTTCATTTCTTAATTCACTGCTGCTCAGGGTGAGCTTTAATCCACAAATTAGAAGGCCAGACAATCAGTCTGAACAACATGTGCACTCAGTTTTTAAAATGCCCTACTGTGGAGGTTGTTTATAAAAGCTGCATAAATGCCATCAAAAGATGTGTTTGTCATTTAGTTCTAACTCAGAAATGAATCAGATGCATAAAATGTGTGTAAATGTTGAGGATGAACAAACTGCAAAACACTGAATTACATGGAAAGGCATTTAAGCTTAGCAATATATTTCTTTATTTACTAATATTTTGAATATGGAATCAATTACTATTTTATTTATTTTTATATAAAGAACCCCATTAGCTTCCACAATAGTTGTTGCTAGTCTTCCTTTAGCCCAAGCCATCGAGTATAATCTAATAAAACATTATAAAATAAAGTAGATGCAAAAATGACCACATAATTTGGCTCTTACATCCACAGTAAGGTTTTACAGCTGTAATAATATAAGCATGCAAATATCAATAATATTGAGGCACAATACACAAGAATCAAACAGGTCACAGCATTGCCCTCCTACAATATTTACAGTAATGAAAAACTGTGTAAATAGGCTTTTAAATGTTTGTTTTTAAATTGCTACTTTACTATAGACTTCAAGGTACTGTAAGATGTTTTAAAACATATTTTTACTTGCATTAACAATATAGTGTCTAATTATTCTGGATTGGAGGCTTAATTAATGATAGTCAGACATGGTTTTTAGATTTAGTTGTGTCTGGCCTTTCAGATGATTTTATGTGTTGTTTTTTCAGGTTTATTTCTCCAAAGAAAATATTAAAAAGAAAAAAGAAATGAGGATCTAAAGGAGCTATAAAAACTGCTCTTGCATTATTAAAGTGGGTGCATTATTTAGCGACGTTAAGGGCTGGCTTGTCTGATTCTGCTGGGACAAATACAGGCAAGCCTTTACAATAAGGTCTGCATTCCACTCTTAATGACTGTGCTTCTGTAGAAAAGAATCATCCCGTCTTTTGTTTTGTTGTTGTTTTCCCACAAAAAAATCACATGTGCTCAAGTTTTTATGGATTTTTCTTTACTTTTCTGTTTCGTATTAGAAAATGCATCGTAATAGAGCATCGATCGCATTAATTCTCCTTCTGATTGCACCACGACACGATCCTTTGGGGGAAACTACAGTAACAGTCACTTACTCAACTGTGTCAACTGTTTTGTGTATGGCAGCAGTGGCAGTTGGCTGTTTTTTTTCCCCCTCCGGATGTTTGTAGTTGTACATAAAGCATAGCGGACTCATTCCTCAGCCTTATGTTCTGTTTATATGCTCACACATTTACTGTTCTGTGTCATCCTGACTGTCTGTGTGTGTACAAAAGCCATGTGTCACATTTGCATCTTTGTGTGTGTGCGCATGCGTGTGTGTATAAGTGAGTGTGGAGAATACTAAGTTTAGAAATGACTGGACTAGATGCAGGCTGCAGCTTGTGCAAAGTGTAAGTTTGGTGGTTCCAGCTGTCAGAATTTGCTGTTCTGAACGTGAGTGGCACACTCTGTTACTCAGACCCCAAACAGTTGCCATCATTTTTAAAACAGATATCCAGAAATCCAAATTGAGTTATTTGGTCTAAGAACAAAATAAAATGAACAGTGTGTTCCAATTTTGCATTTAGTACAAACCCTTAAAAAGCTGGTTTCCTGTACTAGGTTAGGTAAACATCCACTCATTACTTTTTGAGTTCTTACTGGGGATGCAGGAAACAATAGGCTTCAATGTGATGCCACTGTTACTGGCATCATGCATGACGTGACATGGAAGGCACACCAAAGTGAAACTTTTCGTTCTTCCTTCCTGTATTGCTGCCTTTCTGTCCTTCTTTTGAACTGTCTCTTTCTGTGTTAGCCACAGGGTACATCTGATAATTAGCAACACCAAAAGTGAAATTTGTGGTTTGCTCACAGAAATGTAAACAGCACGTCGGCTAACCCGACGGGATAGTTGCAGGGGCCTAAGCAACTAGTTGTCCAGATAAAGTGCTTAAAGAATACATTTACAGTTTGAACAACAACAACCGGTATCTTGTCACTCGGCCTTCTCTTGAGACCTTTGTCTTTCCTTATGTCAGGTTCTTATTACAGGTACGTTGGGTCTGGATCTTTGTCCTCCAGGAGATTCTAAATTTTCTTTTTGTCCCTTTCTTTTTCACGTCCACCTCTCTCCAGTATGTTTATTTAATTTGTGAGTGATGTGATGTCAAGTTTGGCCCTTGTTTGTTTGTAGTCTGTTCTTCCTCAAGATCTCTGTTGTGATCATGCGTTCCAGGTCTGTTTTGGGGGTCCTGGAGTTCTTGAGGTCCTTCCAGATCACATTTCTCATTCAGTATACAATTCTGTAATTTTATCATCTTAATTGTTATTACTGTGTTTTCCCATTGTGTATACACAACATCGATTTTATGTCTGTCTGTCTCTTCTGGAAAGGCCACGTCCCCTCTGTTATTCTTACTGAGGTTTATTGCATTGTTCGCCTTTATTTTGTTGTGTAAGAACAGAGGTTGTTGTATAATCTGTATATTATAGAAACAACTAAACTGACTTGCTTTGAATGCAAAATCAGTTTTCTTTGAAACGCTACTCGTGCATTCGACATATTGAATTTTGTAACATTAATAGCTTTCATCTCAGTGTCCTGATTCGTAAAATTCGAGCTTTGAAAAGCAGATAATGGTACTAATAATGTTATCATTTTGCAAAGCTAGTCACAAAAGAAGAAGAAATATCTGTTGGACATGTTTTAGATTTGTGCTGTGACATTTCTGCCTCTGGGGGAGTGTGAGAGTGGGTGTGAGAATGCAACAACAAAAGAAACAAATGAGCAGGATGGAATCAAGTCAAAACAAGGTGTTCTATCCCAAAGTTTAAAACTTCTAAAGTTATTTTTGTTACAGTAAAAAAAAAATGGCCAAATGTTGCTAAATGATAACTAAGTGATGAGTTAACAGTAGCTTATCTAGACAGTATGAATGTTCACAGATGAGGACGGATAAAAGAGCACATACTTTGTTAAATGTGTAATTTTTTTCTCAGCATGGTAGTTTCACTACACAAAAAGCAACTTGAATATAATGTTTTCTAATCATACAGCTGTGTAGATGTATAATAAATGGCTTCTACTTTTGACTTTGACATGCACTCATCTGTCACTTCATTATTTAAATCTTCTCAGTATTGGGTTGTACCTTTTTTTTTTTACCTTCTCAACTCCATTAATTCTTCATGGCACACATTCAAAGTGCCGGAAACATTCCTTTGAGATTTTGGTCCACATTGACATGATGGCATCGCACAGTTATTGCACATCTGTTGTCGCACATCAACAATGTGAATCGCTTGTTCCACCACATCCCAAAGGTCCTCTACTCAACTGAGATCTGTTCATTGTGGAGGTCATTTGAAGACAGTGAACTCATTGTCATGTCCAAGAAACCAGTTGGAGATGAGCTGAGCTTTGTGACATGGTGTGTTATCCTGCTGGAAGCTCACTGCAGTAATAAAGGGATGGAAACGGTAGGCAAGAACACTCTGGTAGGTGGTAGTGTTTAAAGAGTGCGCTCAATTTGCACTAAGGGAAAGAGTGTGTCAAGAAAATATCCCCCCACCTGTGACCAACAACCACGCCACAATCTAATGCTCAGTGTGAACTTCAACAGGTCATCTTGACCATATCTGCATGCCTAAATGCATTGAATTGCTGCCATGTGATTGACTGATTAGATAATTGGGTTAACTAGCAGTTGAACAAGTGGAATACATGAATTGGATAGTGGGTGTTTATTAAGGGTTAAAATTGTATCATTTTTAATCTTTTTTTTGTTTAGAACAAAGAATTATATGTTAATGGAAAATTCCTATGCCACATCCTTGCACTTTCTGTATTCAAAATATTCACTACACTTGAGTTCTGGGCTTTGAGGTATACTTTAGAGTAGTGTTTTGATGCAAAAGCATCACTTTTCATTCGAAATGTACTATCGAGTGGGATCAATTCTTCCGTATCTCTTCCGATGTTTCCTATGCCATTGACTCAGACTAAAACATGACATTTTCTCCATTGATGCAAAACAAGTTGGCAACATGTTTTTTTAATCAAATGCTGTTCCTGTCCTTTTTTCCAGTATTACTCTGACTCAACCAGATGCTACTTTGCATACTTCAGATATAGACTTTTCTAAAAGGTTATACGTTTGTGGTCGTGGTTAACTAGTGGAAAAATACACTGCCACTTCTATGCCAGTTCATCCACTCTACAGGTCATATGGTGGTGCTTTGTCAGTTTCATTTAGCAGTTTTCTTTCATAATTTGCAAATTTCCATTTCTTAGTAGTTTCTTGGACTGACGTAATGGACCCAGGGGTCCTTTGACATGTTTCAAAATTATTTGACATTAAAATAATTTCCCCTAGGAATCAATAAAGTATTCTGATTCTGATTTCCCATAGTCTTCACTTTATAGGCTGTTGTCATGTTTTGATCAGTCAGATGCTGTTGTTGTTACCACATAAGAATGAGGCTGAAATACTTGATGTCAGTTCTTGACCTTGCTCTAAAAGTCCTGTTGAGTTTTACAAGGTCTAATCAGTTCATTAAAGTCTGAGTCACTCTGCAGATATCACAGTATTTTTAACCGTTATGTAAGATCGCAAAATAAAAGAAAAGTGCACTCTAACAATTCAAGAAATTACATTTTAGCTCATTTTTATTTAGGGTGTATTTCTTTAAAAGATAAGCAAAGGTTATATTTTATCCAATTAGTTCCCAAATATTATTGGCTGACTTGTGAAGTGATGTGACTTTTGGTGTGACTTCTTTGTAACTTTTTCCTTTCCCCTGAACTTTAATTTGAAATGTGCCTTTTTATTGTGTCCTTTGTGTCGACCCGTGTACTTAATGGAACCTAATGGACAATTAAAATCACAGGGCAGATGTTTATCAAGTTTTTGCACAATAAATCCCAATCGCTGCAAAAAAAACAAAAAAGCAAAACAACAACAACAACCAGCTACTACTACCATTATTACTACTACTGGCTCTAACCGCACTGGAGACCTAAATGATTAACAAAGCATAAAGAAGAAGATAAAAGGAGACACTGAACTCATTCACAGAATAATGAACACAAACACATCTGATGGAATGCTAGATAATTAAGCCCGGCCGGCTTTCATCACTGAAATAAAAAAAATAAAGGAAAGAAGAAATAAACAAATACACGCAAATACCTGTGACACCAACGATTATTCTAGTATACAGTGGAAGACACAAGCGAGCGAGCTATATTACACAACCACGATAGCATACTTCTACATGTATTCCGAGTCGAACATACATGCACATGGAGCACGGCATGTCCAATGTTTTTATTGCTTATTGGTAAATAGGATCACCCATTGTTACCCAGCATTAAAAACTCACTGTGTTCCCGGTGATGTTTTGAGAACAGTGTGGTTTTCTCAGGCCCTGGGGAGCTCCTGCATCTCTCCAGCCACACGGCCGTTAATGAGACATCCGCATGCACTGGACACACTTTGCTCCTCCTAATAGGATGACATACATGGACGGCCACGCCTGCTACATCTTCCCATTTTCCTCCCGCCCCTTTAGCTTGTCTGTCTTTCTTCTTTAGGCTGTTGGTTTGGATCAAGTTATCCTATTTTATTTCTTCCCACCTGTCTGCACAGACTCAGCTGCCCCCCCTTTCCTTTCCTCGCCTTGTATGTCTTGCTGAACAGTCATTGTTGCAGTCCACTGAATAAATGGGAAATAAATGTCAAAAATTATGGCTTTTTTCTGGTAGAAGTGACCAACAGAATCATATTGCTATGCTATTCTCACTCAAGACTCACTATTACACTTGACTGTAAAGACTGATCAGCAAGAGTATTGCCATAATTACTAGCTAATGCTTTCTATAAAAACGTATGCCCTTGCTCTTAATGCCTCCTAAATGAATAAGGTAAAATATACTGGGTCAGTTTAATTTTCTAGTGTCTACTGAAATGTGTTTTTTAAGATGCAAGTGAAATGACCAGGCTGCAGCTCTATCAACTTGCTCAAAAAAAGATTCAGATCTGTTGAACCCTCCTAGTTCTTGAAATAGACTCAACCATTTAATTTGCAGCTATTCTGCTGAAAAATGAGTCACTGTAACTGTGCTTCTTTTAAAATTCTGCTGCATTGCCTGCCCGGGTAGTTTGACCTCTTATTTGTTTTTGTTTTTTTACAACTGCCATTTACAGATGTCCCGCAAACGCAACGCGTGCGCACACACCCACAGACATGAGAGATTGTGCCTGTTCAAGATGTGCTTGTGCAGAACAGCCAGATTGTGTGTTGCAGCTTTATCAAGACGCATTCGTCCAAAAAACATGAGTAAGTGATTGAAGTCATTTATAACTGGAAACCAGATATATAAAAAAGGCTCAATAAAAACATAAAGCAATATAGTGTGAGTGTTATCCAGTTATCTCTGAGAGCCTGTTTCAGCTCTAATAACATGACAGTGATACAAAATTAGGGATGAAACCTGATAAAAGCACTAACGTGGGTGTGTTTACTGAAGTTTACTTTTGGAGGGTTTCTCTAATGCGTGCGTGAAGGGGGTGTGGTTTGACTCACTGACTGGTTTGTCCTCTTCTTCAGCAGCTCCTGTAAGTTCATTGCCTGTCAGTAGATTTTCAGTTGCTTCAGGCAAGACTTCACTTCATTTGTTACAAGTGTGGGATGAACAATGTCTTAAGTGACATGACACAAGGTATCATAATAAGCAGGTTTCATATGCTTTACTTACATTGCATATGATGCGTGTCTAAGAACCCTCAGCAGTCTGCTGAAGGTACTCTTGCAATTTAAGACGTTTCATAGCAGCAAAGATTTGTGATATTTTAATCAATCTCTGACATGAACTATGAAAGGCGAGTCTTTTAATAACTAGGCTTTTAAAGGATTTGATCTGAGATTTTCTCCTTTATTATTTTCACCTTAACTCTAAATAGAACCCCAAGCTCAAGTAATTGTTATTAGCAGCCTTGATTTGATGTCTGAGGAGCTGTAGCGGGACATAGGTCATATGGCCTAAGAATTGTCTGCTTAGTCCTGTGCCTGGTGGATATAAGGGGCCGATGAAGACACGTTTTGACAGATTTTCCTGCAGTTTTCAGTGGGCAAAGGGGCGTTCACCAAGTGTCAAACCAACTGCGTCAAGGTGGCACAGACAAACACGGGGATATGGGAACACACGACATCCTGCCTTACACTAAAAGCGAAAAGGTTTGATGTGGAATAAACCTTAATAGAATAGTATGAAAAGAACAAAAGCTGGTGCGTTTCAATCTGTAAAAAGCGGATATTTATGTTGATTATTAAATACCTCGGCACACATTTTCATTTAATGCTAGTAAAGACGATTACAGCAGAGAAGGCTTTTATTTTTGAGAGCTAAAGGAAGTGCGGATCGCCTTCTGTTTTAGCTGTCACCATTTCACTAAACGATCGCCCTGCCCTGTGCCTGAGTTTGCAGTTGAGTGCGCTAGGGATCGCGGCTCTATTATATAACTTTAGAATACTGGCGCTTTTAATGGCGCATAAGCAGAACATTGCGCCACAGATATGTCGATTTCCTGCGGATTTATCCCGAGTTCTGTGAGCGATCGGTCACTTTTTTTCGCCCCCTCCTGCCGGTGGTGAGCATTAAAAAGTTATCGAGTGATCCGTGAAACGGCGCACACGGCGGATCTCGCCAGCTCGAGCTGGGTCAGCGTCGGGCTGTTGATTTTACAGTTAGATATATTGCGGAGAATGTATTCTTGCCATACGGGCACAGAGGCAGCAACAAATACAGCTGATACTTCACCACACAACAAAACTGCAACGAAGGGGTTTTATTCAAGCGCTTCACCTTGTGGACGTTGCGGCATTTCTTACATTTTTTCCAAGTTGGACTACTAAAAGATGACCTAACCGGTGGAGTACAGGTCAGGTACTCATACTACAGGTATGAAATCTTTTCAAGTGGAAACACTTGTCTTCTCGTTTGGTCACTGCAGAAATGTTGGCAGGGGTGAAACTGGCTGTTCCGTGGAGTAGGCCGACGGTGAGGGTCGTGCGCGCTGACAGCTCTGTTTGACAGATCGCCACGAGCGCTCGAGGGAAGCGTCTCTTTTGGGTCGGAAGAATTTGTGTAAGAAATGGGAAAACGTTGCACAAACTTCAGCCTACCAGCTGCTTATCAGGCTTTGCGGCTAGCAAGCGTGTGATCTGTGCAGTTTCCCATATAACCAACAGGTTGCACTAATGGTGTTGTCATGCTTGGTGGGAGTACCATGTAGAAAGTCAGGAAATCCCAAAGTTCTGTATTTTTTTAAATATATATATATATATATATAACTTTAGCATCCAACTGGTATTTATTGGTCAAAGTGAAGTTGGAAAGAAATGGTTGATCTCATTAGCTTCAGTTTTGAAGCTGTGCATGACAGCTCGCAATAATGCGTTGTGGGTGTGGAAAAGTTGTTGAACCTTACGGCCAAAACATAAATCGTTTTTTGCATTTTCTGTAAGATGCTCAATAAAACAAAGGAAAAAAATAATCATGTGTGCACGGAAATCCCGCGCAGCCACAAAAAACCCTTCATAAATCCTTGGACTTCAAGCACAATACTGCAGTGCTATAGCTATTTTAGACGCTTTAAAGTGTTTATGAATGTTATATAAAGTATTCCGGAGGAAGAATGTCACCGCTGCGCCTCAAGAGCTGGAAAAGATGTAGCAGAAAAGACCCCGGCGACTTGCATTGATCAAAACATCACCGGAAATTATCCGGTCGTCACGCACGATTCGGCAGTGCGTTATTTTAAGGTTTTGACATTTACAGCGTATCAAATGGTCGACGAAGTTTGCGAGCTAATATGCTGGCCTATTTGTGTTCCCGCTTTATTTTTAATATATAGTTTATTCAGGGACACCGCTTCGAAACACTCCAGACTGATCCTCGCTTTAATCGGTTTAAAACTTCTAAATTGGACTTTGAATGTATTATTTACTCGCTCCTTCTTGCAAGTGGGCAGAGGCAGACGTTCACGCCAGATGCCTAACGTGGTTTAGTGTCTCCCGAGTCCAACGGATGCATGTTGTTACAAACGCTCAATGGGGGGCTGACGGTGCGGATACCAGTAACGCAAGTTGTCCGGGCATGTCTTGAACTTCTTTTCCCTGTTCACGGAGGAAAAGACGCAGTTCCTAGAAATAGCACACATATTTTAGTCATTTATTTCACGCAAACCTAATAGCTCTGGTCTGATTTTGCAAGTCGGTTTTAAGTGTTCTCCCATTTGTGTGTCTGCCACATTGTTGGAGTGTGGGTGTTGGGGGAGGGGGTCATTCAGCTGCTGTCATTTATATAAAGATGAAAAAATAAATAAGTAGAAGCAGAAGAGCGTAGGCAGAAGCACAGCAGCGGAACACTGCTTTTAAAGAGCGCCACTTTGTAATGCAGATGTTTTCAAACACCTGTCAGCATCAGTGATCAGTATTTCAGTAAGATTTTCTGTTTGTTTCGCTTCTTCATTATCTACTGTATGGGTCATCTCATTCAAGGCAAATTTTGTCTCTTTAGTGTGCATGTGTGTCCTTGTGTGTGTGTGTGTGTTGTGTTTTTGATTCACCCTGGCTGTCCTCACTGTTACCCACAGGACAAAGAAATGGATCAGAGTGGACTGAAGCGCAATGGTAATCGAGACGACGGCCTGACATTTGCGGAGATAGGAGGTACTGGTGACACACCTGGTTCACTGTTCCAGACTGCAATGCATCTGCCTGGGTCTCTGCCCCCTGCCACAGTGGCCCCCAATAGACAGGGTGGAACCAATGGCCAGGGGGAGCTTGGAGGCTTGTTTGAGTCTCATCAGCACCATGTTCTGGGTGAGGGGACAGACATGAAGGAGGGTAAAATGATTCGAATGCAGAAACAACAACAACAGCAGCAACAGGATATTGGTATATTCGGCATGGGGGACAGCTTGCCATTGTTTAACCAGTGTATTTCCGATACACCCACATCTGTCATCAACACCTCAGACACTTCCGTCCTAGGCAACCTTCCTCTGCCTGACCTTTTTTCCCACCCCATAAAGACGGAAAGCATTCTTTCTCTGGACAAAGACTTGGGAACTTATAGTGGGCACACATGCACTGGTCCATGCGATTTGGATGGCAACAGTGGCCGCCTGATTGAGGATACAGAGATTTGGCAAGATCTGGACCTTCCCAGCTCACTGCCAGAAATCAGTGCTTTTGAGTTGGATTCAGAAGTGGCACACTTGGATAACATTCTACAAGAGAGCACCGGTGGTGGCTGTCCTGTCAGTGGCTTGCCAAAGGAAATAAAGCCTCTCATGGGTAACGGAGAAAACTGTATCAGTGTTAATGGCACAGAGCAGCAACACCATGCCCTACACCCCCATCAACAACAGCAGCAGCACCACCAACTAATACATCACCAGCAACATCAGCCCCAGCATCACCAGTCTCAGGCCCTTCTCTCCACTGTCATCATCAAGGAAGAGAAGGATCCTGATGAGTCTTTCCTCCAAATCTGTACCCCTGGTGTGATAAAACAGGAGAAGCAGGATAATGGTTTCTGCCAGCCTCAGTGTCTCCAGAGCGGCATCAGCTCTCTCCATGGAGGAGGACCACGCCCCATGTCCTCACCAATGAGTGTCGGCGCAGTGCCCGGCTACCACTACAGAGCCAACCCGAGCTCAACAATGGACATACAAGACCAGAAGCCTTTTGACATGTACTCAAACATGCCTCTGATGGGGGATGACTGGGCCCGGGGGAAAAGGTATGGAGAGACATCTGGGATTCAGAGCAGCGATGATGGGCTCACTCCTGTCGCGTCCTTGGCACCTTTTTCTGTTGGCTTCTCTGGGTAGGTTGAACTTTATCCCATTATGTTTGCTGTTGACTTCATTGCAACGTTTGTCGTTATTCTCAGTCATCATATGATTGGCTTTGTATTGACAAAGAAGAGTATGGCTGTGCTTTGAAAAAAGAAGTTTAATTGTAAGGAGTCTTAGGTGTGAATACTCTAAATACAAACTGTGAAGACTAACTACTGCTTTTTAGTCCACTAGATGGTCAATTAACTTTAGTAGTATATAAGCACAATGATTGCAGCGCTTCCTTTTCCACTGCGCTACAAAGATTTTTGTGCTGCTCACTTAGCTCCTGAAATGCTAAGTTCAGTCTGGCAACTTGACATCTCAGTCAGTTTTTTCATAACATTTAACACAATGTCCTCTAGTGTGATGATTTTTTTTAACACAAAATCACTTGAATAAGTCAGAAAAGATGCTCAGGAGCTGTTGTATGCTTCCCTGTGACATTCTTAACAGAATTTGGATGCAGGGCGTCTGGTGCTCATCACATCTGCAGACACTGCAGAGCATACTCTTAATACATCCACTTTGCAGCACATTGTAAATCTGAATCAAGTTTAAATTAAGAGTAAACACTACATATAATATGTATGCAAGAATAGGAGACTGATATAAGAGAAATATTTTGCTGTTTTTGATGAGGCGCAAGGTGACAGTAGGGAAAGTAAGCGGTCTAACTGAAGACTTGATATGAGAAGGTGTGTGAGAATAGCCATCCAGGTGAGATCTTATGTTTTCCAGTGTCACAGTATTGTGGATTCTGGATTCCAATGTCTGACTAAGCTATATTGCTTAAATGTTCTCATATAAGGTATCCAAGAACTATTCATTTGGTATTTTTCTTCTATTGTTTTGTTTTTGTTTTGCTTGTTAGAGAGCAAAACGTGTCATCCCACCACAATTTATTAGAAAACGTGTTATTTGCAACTCTAAAATTGCAGTGTGCTCCTGTTTAATTTGATGGAAATGAGCGCTGTGAGAAAGTTGTGTACGTGCAGCTTGGTGAGCATGAAAAGTGTCTGGTGGACACGCCTCGCTTCAGCTTGGAAAGACTATCTGATAACTGAACCAACTAAGAGCGTGACATTGATAGAGGTTGAATTTTTAGTTTTATGAGTCTACATGGTTATATGTGAAAGTACAAAGATGGTGTTTGATTAATGTCTAGTAATAATGTGAGCCCGTACTGGCCTTCTTAAAGAGCTGTTAGCTGTTAGCTTAGCTCAGGACAGCTGTAAACAAGTTGTATATGAACGAGTTTCAGCTATCGCTAGCTCTTTTCCGTCAGTCTGATTTTCTGTTGATCACATCTCTTTGTTCTGGTAAATAGTGCAAGTCTCACTCTTCCCAAGCCACTGTCGTTCTCCTGTATAATAAACTGTAGTGAACTTTATTGCTAAACACGGACACGGGACTTTTGTAACCGACTTCCTGCTGTGTTGATCCCTGTTGCACCAGCATGAAGTGTGATAACGTACTGTGATGCTCTTCGGGACCTGAACACTGCAATGAAAAATCTCTTACAGTACAAACAGCTTAATGCAAAAACAAACTCACCTAACAGTCCACTGACCAAGCAAGTATAACTGGACTACACGATTTATATATCCTCATTTAGCAGTTAAGCTGTTCCCATGATGTATAAATTATTTAAATCAACACTTTAGATTTACCAATGAACCAAGTGTGAAAGGTTAGATTTTTTAGTAGTGACACTTTAATTGACACTAAGCTGATTGTTTCAAATGCGATTTCACATAGATGGATGATTATTTTAAAATAAAACTTTTAAATCATACACAGCTAATAATAATTCAGTATATGAAATCATTAAATATTTAAAAATGTTTCATTTTGTGTTAAATTGATTTTATTTATTTATTTTTTTTAGTATGAGCAACAACCCGAAAACAAAATGAATCGGCTTTTACATGAAATAAAGTAAAGCATTAGATTTTCACAGTCAGAAGTTAAAATACCGAATTTTGAGAAATTGTTAATGATTTTTTTAGCTATATTATACAAATTTCTTTTTAGGGTCTCTGTTTTAGCTACAGACTTTCTTTAAGGAATTATACACTGTGAATTATAAAAGTGGCAGGGATCAACTATAAAAAAAAATAACAGCTATGCAACATAACAAAGAACAGCATAAGAAAAAAGAAACTGGTCATTCTGACTGAGTCGTTTAATACTTTAGAATTGAATAAAGATGCACTGGATAAGATAATCAAGCAAAAATGAACTTTTAGACAGTGCTGAATTTTATTTTAATAATAAATTACTAAACTTTACAATCTGCACCAAACTGCAGCAAGTCGCAGGACGATCTCTCACTTAAACAACTGGAAAGAAAGTGCTCTGCTACTGGAAGGAGGTACAGCTAATTCACCAAAATATTTTATATATTTAACCTTATTAAACAAAACCGAGTGCAGAAGATTTACACTACAAAATTTTCAGGTACTTCATTTTCCAGTAAGCTTGGCTCTAGTCTCTGGCTAGCCTTAGCCACTTTTCCTTTGTTAGCTTCTTCAAATTGGGCATGTTTAGCTGGGTCTAGGTCATATAAGAGTCTCATAGGTTTGTTGTTACGAATGTTTTCATGGTGGTTCCCCTGTGGTTTACTTTGTCTTCCTCACTTACAGTTAAGATCTCGGCTCAGTCTGTGAGACTGTGAGTGTGAGAACAACTATTTGCCTGTGCTGCTGTGCATGTGCTGTGCATGCATGAAACACACTGGCTGGTAATCAGACATATGCGTGATTAACAGGGTGAAAGTGCTGAAATTTGTCCGTTTTGGGTCCCTGGAGAGTCGATCGATGCGTCTCTAAAGCAGAACTGTATGTATAGAAATGTATAGTGTTGCTGTACGTTACAGTGCTTTTGCATTAGATCACATTATACTGTATTATTTCACAGCTATGTGTGTGATACATGCCATATCTTAACGGAGGGATGAAAACGGTGACTGGTGGCTATATTATATATCATATATCATATCATATCATATCAACAGTGTTGGGGAGTAACGGAATACATGTACCGCCGTTACGTATTTAAAATACAAAATATGAGTAACTGTATTCCGTTACAGTTACCGTTTAAAAAGGTGGTATTTAGAATACAGTTACTTTGTTGAAAGAAATGGATTACACGGCGGTACTTCCCTGTTTCATATTGTGGCGGGTCAGGACTGTTTGGGTTTTGTTTGACAGCTACGTTCTGTTGTTCCAGGTGGCAGCGTTACGGTTGCCATGGTTACAGGGTGACGCTCTCTCTGCGCGTTTCCTGGGTGAGAGAGCACCTGTTGTTGTTGTGCTAAGCTAATAGGCAGAATGCTACAGGTATAGCTCTAAAGAATGTAGCATCATAGGCAGTGTAGTCCGTGCTGCAGGGAGAATAGACTGCCATACCCGTTATGTGTCTGTGAGCGAGGGAGGGAGAAAAAGGAAAAGTACGAGCTGTCATCGAGCAAAAACGGGAGCTGGAAGCATGTAAATATAATAATAACCACTGCAGCCAAGAAGAGAGCCTGACGAGCCCAGTTGTAAGTAAGCTATTAAGACTCGACTGTACACCGTGTTCGTGTTTTCCTCCAAAAACAATAAGTTCCGTTGGAGCAGCCTTTCAACGCCTCTCTCTGTCTCTGGTAGCAAAGTTGACCCAGACAACAAAGTAAAGCTAGTTTTCAGCTACGAGCCCGACACAGAACCCACCGTATTAGCCAGAGGTCCCTTTACTACGGTTCGGAGCCGCGGACCTTCAGTAACAGTAATAAATCACAGCAATAGTACATTCATGTAGTTGTAAACAGCATGATAATATATTAAGTAATCCAAAGTATTCAGAATACGTTACTCTCATTCAGTAACGTAACGGAATACGTTACAGAATACATTTTGGGGCATGTATTCTGTATTCTGTAATGGAATACATTTTAAAAGTAACCTTCCCAACACTGCATATCAACTACACCCTTCATATCATTTAGGCCACAGGTGTCGAACTCCAGGCCTCGAGGGCCGGTGTCCTGCAGGTTTTAGATGTGTCCTTGATCCAACACAGTTTATTTAAATGGCTAAATGTACCTCCTCAACATGTCTTGAAATTCTCCAGATTCCTGGTAATGAACTAATCATTTGATTCAGGTGTGTTGACCCAGGGTGAGATCTAAAACCTGCAGGACAGCGGCCCTCGAGGCCTGGAGTTCGACACCCCTGATTTAGGCCATCTAGCTGTTCTATGGGAATTTTCGACACAGTTTGAATGCAATTTGGCCCAACCACATTTCTTGGCACAGGATTTGTGTTACATAACTGATAATCAAATAGACAAATGTTTGTTGCTGCATGCCCAGGGTAAAAGGAGGCACTTACAAGACGCATATCAATTCTAGAAATAGCATGACACACCCTCTTATTAGGAGACATTTGTTTTTACTTGTTTTAACCTGTTATACCTCCCAGTCTTCTTATTTGTGTGGTGCTAAGTTTAAAATGTTGTGAGTCATGCAAAGTAAAAAAGGGTTAAAAAGCTGATGTCAACTCTTCTCTGTTGCTCCGTTGCCTGCATCAGTGTGTGTAAGAGCACAGCTGAGGATAGCAAGCTGTGTGTGTGTTTGTGTATTTGTGTGAATGTGTGTAGTGTACACAGCGAAGCTGGGAGGCCACGTGTACATATCTGCTATGGTGTGCTGCTGTCTCGCTCTCCTTACGCTGTCACTCAGTCACTTTTTTTCTCTTCACCTAGTTACCCTCGCTGGCCCCCTCAAAGCTCTTTATTTAACAGAGGCATGCAAATGCTGTACACACACAGTTGTCACGTAAACACAGACACACATACACACAACCACATTCATGTTAGAAGTACAGATTGTGGTAAAGCTGAGACATTTTTTTTTTTTTTTGTTCTTTTTGCATGTTTTTTGCTCTTTTTTTTTTTAACAGGAAAATTATGCTTTTGTTTGACAGTTGGGTGTGTTGCGATTTGCATCATAAAGTAGTTGTTACTGTTACTGAGGACTGCAGATGCTTTGTGTTATTGTTAAGTGGTTTTCACACTCTGTTTTAAAAAAAAAAAAAAGTCAGCATATGTCATAGACTGTTATTTACATTTTTTTAGAAAATATATTCTGGAATCATTGCAGCACATTATATAATATAAACTTTAAGACAAGAGATTAGAGAGACCACATGTTTGACAGCATGTTTTGCAGCCATGCCCTGCACACACAGTTCTGGAGCATGCATGTTAGATTTCTCATAAACTGTCAAAACCACTGTTGCTAATGCAAAACATATGTGTTACAGGGTCCAAAATAAGTGATATCTGCTATAAAGGTTGTTAGGCACAGCAACATACTGTATAGTATATAATATACCGTGCTGTGCAAAAGTCTTGAACCATTCCTTATTTCTTTATATTGTGCAAGGACAGTGGGAAACATACATGGAAATACAGTGTTATGCCAAAGCGTTCTCAGCCAATATGACTCCATACTGCTTCAATAATACTGAGGTCCACCTTTTGGGAAACTCAGTTCACAACTGATAGTGAGCCACTGTGGGTTTTTGTTGGGGATTTTCAGTGTCATGCTGAGAAAAAGAGCTTTTAGAGTCAGATGGTATTGCATGGTGTATCAAAATCTGATGTTATTTTCTGCATTCATAGTTTCATCAATTTTGCATTGCAACACCCCTGGCTGAAATGCAACCCCAATCACGACAGAGCCTCCACCGTGTTTTACAGATGGCTGTAGACACTCACTGTTGTAGCTCGCTCCTGACCTTCTCTGTAGATATTCACGATTTGAACCAAAACATTCGCATTTTGATTAATTACTCCGTAAGATCTGTTGCCACTGAATTTGAATCCAGTTCCTGTGTAATTTGGCATAGCTTAGCCTTTTCTCAAAGTTTCCTTTCCTTAAAAAATGGCTTCTTAACACCTTCCTTTGAGACTATTTCTGATGAGGCTTCAGTGAACACTAGTTAACTGAAGGGCCAACTGCATCACTGTGGTCCTGTGTCAGGCCTTTGTTGGATACTTTTCCAACTTTCAGATGCTGTTTATATGCTATACATGGTTTTTACAGGCCTGCCACTTCTTCTTTTCTCTTCCACTTGACCGTTAGGTTTAAGGGTTCACTGCACACCATGTCAAGTTTTTGGCTAATAGTCCTTTGAAAATAACATTGTTGGTGCAAAAATTCTATTTTATGTCTGCCAAACTGTGTTATCGTTGGTATTTTTTTTTTTTATGGTTTCAGCTGAAGAAATGTGACCAAATGAAGTGTTTTTGCAACAAGTGGCTTCAAACAAGGTGCCTAAAGATAAAAATAAACCAAAATAAATTGGTTCTGTGCTAAGTTGCCTTGAGTTAGACGCATTTTCTATGATTCATAGGTCAGTGTTAATGACCTTCAGCATGAAGAGTATTGTAGGCTATAGCAGCAGGGGAAAACACTAAATTATACTTAACCGTGTTCAAATACAGTTATTACTGTTTTTTTTAAAACCATAATTAGTGAACTTAAATACACAGATGTCACCCGAACACCTGAAAGCAAAAAATGTTTTAAATCATACTATTAGTCTGATATTTTTTTTAACTACTTTCTGTTTCTATATTTCTGTAAATTCTTCCATTCATTGTGTTTATATATGTAACAAGGAGAATAATAAGATGTATTAGCTCAGTTATCTGTAGTGGCTTGTGTCTAAAAATAATAATAATTATCATCATCATTACTGTAATTATCAGACTTAGGCCCCAAAGAGGGATAACTTGAAATTGAATGACATTGATCACTTATTTATTAGCATTTATAAACACAAGGAACTGTATGCCAAGATTCACCATTGCTGATTTACATAATAACAGTAATTGTGCTGAGCGTGATCAGTTTCTCGTACAGTATATTATCTTAAATAGAAGTATACATTGCAAAATAACAGGATTGCTTTGTATTGCCTTGCTTAGCACTATTTACCTCACTGCCGAAGGTTCATCTGAGGCTTTTCTGTGTTGAGGTTGCCTGTTTTCCCTGTGTGTGTTTGGGATTCCTCCCACAGACCAAAGACATTCTTGTTATATAAACGGCAGGCTGGGAAACTCGAGTCAAACCGACAGCCACTATAATTTTTAAAACGGGAACTACCAACAAAAGGTCGCTAAACTACGGCAAAAACTAGGTCAGCTTCACATCTGTTGTGTCAGTTTCCTGTATTTCTAATCTCCGAGATAATGCCACCCTCAGTCAGCTTTGTTTGTTTGAGTTCAGGTTACTTAATATCTGTACAAATAGCTATTTGCTGTTTGATTAGCTGTATAAAACATTGCATTTCTCTTTACTGGCTGATTGATTTAAGGTACTTAGTATTAGCCAGACAGTTCATGTGGAATCCAGATATCCAGGCTGAGTAATATGAAGTGTGTTGAAATGTTCTGTGATACGTTATATTAATTCACGTTAATGTTGTACAATTCTCCTCTTTCTGTTTGTCTTGCTATCTGGCACTTTCTTTGGTTTTGTTTTTTTCTAGTTCCTATTGTGAGTCTTTGAAGCACAGGGTCAGAGTGGTGCAAAGAGCTAAACTGAGGTGTAGTCCTGTTCCAGCCAAGCTGTTTCCTTTTTGAAGACTATTTTGGTGGCTGCCAGCTTGCTGCTGTTGTCATCTGTAAATGTCTACATAGATTTTAACATGTATTAATCACTGTGTATGGGAACTCTCATACAATGTCAAAGTTTTGTTTCACTTTCTCTCTCTGAAATGACTAGTCTGCGCTGGGAAATTCAGATTTTTCATTTGAGCATTACTTCCTTCTCTTCCTGTATTTTTACATTTTCTTTTTCACAAGAACCGTTGTTGAAAAGCCAGATTTATTTGGAAAATGTTTGTGGGCTTTCCAATTTATAATAGAATTTTTGGAGGATTGGACACTCACTGACTTCTTAGATTTACTTTAAATCTGAGAAGCTTTGTATGCACAACACCCACCAACATACTTAATTGATCAGACAAAGACTCAGAAATGCGTCATTACTCATTGTGAGATGATTGTGCATTGTGAACAAAGCTAGCTGGGCAGGGGAACATTTCTTGGTATAGAATACCTGTACTCCGAAAAGATTCTTGTCGTATTCTCAAGAACCTATTCTTAATAATGTAATGACTATCAGCACTACGATTCAAAATATCTGAGTGCATAGCCGTCTCTGTCACATGTCTAACCTCTCCCTTCTTTTGATAACTAACCTACCAATGCTAACTAGCTGAACCTGGAAAAACTGGAGGGAGATGGTAATGGGGCTTGTTTGTGACACTTTTATGTCCTTCTTGGCAATGCTTTCGTGAACGTTTTAATATCGTAATATGTGTGAAAGCACCAGGTTCTGGTAACCGTATGAGACAGACCAAATGGCAAAAGCTATAGGCACTGGAAATATCTACATGCTGCAAATAGAATCACAAGGTTTTCCACAGGAAATTGGTTAGTGGAGGTGGTGAGCGAAGTCCCACCACTTCATTCAGCACCCCCGTCACCCGCACACTAAAAACATCCCCTAGCATGCAAAGTATACATTTGGGTGACAGGTTAGAGAAAGAAGCCAACAGTCTTAATAATAATGACAGTGGGAGTGCTGGGTGGTGGCTGTCTGATATAATGCTGAATCTTTCAGGGTGATTTGAAATGCCGCATTAAATCGTTTTATATAAATTTTTGTGCTCCTTACGCATATCCTAACTTCTCAGCTGTCAATTGACTTTAACAAACTTTGTACTGCAACATATGATTTAACCTGTTGTTCAGAGCCTGAATCACAGAAATCCTGATGCATTTCCTCATCCATTTCTCAAAATCAGATTAGTAACACATTAACTGCACACTTTCCTCAGTTGCGTTATGCTAGTTATGTTTCCCGTTAAAGGGGAGTTCACTTTGTTTTGCATTCCTAAAAAATCTCAGCATTTGATAATGGTTTGCCAACACAAATGTCACAGGCATTAAAAAAAAAAGTTGTATTTTTGACTGAAGCTGAACGCTGACAAACCGACAAGTATTAAACATTATGACATCATCCCTATCTACTGCATCTGTTACCTCTCTCTACAGTCTTTCTGCATTTCTCTCTTTACATAACTCTGTCGCCTTTGGGATTTTTGGAGACCAGTAGAAAGTTCAGCATAAAAATTATAATTGGACTTTGTAGGCATTGTAAATAGTAAATGACGTGTCATAACTTGTTTTCTTATTGATGAGTCGAGTTGGAGGAATTTCCTGCTCGTCGCCGAATATAAAAAAAAAATCCTCAGAGCAGTGTGGGCACTGTGCCATGGTGCGCTCTTTCGGTTCTGAGAGTGAGAGTTATTAGATTTGTTTGTTTGTGAGATATTTTTGTAGCTGTGTTGCTTTTGTGCTGCCTGTCTGCTTAAATGTGGGTCATCTAGTCTGCGATAACCTTTAATCCAGTCTTCCTGACTCAACGAGAGGCGGTTAAACTCTAGAGGGAATACAAATGTCTCCTGTGTCGACACAGTTGTTTTTTCAGTGTTACTGCCCAGATTACAAACTCGCCTAGGTGCAGCACGGTTCGACCGCCAAATTTCTGTTCATTTTTTACAGCAGAAGCAAAAGGTGGAGCACTCTTGAAGTTTGGGTTCAGCTTGGTCAGCGTTTTTCTGTCTAGACAAGATTCATAATTCCTGTTAATGTAACTGACTTATGCTTTATTGATCCTTCTTATCTTGCATTGTAAAAATTTAAGGGTAATTTAAAATCTGTATTTCAGCACATTTATATTTCACTAGGAATAGGCTTCAATTTTGATAAGATTTAAACTGAATTATACGTCGTTCAACAGGGTTGAACTGGATCTCTTGCTCCTTCTTTTGTATCTCTTTGAGGATCACTTTTCGAGAATGCTGTATAAATAAATTAAGACTCCTTTGTTTGTAACTGTGTACACTATTTAGATATGAGAAACTAGATTACAGCAGGGCTGCTGTTCTTTTATTCCAAGGTGGGAAAAAACTTTGAACACCATTTTAACTTTGGGATTTTTATATTTACCTACATTCAGTTTTTAACATCTCAAATATATTTAATTCTATTTATTTATATAATAATTAGCAGCATAGAAACATTGATTTATGAGGTGAGCTGAAAAAAAAAACCTTAAGAGTTAAGTGTTTGGTTTTGTTTTTTTTTAATTTACTTTTTTTTCCGTACAATAAAATATTGTAGTACGGTATTTGTCATAAGTTTAACTAAATTTTAACTGATGTAAGTTTATCAAATGTTATCTTATCAAATCTTATCTACTTATGCAAAAACTGCTAAAACAAATTCCCCCAAACTTAAGGGAGAGGTGGGGGAAAGGGCAAAGGAAGATCCTAATAACCCTCAAGCTGTTCGAGCTTATCATGCTTATGCCGTTTCTTTTATCTATGCCAGATATTCTAAAAGATTCTAACATAGTTTAATCATGATTTCTATGCAAAATGAATTTTCAGCATCACAGTTCTTCCATATTTTTATGCCATACCTGGGTGGTTTAAACTGAAAACAATTTGCACCTGCCTCTGGAAACTGCCAGCTGTTTATTTATGCCAATTTGATATCTAAATTTGAATTTAAGTCTGTTAGCCGTGGTTCACAGCAAAGCGTTATAATCTTCTGATCAGAAGTATGCAATTACAATAAAATTAAAGCCTGTGATGTTGAACATATATTTGACCCCACTCGTTTTTTTTTATTGTCGTTGCTGAACCAGTTGTTTTAGTAGAGCATATATAGTAAATGACCCCATTAGGTCACTCAAAAGCGAAGTTTGGAGGCAGATCAGAAACAAATTCATTAAAATTACAACACTTTAATATTTTATGGTATATGCACTCTTTGAATACCTTTCAAGCTTTTACAGTAAAATGCATTTTATTGTATTTTATTATCTTAGACCTACCAATAAACATCTTCTTAACGTTTGCATGTAGTGATGCACGCAATCTATTTCCTAAAAAGTATATTTACATCTTCGTATTCTCAGCTCTCTTTGCCCCATGCATACAAAGTTTAATGTATGAGGTTGCCAAGGACCTTGAACCATAGGCCCGTCAATTATTTACCTAACCAGGGTTACTGTACATGTTGAGGTAAACATTCTCTCCCTGAAGCCTTTGTTCAGACTTGCTCTAGTGTAGTCTCGCATTTCAATCCAGCTTTGAGGGAAAACTTGACAATGGCCCCGCTTAAAACACTATTAAGGAAATTAACAAGTTACTCCTGGTGACTAACTTGTGATCATGTGATTGTAGAAATGCTGCTACATTCTTAAATTCAGCTTTAGGTAGAGATGACACACCAATATTAAGAACTGATTGCATGCTCATTATCGGTGTGTTTATTTGCATTGTTTCTGAGCAAACTAAAAGCATTTTGCATGAGTCCTAATTTCTTTTGCAACCACTAAATAAGCATGTTTTGAAGTTAGTTCGATTCTGACCACAGGTTGTCTGATAAGTCAGCAGCAAGTGTGGATGAAACTGCAGCTTGTGATAGTAAAACTGTACTGAATGGATGGAGTTATGCTGATCCGGCATGTGTTGGTATCAGCGCTGGTCGTATCGAACAGGCGTAGACTTTGTTTATCATCCTGACTAAACAAGCAGCTGATTGAACGACTGGTTGGTGAGTGCGTTTATCACCGGCTGGTGTTTGTGCAGGACACATGGGAGGGGGGGCGGGACACAATGGTAGATCTATCTGTTTCAAACGTTTTCTAACAATCAAATCTGCTCGGTTTGAATTGAACTAAAGCACTTTAAAAATAAATTATAAATTCACATAATAACAACCATAACAGTAGAGTTTAATACATTTATGGAATAACTGAGTAAAGATGGGGCAAAATATCAGTACAGCAATACAATATATCTCTTCCTATTCCAATACCATTATTAATGCACTTGTCCAGTATCAGTTGTTCTGATTTAATTACTAATATGTCATGCATTTGTCTGAGGATATTGACCTACCTCTCAGACACTCTTATTTCATCATTTAAAATAGAAGCCCCCGTGTGTCTGGAGGTTATGTATTTTCCGCACAGCTACTGGTAAGGCCAGTCTACTATTTTTAAAGGTGCTTGTTGTGATGATGTTACATTGTGCCAGTTTTGTGTTGCCAAAGCAATGTTAGAAATAGACCTGTGTGCTGGAAGAAGCATGCCAGCCATGCCGTTTATTGTATCTCTATTGACATGAGTTGGCCATAATTCATATTTGTCAACAGCACATACAATTTTTAAAGCTTATGCTTTTTTTTAGGTTGTTGTCGAATCACTAACCTGCCCATGGCAGGGGTTATTTTGAGGGGGGAAAAAATCGCACAGGCATTCACCATCAGTGCATTTTGCATTCACCAGTGTTTTGGTTTATGGAAGTTAGCATGTTAACTCGCCTCAGTTACACAGGCCTAGACCATCTGGCAGTCACCAGTTGCTAAGGAAAAAGAGTCTATACTGGTTGAAGAATGGTGGCTGGAAGTTTCGCACAGCTGGTGTGAATTTGTTTGCAAAGAGGTGCACAATGCTGCACGAAAAAACCTTCTTGCAATTTGCTCTGCTGGGGTGTTGACAGGGCATCACTGACCAATTGCCGGGCATGTGAGACTGAGGCCTTTATTGCATGTTGGCAATCTGAGTTTACAGTTAGCTGAAAGCATTGCTGTGCCTTAATCTCAATGTGCCGCCAGTAAGACTGAACACTTTTAAGAGCAGTTTAGCAGTTTTGGTATTTACTAATGATTTACTAATGAGCTGTAGTGACTGAAAGCCCAGAAGGGCTTCTTCTGTTTTTTGTGTGTGTCGCTGGTCTTACTGCATATGCATCTGCAGGAATTTTCTCTTTCAGGTTTGCTGCTTGCAATTCACTGAAAGTTGTGCCAAATTTAGTGATGTGAAAAAGGACGTTTTATTTTGCACCTGTTGTGCCTGTGATAGTAGCTGTTAGGAGGGTTAATACAGAGGCTGATGTTATCAGGACGAGAGCAAACCTCGGGGTGAACGATGGATGTCAAAGCTGTGTGCCAAAGCTTAAACTCCTGCAAGCTCTTCACTGAGTAAAGAGCTTAATAATGCTGGTACTTTTGTGTAGCAGAGCAGAACTTATCTAAACGGAATCAAAGTTAGCATAGATCGTCAGCTTAAAAGGGAAAGCCCCAACACAAGTCGCTTTTTATAGCACGCTGGAGGGTTTTCAGTATTTTAGGTTGTTAGTCACATTTCTGTACAGAATAATACATAATGAAAACCATAATTGACAGAGCTAATGGAAGACTCTGTTTGCTGTCATTTTTATTGTAAATTGCAATATTATTAGATCACCCCCTAGAACTTCAACTTACCCTCTGGACATTTTAGTGATTGTGGCCTAAGTAACAGTGCTTTGTAGTCTTATTTGTCTGTCATGTGTCATGTTGTCATTTGTAGTCTTCCTAGACCTTAAGTGGCTCTTTCAACATTTTACATACAGTGCTTAACGCATTTATTAGACCACTTGTCATAAAAACAAGAAAACACTTAATATAGTAATAATGTTATTATAGTAAATAACTATAATAACTGTAATTTGACGTCTCTACTCAATATATTATTGATAATAATAATAATAATAATAATAATAATAATAATAATAATAATAATAATATTAATAATAATAATAATAATAATAATGTGCCTTACCTTTTTTTCCTGCTTTCAATTAAATTAATTGATAACAACATTATATTTTTTCTTATATCATTTTGGTTAAACAATTTTAGCATATTGGTGGATTAACCATTACAGAAGCATAAAAAATTATAACTGGTAATTACCAATACTGTTGAGGGTTTAGGGTTCCTGTGTCATAAACCTTGGGTGGTGGTATAATAAATGGGTTAAACACTGTACACTGTACACTTATGTACACTTGTTTTTGTTTTTGTTTTTTTGCATGATGCATACCTCTGTTGGGTGGCAGTAGTTCAGGTGGCAGAGCAGGTTATCCACTTATTGGGAGGTTGGTGGTTCAATCCCTGGCATGCTCCAGTGCATGCCAATGAGATGTGAATGTGTCTGTCTGCATGGGTGTGACCTTGTGTGAATGTTAGACAGAAGCATAGAAGTGCTTGTGGAAATATGGGTGAATGAAGCATGTTTTATAAAGTGGTTTGAGTGCTCAGGAGTAGAAAAGCGCTATATAAGAGCAAGTCTACTGCACTAGAGTCTACTTGCCACAACCTCCATATACCCTCAAGACAGATCAAGCTTTTTTGTACTGTGCTTTTTAAAAACAGAGAAATTAACAAACATTTAGGCTGTGTAACCAGCTCCAGCCCACACATCATACCCTTGTTCCTTTCCTTCAGAGTCTCTCTCTCTTCTTTGATGTCGCCTACTTTGACTGTCTTCTTTTATAAAGGTTTCCTTTTACACTTTAAGTTTCTTTCTATGCCGTTGCCTTCATTTTCTGTCCCTGCTCGGCCCCGACGTTTGATTTCAAATCCCCCACTGCACTCAGTCGACAGTAGAAATCATTAAGCAGATTACACACCTTCAGTACTGTGGCAGTAATTTCAAAGGTAAAGGAAAGCGGTTTTCACCGCACGCCAAGGCACCCTTGAAAACAAGAGTTTGATTCTCTGCAGGAGGGAATGAAGTAGCAAAGACTACTTTATCCATTTCTCACATTTTCAGACATACTGAGCAGGTTAATAGATCGCCAGCAATAAATCACCTACTTGACATTTACTGCAACAGTAAGGTGTGGATCAATTACCTTCACTCTCTGTGTTAAACTGAGAGGACTGTGGGCTTGTATGAGAAAGTTATACTATATTTCCTAAATAGGACACAACTAAAAATTAGATTTTTGGGTCAGATACCTACTGAATTGGGCTCCAACAGTAGCCTAATTTCATTGCTAATATGTTTCTATTATTCAATTCCTTTTTATTTATTATAAAAGTTACATTTTCTGTTTTTACTGGCAAAGTAGAGGCTGTTCTGCCAATGGTTTGAGTGAAAGTAAGTAAATCCCTTGCTGCTTTGAAGTGGTGCTAGGCCACTGTAGCAGAAAGAATCATATATTACTGTGGTCATCACTCTTCTCTATAGATCAGTCATCAGCTCTAAATTTAGAATAGTGGCCTTGGTTTCTCAGGTACAGTGATTCAGGTTATTCCATCATAACATAACAGCAGTGCATCAACTCTGAGATTTGTCACAGGCATTTTGAGAAAAGTATCCCAGTATGGACTGCTTGGGTTTGGAAAATCCTGCATATTTCAGTTACCCAGCAGCTAGACTGGTGCAGGTTGCCTGCTTAGCCCATAGCTGCTAACATTAAAGGACCTCATTCTACCAAAGCTGGAGTTTGAATAATCTAGAATGGCAGTTATCCTCTCAGTTATGTAGACTCAAAGCTACATGTTTGTTTCATGTAATGTTACGTGACAGATCTTGATAAAATGTCTTACTTTTCTTTATCCCCATCCAATTGTAGAATAGTTGTATGACAAGAACGAACAAGTACAGGTTTACTTGACTTGAATACTTTTGCATTTGTACACTGCATGCTGATGAGGACCGCAAAGGTACACTTTTATTTTGATTCTGAATTAATTTAAAGAACTTTTGGTATTAACTTTCATTTAATCTTGTGTCATCTCTTGTAAGAGAAAGCAAAATGCTGTGGCAACTATATCTGGAGGTATGCACTCATTCAGATGCGAAGTGAAACATGCGTTTTTCTGTCCAGGCTGAAACAGACTGACAGAATGCTTTTGTTTCTTGCATTCGGAGCGAGATCATTCTGCCTTACTTGCTGGTACTTTTGATATGTTTGAATTTGTTCTTGAGCAAATTCAACCCCCCCTATATCTGGTTCTTTGTGTTCTTTTGCTAACACTTGGAAACCAGCCAGTAGTTTTATGTAACCACTTTTTTTGCAGCAGACAGTTGCAGTGAATTGTTAGTTTGGTGCAACCTTCTTATGCATGCCTTGAAGTGCACCACAGAATACCATTATTATATGCAAGTGGATTTTTCCTTTATGCATTACATGCATCATCCATCCAGTGCTAGTCAACTATGGATGATAAACTCTCATGAATTTTGATGCATAATGCCTATTTAGCAATTTAATAGTAGTTATTTCACATTGTAGTAGAGTTAGGTTATGATGGAAGATCTTCTCTTGCTGTGGGTAAAACTGCCACAACTGCCGGTGACCTTTCCTATCCAGCCTCTATAAAAGGACACGTTAGTAAAAGATGTAATAAGGAAGCTATATGACATGAAATCAGTTGTATTTCCTCTTGATTGGCAGTAATATGTAAGAAAAGCACTGACAAATTGTCTACTGTGAGTAATGTTCTTTTCCTCCTTTTCTTTCTGCCTGTAAATACAGGTCTCCTTAATTCTACTCTGTTCCTCCTTTAACTGTCATCAACATGGGAGCTGGGCGATGAAGAAGGGGAGGAGTCCAGCTCTACTGTAAATGGGCCATAATCCAGCTGGGCCAAACTCTGCCTCTATATCTGACTGCAGCTTTCTCTCCCGTGGCTTTTCTCACTTTCCTCTTTCTCACTCTTTCCTCATCTTAGCCCTTCTTTTTTCTCACACTCTGGGACACTACAACTTCCCCTTTTTTATATTATATCTCACCTCATTTCAGTTTGCTTTAAGCTACTGTAACTTTCTCTGGACTACTGTTCTGCTTCTAACCTACTTTCAACACTTTGTGTTTTCTTTGTAGATGAAAGCTGCCCAACAGGCCTCAGCTTTGTTTGTGTATTGTACTTTCATGTTCATCGAGAGCCTTTCTAACCTTGTTATTGTTCTGAAATGGTAGACCAGGGCTGGAATTCCTGACGAGCTTCCCATTTCTCAAATAATGTAGACTATTTCTTCCTATATTCCTGCAAGCAAGCTCGACTTAAGGGGCAAATTCTCTTTTTTTTTTTTTCTTTTTTTTTTGCCTGTCCCGTTTGGCTCTTTTGCCATCAGAATTATTGTCTAAAGGCGAAGAAAGATGCCCAACGGATTTTCTTTACCAAATTGACCATCCCAGCTTTGCCGTAATGGTCCATTTGATTCACCTTTTATTCTTTATTTTATTTTCACTTGCTGAATACGGGACAGACTTGACTGGGGGAAAGAAAAGGGAGAAAGAAAGAGGGAAAGAAAAACAGTTGAGAAGAGGGACGGGGGAGAAGGGCAAAAAACAAAAACCAACAGAATAAGCAGAAAAAAAAAAAAAAAAAAAAAAAAATACATATATCGATCACCTGTTGAGAAAGAAAAAAGAAAACAAGCAGAAGAAAACGAGAGTAATACAATAAACCACATCACAATGATATATGGGAATATGACAGTAAATACTAAATATTAAACATTATTGTGCAGCACGTAAGATCGACAGCACAGTGTGCATTGAGGTAGGAGCCAAAAAGGGTGTAGTTTGTGTGTGTGTGATCACCCGTGCGTACACCTGTGAGCATGGACGCGCTTGTTTTCTTAAAAGGTTCCCTCATGTAATGATCTGCTAGAGGGTGTGGGGGGCCACTGCCCCGTCCTCCAGGGCATGAAGCAGGTATGGAGGAGATCAAAACTCCAGACATCCAGACGCCCCCAGAACACAAGAGACCAAGGAAGACCAACAGAGGGGCAGCCGTGCCACCGTCCCAGAAAGAGCTGAGGAGAGTCCCAGATGAGGGGTCACCCAGCAGCCACGGAGCAGAAGCCAGGGGGGGCTGCAGTGACGTGCCCGTGAGCTCCGTGACTTAAGGGGCAAATTCTCAGGTGAGCAGTCCCAAAAAGTTGACACAAAAAGAGAAAAAAAAAAAACATGAGCGTTTGTAGACAGCAGTGCTGATTGCCACTGGTCCTAAAATGAATAAACCATCAACGACTCTTTTTTTGTGCTCCACCTTGCACATTGCAGGACTTGAATAACCTGCTGCTAATGTCCTGGTGCAGACAGCAAGATTTTCCATGTTCACAGGTGGCACACAAATGACAAACATCCTGCAGTATAGCAGCCTAACTACCAATTTTAAAATCTATATCTATTAGGGGTGCAACAATACTCGTATCGATATTGAACCGTTCGATACAGTGCTTTCGGTTCGGTACGCATATGTATCGAACAATACAACATTTTTAATTTATTTTATCAACTTTCCTTCTGACGGTGCTGTCTGTGTTGAGCGCTCAGTGGATCTGCGCTTGACAGTGCAGCCTAGGCAGAGTAGTCGAACACAGATTCACTGAGCGCAGGGCAAGCTAGCGAGACAGAAGTTAAGCTCTCCTTGCAACATGGCAAATTGAACCTCCCCTACCCTCATTCAGATCTGGCGTTTGGAACTATTTTGGTTTTCATGTGATGTATGACCCTGAAGGTAAGCGTGTCATGGACTAAAGTAAAACAGTATGTTGGATGTGCCACGCAATGCTCAATTACATGGGTGGGAACTAGTGTGTTAGCGCAGTTAGAACGTGTTGGCTGTCCAGCCCCACACACGGGGCAATCCGCGGTAGCTCGTTAATGGAGATTTGCCGTGTTGTGGCGTTAACCTCATTTCAGATTAACGCTGACAGCACTAGTGGGAACACAACGAATATGACTGCACATTTACACCGACATCATCCTAGTGCAAAGACAAGTGGAAGCAGAGAAAAACAACAAGCAGGCATGCTACAAACTTTACCGGAGTCAGCGGTTAGCACATGATTCTCCTTATGGGGACCTGATATGTTTAATATGCTGCTGAGAATATAGCCCAGAAGAAGCGTATATTATAGCTTTTATTTTGGAAAGAGCCATTCCTCTGTAATAAACTCTCTTTTCCAAAGATGAGTGATTCCTCAATCAGATACAGGGCTCGCAAAATCGCTAGCCCGACGTCCCGGGGCTAGCGATTTTTCCAGTCGGGCTGCCCTGCCCTGCCCGTTGGCCTATTGTAGGAAGGAAAAATATATGTCAATGCTTTTGCATTCTTTCGGAAATGTAGCTGGGTAATTATGTCATTGGCATCGGTGAGCCACTGTCAATATGTGACATATTGAAATCGCATTTGAATTTGCGCTTGTTTTTTGCTTTCACTTTGCAATCGCGCAAACTGTGTATAGAGAGCGACAGCACTGATCGGTGAGTGATGATAATTTGCGCACCAATTCCTCTGACATCATCTTATCAATCGTTAGCTTACTATGCAAACATGACAAGTGAAATCTCCCGCAGCAAGCTTAAACATGTGAGAGGTTGATCGCGCAGAGAATCGCTGAGCGTTGTGTGAGTGCGTGTGTAAAAGCAGCAGGATATATATTTTAGTTCTGCTGAGCCAAATAAGACAGGTCAGGGTGAAGAAATGACAGCCAAAGAAAAGCTTACCACAAAACGGAAACTTTATGACAAATCAGACTATAAGGCAAAAAGAAAGTGCAGCTTTATGGTTTCATGGACAAAATAATTTCTGTGGCTGCAATATGACGAGCTAAATAACCAGGTCTGCACATAAGTGGTCCGCAGGTGCGTATTCGCTGTCAAAATAAAAAACGCGCACAAGATAAGAAGTTGCAACGCCTGTTTGCATACATAAGATTTTCTGGAGGAGGACAGACATTTGTTTAGAACTCTTAAAGATGTCGAAGAAGCTCCTTTAAGCAGTTACTTTGGTGTTCCTCCACCTCCAAAGAAATGTCAGAAGGAGTCCAAACCACAAAAGAAGCACGTATTCTCGGACAAGTGGTTGCAGGAGGTGAGCTGGCTTCAAACAAATGATGAACGCACAGAGATGTGGTGCAGAATGTGCTGTGAAAATTTAATAAATGACAAATTAATAAAAAGGCATGAACATTTTTTTTGTATCGAAAAAATATCGAACCGTGACACCAAAGTATCGAACCGAACCGAACCGTGAATTTTGTGTATCGTTGCACCCCTAATATCTCTATATATATATATATATATATAACAAATCAAAATAGCGGTCACCTCAAGGCGCTTTATATTGTAAAGACCCTACAGTATTGGAGAAAGCTCAGACAATCACAACGCCTTATGAGCATGTTAATGGTGGGAAGGAAAAACTCCCTTTTAATGTTACGAAACTTCCTGCAGAGGCTGAGGGAGGGAGGGAGCCCTCTGCTGTGACTGGTTGGGGTTAAGGGGAGGGAGACATTAAGCACAAAATTGACACTGTCTAATGATTAACTGTATCATTAGTCATTATTAAATCCCGAATTGATATTGATTTTTGTTGTTGTTGTTGTTGTTGTTGATCTAAGTCAGCCATTAGCGCCATTATGCTTTGGCATAATGATGCATAATTACACTTGGAATAAATGCACGTATGCATATGCAGTAAAAATAATACAAGATGGAGATCTTTTGGGTCTGAAATATGAAGCCAGTGCAAAAATGTCTTCAATTTCCCTGTCACTTTGCAGTAAGTGCATTCTGTGCACGCACACACACACTCACATTAGACCGCCACTTGCCCAAGTGAATATGATGTAATAAATTAAGAACTGGGAACCTGTACATAAGTAAGAATGCAATTTGATGTCTGTAACTTGACACAAAGTGCTTTTCTGTTACAAGAAAAAATGTGAACATTATTACACCCCCTCAGGCCTGTTTCACTTTCATGAGTTTAGATTTTGCCATTTAATGTCTTGCATGTTTAATGCTGGTCATTGCTCAGCTGCTGTGTGCTCGCTGCTGCTTTTGTACATTAAATAAATTCAGCTTGTACAGCGACAGTCTGAGGCCTCGTCATAATGTCTGCTCTTCTCTTTCCTGCACATTTCCCTCCTCACTGCATGGTCTATCAGCCTTTCAGCCATTAATTACAGCTGACACTCTATCCATTTTCCTCAATCTGCTCTTCGCTGTACTCTCTCCTTTCTCTGTGTCTGTGCTCTCTCACCACTGATTCATCACTCTTTACTCTCAGTCCACCCCCTCTTGCACAAAAACGATAAATCGTGTTTGTCAGAATACATTAGCTTTGCCACTACAGCTCATCTCTCATCTGCATGATTTTAGTCAATAACATTATTATTGCCTATTACAGAGAAAATGTGTTTAATTTATCTTGGCAGTTAAAAAAAAGAAAGAAAAAAAAAACACATTCATTTTTAGACATTTATTGTAATGGATGTTACAATTCAAGATAATTTTTTTTGCATTCATGTTTTATCTGTGCCACATAATCCGCTAATAATTTTCTGCATAATTTTAGATTATTTCTGGTGATCTTCCACATGCTTGCTGCTAGCCCCCCACCCCCCAAAGAAATCCTGCAGTCAGGTGCCAGAGATTTAAAAAATGTAATCTGAGAGATATGGTCACAAGTTCGTGGACACGAGACAAGAATTATTAGGAAAAGATCGTCTTGCTTACAATTGCTGGATGTCTGCAGCCTAGCCCTAAAAATCACAACAGTACGAGTGAGGCGGCTTCACTGCACTTAGTCATGCTGTTCTTTCACTGCTGTTGCTATGGAGCTGAACTTCAGGTTCAAGTTTGTGTTTTTTTGTTTTTTTAAATAACTCTGAAATCGGATGCATTTTGAGTTGAAGTGAGCATCGTGCCATCCAGAGTAGACAGTAGACAGTTTTCTTAATGCTAAGGGGGTTTTTTTGTGCTCCTGGTGGAGATCAGAAATTGGTGCTTCTGCAATCGGTCATATGTCTATATTATGAATGGGGACTTGTTTAGAGTGCAAATGAAGGCAGGATTATATGATGTAGCAGATCTGCAGCTGCATCACAGTGCACTGCTGGATAACACTCTGCCTCGTCTACAGCACACAAATTGTGACAGTGTGCCTATCTCAATGAAATAGATGGCTACAGAATAACGTCATCTGGAGGTCTATATGATTATAAAGTGTCTACACTGAATTATGAGTCATGGCTAACAGTGGAAGTTGAAAATGAGTCCAAGCTTATCAGTCCCTCCTGTCAAATCGGGCATGTTTTTAGCTCATCCGGTTGAAGGACCGATGAGCTCATGCAGTGGGAAGGTGTCTGTCATCCTTCCTGCTCTGTCCACAATTCACAATAACTGCTACTTCCCTTAGAGTATTGGTCAGGTTTTAGTGAAACTTGCAAACACAATCCTCACCTAATGGATTTTCAGTATTTTCAAAATATGCCCAAGGACAAGGTTTGTCATCTTACAGGCAGTTTTTGTGCTTTTTCTGGCTGTGTTTACTACTCACTGTGCCACAATACTCCTGAACTCAAACACTTTTGTTTAGTGTTGAGCAACATCACAACACTTGTGCAGGATATGATTGTTTGAGAGCCTCCTTGACTTCTCAGTGGATTTCAATTATCATTAGTTTGTGCAGTACAGCCTATCAATGACACTGAAAGTTAGATTTTTCTTTGTGTCCAATTCTATAACCTGTGAGCTGTGATCTGTGGTGGATGAGCCAGATGAGCTACTGCGTCGCTGACATTAAAAAATAATTTGGCCAGACTCATAACACTGGAGCTTTTTCATGTCTGAGTCACAGGCCAGCTTGTGTTCAGGCACACAGATAGTAAAGCAATTGCACTGAAAATGTACAGGCCTTCTTGTTTCAACACAGAAAATTCATTCACCAAGAATTAAAAAAGGTCTCGACTGAGCAGAAAGTCCAAACATCAAAATGGGCTCTTTTCTATTTTCATTTGCTGTATTATTATTATTATTATTATTATTATATTGATAAGTTAACATGTACACAGCATTTAAAGATTGTAGGCAACTGAGCTAGAGCTGGTTTTATTTTTATTTTTTTGTATATACCATCTGGTGACTTACTTTGCTGCATAATAAGACACTGAATTTTGTATCTTTCTAGTTTGACTGCGCATTATTTCAGATGGAAATGCAGTTACCCAAGAGACGAGAATGTAATATAATGACTGATGCATAACATTTAAATTCTTAAGTAAAGTCCAAACACCTCATCATGGTTAAATTACAGTAAATTCATTATACTCAAGGTATGGCCTTTGGTTTTGGTGATGTTCAGCGGTCCTATCTGTCCACACCTTTGAAAGATTTCTGGGACTGGAGAATTGAAGTGAATCTCTACCAAATTAATTCTGTAAATACTAAAATATTCAACTGTAAGTTTAGCTTAGAGTTTGTATGCTTTTATTAAAAAATGGACTTGAGTTTATCCTCCATTGGTTATTTGTGCTTTAGACTCCTGTGTTACTGTATTGTGATGGGTATACCCACTGCACTGCAAAAGCAGTCTTACTCACTATACACCAGCATACACTGATTTCACCTGACATCAGAAAATAAGCACTGAGTGTGGTTTGCAAAACATTTCAACCCACTTGTTAAATGAAACAAAGCTGATAAAACTGAGTGGTAGTCAGTTTAAACATGGGGTGAAATAAGCAATGGGGGGGTCTGTCTTTAAAAGATCCTTGCAAGCCTTTTGACATATGTTTACTATGCACTGAAATGAAAAGACTACAGGATGGGTATGGTCAGATAAGCAGTGATTTCAACAGGAAGGAGGACCTGGGCAAAATGGAAATTAGGTAAGTGTGTATGTGTATTCAGTTAAAACACACGTGTGCTTCCAGCTTACCTCTAATGCATTTGCTAGTGAAGTCTATGCTTTACTGTGTTTGCTCAATTATGGTTGACCCGCAGTGAAAAATGCTACTTTTTGCCATTAATGGTTCTGTTTACTTGTATTAAATCAATGCTGCAGATGGGATCCGGAAGGAGACAATTTGGGGAGATTTTTTGTTTACGTGTGGCTGACATTTCCTTTTTTATATTATTTTTTTAAGCTATCTGTTCCCTGTGTGTGTTTCTCTTTCTAAGCTAGAAAGCATATGGGTTCATTAATGTTAATAATTCCAAAAAATAGATTGTTTTTCAAGCTGACGCCAACTACTGGAAATCTAATATCAAACCTATTGTTTTTTTCAGTGTTTTTTCTCATAACTGTTACCAATTACCCTCTTACATACTTGAAATTGTTGCAAGCAATAGAAGCAGGGTTATCAGACACACCTTCTCTAAGGTCTTCTGTCTTATCTTATCTGCTCCTCTTCATCAAGTCAATGAGTTTGCTTGAGCGAAATCTGACACATGGAGGTTTCTTTCCTCCCTCACCCTGGGCCCAAAATCAGTTCAGAGGCTCATATTCCACTTGCTTTTCTCAGAGGAAACCGAAATGTGGGGTAGGGAGGGCAGTGTCCGAAGGGTGGGGCCTTCAGTAGTCCGACTGCAAATCGGAATCTACACATCTAACTTCTTCCAGGGGGTTTTACAGTGGTTTCTGTGGAAAACCACATTTCATCACTTTTCAAGATATCGGCTCATCCTCATCCTGCTTTTCTGTTTCCTTCTTTCACAACTTACTTATCTGTCTTCAAATAAGGCCATCTGAGTTGTGAAATCTGTGAAACAATCCTTGCAATGGAATGATCTCCCAATTAAAAAAATATATATATATATATATATACAGTGGGGCAAAAAAGTATTTAGTCAGCCACCGATTGTGCAAGTTCCCCCACTTAAAATGATGACAGAGGTCAGTAATTTGCACCAGAGGTACACTTCAACTGTGAGAGACAGAATGTGAAAAAAAAAATCCATGAATTCACATGGTAGGATTTGTAAAGAATTTATTCGTAAATCAGGGTGGAAAATAAGTATTTGGTCACCTCAAACAAGGAAAATCCCTGGCTCTCACAGACCTGTAACGTCTTCTGTAAGAAGCTTTTCTGTCCCCCACTCGTTACCTGTATGAATGGCACCTGTTTGACCTCATCATCTGTATAAAAGACACCTGTCCACAGCCTCAACCAGTCAGACTCCAAACTCCGCCATGGCCAAGACCAAAGAGCTTTCGAAGGACACCAGGAAAAGAATTGTAGACCTGCACCAGACTGGGAAGAGTGAATCTACAATAGGCAAGCAGCTTGGTGTGAAAAAATCAACTGTGGGAGCAATCATCAGAAAATGGAAGACATACAAGACCACTGATAATCTCCCTCGATCTGGGGCTCCACGCAAGATCTCATCCCGTGGGGTCAAAATGATCATGAGAACGGTGAGCAAAGATCCCAGAACCACACGGGGGGACCTGGTGAATGACCTGCAGAGAGCTGGGACCAAAGTAACAAAGGTCACCATCAGTAACACACTACAACGGCAGGGAATCAAATCCCGCAGTGCCAGACGTGTTCCGCTGCTGAAGCCAGTGCATGTCCAGGCCCGTCTGAAGTTTGCCAGAGAGCACATGGATGATACAGCAGAGGATTGGGAGAATGTCATGTGGTCAGATGAAACCAAAGTAGAACTTTTTGGTATAAACTCAACTCGTCGTGTTTGGAGGAAGAAGAATACTGAGTTGCATCCCAAGAACACCATACCTACTGTGAAGCATGGGGGTGGAAACATCATGCTATGGGGCTGTTTTTCTGCCAAGGGGACAGGACGACTGATCCGTGTTAAGGACAGAATGAATGGGGCCAAGTATTGTGAGATTTTGAGCCAAAACCTCCTTCCATCAGTGAGAACTTTGAAGATGAAACGAGGCTGGGTCTTCCAACATGACAATGATCCAAAACACACCGCCCGGGCAACAAAGGAGTGGCTCCGTAAGAAGCATTTGAAAGTCCTGGAGTGGCCTAGCCAGTCTCCAGACCTCAACCCCATAGAAAATCTGTGGCGGGAGTTGAAAGTCCGTGTTGCTTGGCGACAGCCCCAAAACATCACTGCTCTTGAGAAGATCTGCATGGAGGAATGGGCCAAAATACCAGCTACTGTGTGTGCAAACCTGGTAAAGACCTATAGTAAACGTTTGACCTCTGTTATTGCCAACAAAGGTTATGTTACAAAGTATTGAGTTGTATTTTTGTTATTGACCAAATACTTATTTTCCACCCTGATTTACGAATAAATTCTTTACAAATCCTACCATGTGAATTCATGGATTTTTTTTTCACATTCTGTCTCTCACAGTTGAAGTGTACCTCTGGTGCAAATTACTGACCTCTGTCATCATTTTAAGTGGGGGAACTTGCACAATCGGTGGCTGACTAAATACTTTTTTGCCCCACTGTATATATAATCTTATATAAGCAAGTCAGTTTTCTCTTCATGTTTTCTCTGCTTTTTTATTTTTGCTTTCCCTTTCGGCTGAGCGGGTTGGTTAAGGGGCTTTGTGACTGCTTTTTAAGCGCACTTTAGTGGGTTAACGATCAGCCTGTTTAATCCCGTGGGTGTGTTTGAGCATGCATGGGTGTGTCTGGTGTGACTGTGTGCATGTGTGTAAGAGATAGAGAGGAGGAGGACGATAACCTTGAGTGAATTAGAATCAGGATATCCAAAGAAAAGTAGAACTGTCCCTCATGGACTCGAGGGAAAAGTCTGCTTTTGCACCTTTGATGCTGCCCACAGAAACACAGCAGGAGAGTAAAGCTGTGCCAGCAAGGACCACAGGAGTCTCGCATCAAACTCACAACCCATAAAAATCTATTCTTTTTAGGGCTTTCACAAGCTTTTATTAAGGCTCTTCCAAGCTTGTGTGTGCATTTGCTTGGTTACGTGTTTTATTTGTTTTGTTTATTGGCTGTCTCTGTCTCTTTGTTTTGAGGTCTCTTGTTGTTGTCATAATGTATTAGCTTTCAATGAGTTTGGTACAGGCTAAGAAAACCAATGCTGCACTTTGACAGCTAAACAGATGCTGTTTCAGTTTTCTAATAGACGGTAAATATTTAATTGAAGTTGGTTGTTACGCTCCAGACTGTTTGCAGTGCGCCTTGGGCTAGAGCGGATTAAAATTAAATACCCATGCATGCTTTAATTTGCCGGTGTTTTTGGCCAGAACAGGTTATGTAAACCGCAGTTGTGTGGTGTTTTATTTTTGTTTTTATTAAGCATAACACCACCTGATTTTCAACCACATTTCTGGCCTCCATTAGCGACTTTTCTTACAAGATATTTTGCTCCGTTGTTTTGTTTCTCCTCTTCTTAGGTTTAAGCGGGTTAGATTGTCCTAACCTATATTAGTGTCAGCTTGAAATTAGTTTACTACAGATAAAAAGACAGTGATAAATTCATGAGTAAACATGACACGCAGTAACTTGTGACATGTAATGTCAATTATTTTGAGAACTGGGGGAAAACTCTTAGCTTGTCTGTAAAATCAACATGTTATTTTATAAGGGTCTCCTCCTGAGTACGACTGATAAAACAAACCTCCTACTTTTTACAATAATTATTTTTTTCCCTTTGCAAATCCTGCACATAATGCTCACGAGTTAAACATTTATGATGAAGCTATGAGCTACAGTATATGTGGGAACAGCTCAGCTGCTTGCTTTAACTAACAGTCCAGTGGCGCTCTACGCAGCTTAATGTACTGTTTAAAGTAATCATTTGAGACTTTGTAGAACAACTGTTTCTTTTTAACTGTAAAGCAAACAGAAAGGCAGCACAACTACATGAAAACAAGTTTTCCACTCTGCAGTTGCAGGCTGCAGACCAAAGCAGATTGACTGACAGGTCTTAAGTAGACTTATCACTTAATCTTCTAACTGTATTTTCCAGCAGAATTATTTTTGAATTAAGGAATAAACTGTCATCTGATGTGTATCAGATCACATCAGCCTTATTATTTCTAATTTCCAGTGGTCTGCTGATAATGCGGGATACGTTTCAGTGCTAGAAAGAAATCATGTGGGTAAATCATAAACCGCTTATTAGCTTTTAAGAGAGTTCTAGGCTCTGCATCAGAATAGCAAAACATTTTAATTATAATTCTTCTTTTTTTTTTCTTCTGTACTGTTAATGACTGATTATCATTTCATGGTGCAATAAGCACTTGGTCAGAATTCTTTGTGAGAGGAAACTAGTTTGACAGAGTGATTACATTGGGTTTCCAATGCATCAGAGGCACACAAAAAAGAAATTAAATAGTTCTTTGAACAAATTCCAGCTTGTTGTAAATTTAAAACCCTTCTTTTTATTTAGTGTCGGTTCCTGAAACCAGTTCCCGTGTCCCCCCCGTGCAAGCAAACTCTTACTGCCCTGCTTCTGTGCTCCCATAGTTTTCTCACTGTACATCGACAGATTTCACTTTGCATCTACCAACTTCATTAATCTTTTTGCAGACAGAGGTGGGCGTATGTAAATGTAACCCTCTATTAGTCAGCCAAAGCCATCACCACTCTTCCCTGCTAATGCTTCCAATGTAGCTGGAGACATTTTCTCTGGCTTGGCCTCTAGTAAGACTGCATGCATGTTTCCTTTTTTTCCTCTCAGACCTAAATGATAATAAAGTTAACCAACAGGCTGGTGAACCTAAATAATCTCAGCCAAGATAAACGTCAGGGAAAATGATCACTTTCCCTGCCGTGCTTCCTTTAAATTGTCACTCTCAGCACTTTTTGCTTGTTAGCAGGTAATGATATAGAAATCAAAGACGAGTCAGTCAGTATTCTTACTGCCATCTCTGTCTATGACTTTAGAAACATTAACCTTTTTTCATGCAGCGTGTCAGGACAGACACTGAGGTGATACCGGCGTTTCAGCTTCTTCTGCATTTACACTGCCAGGCCAAAAATACGTCTCAAAGTCTAGTATTTCATTGAGCCACTTTTTACTTAAAATGCTAAGGTTATGGTTGCTTCTATTCTTACACAGTGTTGCAGAGTGGAATTCATTTGTCTTTGAAATCTTGTATTGATGATGGGAGAGTCAGACCGCTGCATAAAGCCTTCTCCATCACATTCTAGAGATTCACAGTGGGTTAAGGTCTGGACTCTGTGGTTGCCAGTCCATGTGTGAAATAAAGAAAACACTTGTGACCTGGCCAGTATTGACACCCCTCCTGAATCACCATGAGTGTGCTTCTGAAAAGTTTTGTCCTGATCTATCCCCGGTGTCCAAAGCTCTAAGCTTTGCCATGTAGTTTTCCAGCCCCAGTACATTTCCTTATTATTATTTACACGTTCTGTACTATAATTACACATGAAGAAGGTTACTTTCAGTTACTTCCTTGTAACAAGGGGTCACTGCAGCAGATAGTTCTGCATAGATGATCTGGGGGATTTCTACACCAGATGCCAGGGGTTTTGTTTCTCTGGCTGAAACCAAATCAGCAATCTTTTACTTGAGAAGCAAATGTGTGAACTACTACACTGCAGAGACATCTTTTCCATTCATTCATTTATGTTTGCCTTTATCTCTTCTTCTTTTATTATTATTTTATTGAATAAAGCCTTCGCGTAGCCACAAAATTGCAAGTTCTTTGACATGCAACACACACACATACTAACCTTAATGAAATATGAAATATACGAATCTGTATTTTTTTTTCTTTTTCTTTTGTTTCCTTTCTTGTTTCTTTCCAGTTCTTTGTCTCTGTTTAGTATTGTGTTTTTTTAATAACATATTGGGAAAACAAAGACAGAAAGAAAATGATGTCTCATGCTCCCTGAACCACTCTTTCTCAGTGTGATGAATCCTGGCATTGTCATCTTGGAATATGTTTTAATCTCCTGCTTACTTCACTAATTCTTTCTTCATAATAAAAAAGCAATGTTATATTCTGAGAAAACACGTGTTTGGGCTTCTTATCCCGGCATTATTATTTTTTCCAGTTCTCTTAAACAGTCGGATGTTCACGTCTCTGTACAGTCCTTTACATGTTTATGCCATGATAAATATTTATTTAGCGTAAATATTCTGTTAGGTAACTGCTTCTTGCTTAACATTGCATATGTTGTAAAAAGAAAAGCAGCACGATAAGGAAATACTTTCTGTCACCCTTTCAGTACTTTTTAGTCAGCAGTACAATATTTCTGACATAATGTTAAAAATAGTGGTAATGATGACATTTATGGTAATTAGTCATGAGTTGCTGAGAGGTAAAGTGTCTTTCCTGTCAAAATGCTGTTGTGAGAGAGAAAGAGGAAAAGGTGCATGAAAGGAGAGAGGAGACTTTCTTCTGAGGCCGAAGCATTAAAGTCCTAAATGAAGGCTAATTACATAAGAGGACAAGGGGAAATGCTGTGCACCCTGAGGCCTTGGCCATCTATCTGATTTAAGACACACAATGTGTCAGCGGTAAATCGAATCTGCAGGGAGCAATTGGAGGTTCTCTGCACACACACACACACACACACACACACACACACACACACACACACGGTTGTATTGTGATAAGGCTGCGCAGCACACAGGATTTATTGCACTGGTGTTAGAATTATCCTGTCATCTTCTTTATTTTATTAATCAGCTTTTGGGCAAAGATGTGATGGGAAAAATGTTGAGCATTTGTTCCACTGTGAGGTTTTAGAGCACAGTGTTTGGCTTTGTGGTATCGGTAAAAGTGAGACGATTTTAGATGTGATGACTAGAAAATCTGTTTTATTTAAATTTTGACATTTTGTCTCCTTTAATTAACAAATTAGCAACAAACTGACTATTTGTGATTTTTAATCAGTGATGACAAGTTCTTTTTGTGTTGTTTTGCCGAATCAATTTAGACTGCTTTGTAAAGAAGTGTATAATATTTTGAAATGTACTAAAGTAGAACAGGGTTGTAGGGAAAAAAAAGGTGACACGTGAGTGGTTGTACTTGAAATATTCCATTCTTTCACAGTTATATATGTTAAATAGCAAATGATTAACTTTTCCTTTTTAAATGTAATTGTTTAGCTGCTCCTGGGCTTTATTGTATTTAAAAAATCATCTATTAAAAGCTGCCTGTTGTATTGAAATGACACACTGTGTTTTATTATACACTGTATATACTTATAAAAATGTAACATGCTACTGGTCTGAAAAAGTAGATCATCTGTATCTCACACTGGAATAAACTTGCAAGATTGTGCCATTGCCCTTCATTTTGCTCCCTGTGGTCGACACCATGTGGCCCAATTTCCTGTAAAGCTCCACATTCCAATACAGCATAACTTCTCTCCAGGGATTTAGCACGTGACCTCATCTAGCCTAAACCATGCCCTTCTCAGAGAGAAACAGTAGAAGTTTTGTCTCTTGGTTAACTGCTCTCCTCTGTTCTGCAAATTATCTTGTACATCAAAGTGGAGAAGGGCCTTACTGTTAACACACTTTGCAGTTTGACTCTTACTGTAGCTTTGATTTGTTCCTTCCTGGCTTCGTCTGCCTACACACATGCGCTTGTCTTTGCTGACTGTGTAACTGAAGTGAGGCACAGAGACGAGACTCCTGCAGGGTAGTTTTGGTGATGCTGCATGCTCTCTGCCATCTGTCTGTCTGTTAATGACATGCATGACATCATTACTGTAAATGATAAAGTACAAGAGAAATGGTGAAAAGAATAGCAGGGATTAATTGCTGCGATGGGGGATTAGCAGAAACAAGGAAAGAAATGCTCTTATAAGAGTTCACATTACAAATGGAATACTGGCCTACAGTGTCTCAAAATCAACTCAACTAAGCTAAATATGTTAATAATAATGGATTGGATTTATATAGCGCTTTTCAAGGCACCCAAAGCGCTTTACAGTGCCACTATTCATTCACTCTCACATTCACACACTGGTGGAGGCAAGCTACAGTTGTAGCCACAGCTGCCCTGGGGCAGACTGACAGAAGCGAGGCTGCCATATTGCGCCATCGGCCCCTCTGGCCAACACCAGTAGGCGGTAGGGTAGAGTGTCTTGCCCAAGGACACAACGACCAGAACAGAGAGCCCGGGGATCAAACCGGCGACCTTCCGGTTACAAATGCGCTTCCCAACCCCCAGCGCCACGGTCGCCCAAATAGACAAGTTGTTAAATAAACAAGTATTAGCCCTTCCACAACCAACTGTCCTACTCTACTCTACCCTACCCACCCAATCTCTTCTTTGTTTTTGTTTTTTATTTTTGGTTGTTGTTTATATCTTTTTTTCCCTAAAATATTAAAGCGTGTAAGCTGCTAATGTCATTATACACTCACAGATCATTATATTAGTTACACATTGTTAGTGGGTTCCTCGTTCATGCTCAGAACTGCTTTAATTCTTCGTGGCATTGCTTCAACAAAGTGCTGGAAAGACCCACATTGACATGATAGTATCACACAGTTGCTGCAGACTTGTCAGGTGCAAATTCATGATGTGAATTTCCTGTTCCACCACATCCCAAAGGTGCACTGCTAGATTGGGATCTAGTGACTACGAAGGTCTTTTGAGTGCAGTGAACTCATTGTCATCAAGAAACCAGTTTAAGATTATTTGAGATTTGTGACATGGTGAATTATCCTGTAGCCATTGTAAGATGGGTACACTGTGGTCGTAAAGGGACACACGTGGTCAGGCTGCGGTGTGGTGGTGTAAACCAGTGGTCCCCAACACCCGGGCCTCGGACCGGTACCGGTCCGTTAGTCGTTTGGTACCGGGCCGCGAGAGTAGAGGCTCAGGTGTGAAATGTATGGTTTTCAGGGTTTTTATCGTTTTTATCGTTAACTCGGTTTTCCTTGGTCTTTTCACGTGTGTTATGAATAAATTTTATTTTTTTCGGTACCGGTACTAGTTTTATTTTGTTGTATTTATCTGTGACACCTTAAAGGCCGGTCCGTGAAAATATTGTCGGGCATAAACCGGTCCGTGGCGCAAAAAAGGTTGGGGACCGCTGGTGTAAACAATGCTCAGTTGGTACTAAGGGACCCAAAGTGTGCCAAGAAAATATCCCCCCATACCATTACACCACTAGCAGCAGTCTCAGCTAGTAACACAAGGCAGGAAGGATCCATGCTTTCATATTTTTAAGCCAATTTCTGACCTCGCAATTGAAGCAAACAAAATGTGGCAGCGGAAACTGAGACTCATCAGGCCAGGCAACATTTTTCTAATCTTCTGTTGTTCAATTTTGTTAAGCCTCTGTGAATTGTAGACTCAGTTCCTTGTTCTTACCTGACTGGAATGGTACTTTTGTGGCTTTCTGCTGCTCTAGCCGTCTGCTACAAGATTTGATGAAGCTTTCAGAGATGCTCTTCTGCACACCTTGGTTGCAAAAAGTGGTTATTTAAATAACTATTGCATTCCTATCAGCTCAAGTCAGTCTGGCTATTCTCCTCTGGCATCAACAGGACATTTTTTGCCCCAATAAACTGCCGCCCACTCAATATTTTATCTTTGATGGACCATTCTCAGTAAACTCTAGAGATAGCTGTGTGGGAAGATCCCAGCAGATTCGGCAGTTTCTTAAATACTCAGACTAGCCCATCTGGCATCAACAACCATGCCACTGAAATCACCTTTAATCCTCATTGTGAAACTTGTTTTGAACTTTAGGTCATCCTGACCGTTACTACATGCATAAATGCAATAGATTGCTGCCATGTGATTGGCTGAACAGGCATCGGGGCAGCTGGACAGGTCTTCCTAATAAAGTGTAGTCAAAATGTTGAATATTCCCTATAAACAGTTTTTAGATAGTCTAGTTATTTGTTTTCACAACACAACAGCATATCATAAATCCCCAAAGCCTTAGAAAATCCAAAACACGAAGCTACTGAGAGAGAAAAACCTTTAAAGCTAAACTATTTTGCAGCAGCTCTGAATCAGGTCATTCACTGCTTTAATTCTCTTCTCTTGTAATTCTTGTTCTTGTAAAAGAACTACTTCCTAGCGTAATGTTATGCTTAATCATAACATTAAGATGATTGCTGTGCAGCGCTTTGCATTGTTTACTTCACTACTGAGCAACCCTGACAACACAGTGCAAGTTGAAGGAATAAATTCCACTAATTCCTGATGAAAAAAGGTGACAGAACAGATTGAAGTAACTCATTTAGTTCTAAAAATTCCCCAGTTCACTGCCTGCCACAGTGGAAATGAGTGCTAATGAGAAGTATTTGTGTCCACTTTGCTAATAATTCTTTGTGGGCATCTGTGTCCGGTGTATATTTGAGAATAGCAGCATTGAGGGAAGGAGAAGGAGAAGATGCAGTAGCAATAGCATGGCACAAACTGTTGCTACGTGTGAGAGGAAGTCAAACTGTTAGGCTGAGGTACTTTGTGTGCTATCTTTTTGAACTTCATTTTAAAACCATCCTCAAAAAGAGCTGGTAGACAATTTGTTGAGTAGGATTTTTTGACGTTATGTTCATGTCATAGTAGTTGAGACATAATTTACGCTTGATATTTACGCATTCTCTAGTATTATCAAATTGAGGGGACTATAGTTCAGCACTCCTTGCATGAAGGTGAGATGGGATGCCAGCAACAGATTTGAGTGCCGTACACTTTCCTTCTTACAGGGTGCAGTCACAGACTGCATGGCACAAAGACTTTTTCAGGGAAGTATAAATGCAACATTTGAAGAAACCGTCATGCTTTCATTTTTTTCTATTGAGTCTCACATCTGTTTGATGTTTGCTTCGAAGATACTTTGAAAATACTTTGTGAGGAGAGTCGCGAACAAATGTTCAAGTTTTAGGTTGGGGAAGAAGTGACTGATGCTATGAAATGATGGTTGAAACGACAGCCGTGCGTAGGAGATTTAGACATTCACATGCGAGGATGGCAGAGTTGGTGGGTGAGTGTTGTTTAGCAAGAGGAAGAAGGGAGACGAAAAGAGGGAGCCATGACACAATCACATGACAATTTTTGAAACAAGGGTAGCTTTATAACCCCGCTCCTCTCTGGCAACCAAAGGCTCTGCTTAAGTAATTTGAAGACCAGATCAACAAACCCACACAGGTTCCTATTAGCAACACAAACTGAAAACACACACACACGTACGCCGTGTATTCCCGTTCCCGGGTAGGTGAGTTGGATAATCCCATGACTCGCCTGACCTCCTCCATACTCCCTGCAAGTAGTGAATCTGGATTGGCTGAGAGGCCGGGCCGGGGTGGGGTCGGAGGGTGTCTGCCCCAGCGGCTGTAACGCGAATATTATATAACTTGGAAAATGAGGTGGAGTGAGGGGGGTGAGCAGTGAGAAAGGAAGAGAGAGTTAGTGAGAGACGGATGTGAAGAGAGTGAGGAAGTGAGAGTAGCAAGAGGCAACAAAGGAAGAGTACAGTAAAATGGTAAAATTACACAATGGCTTAAAAAATGGAGAACAGACTTATTGTTTTTATATTTTACTACACTGACTAATATTTGCTAGAGCAGGGACGCAGGCTACTTTTCCTGTGCCATCTTATGTGAAACTGTCAGACTTCCTTTCTTTTCAAAACCCAGGGCTTTTGTTACACAACAGATGTCAAATTTGAAACTGTGCTCCGTGTCAAGAATTATTTGCAGCATTTGTTGTTTTGTTTTGTAAATATCATTCATAAAAATTACATGTTTACGATCAAATATATCTAAAATAAACCTGCAAATCTCAGTTAAAATCATAAATCAGTGTCCAAACAGCTTTTTATTTTTTGCTTGTCAGTTAAAAATTCCACATAAAAATGTTGACGTTTTATCGAATGGAGCAGCTAGTCACTTTCGGTATGTGTCAGGATCCAACACTGAATGCTCTTATTTTCTACATCCCTCCCATGGGCACCTCATACTTTCTGCTCCCACACATTAGCCTAAAAAAAGCTTTGATCTGAATGGAAAAACTAGGCTTACTGTATATCAGTTCCCACTGTAGTTACTGCTATATGATTCCCCAGTGACAGATCAGGTCAGCTCAGTTCACGCAGTCTCTCCATGGTTGCTACGGACAATTTATTTATTTAAGACTGTTGTCCATGCTGCTCTATGTCTTCTACTGCTATATCACATAATATAATTTTTACTGGTGTCCATTAAACAACACATTACTGCGATTAGTTATAAATCAGGATCTATTTTAATGGAATGTAGTTTACAATGAACACCATATGCTATTTTTAGACACATACTCTTTCTTAGCATGTGTTCAAACACAAACACATGCAGCGAAAGCGATGTTTGTAGGTAGAAGTAAAAGGGTGTGGGAAATCACTGTCATCATGGCCCAGCCTTTACTTTCCTTCATTTGCCTTTTAAGACCAGGTTCTAGACTAATACAGCAAAGTCCGTGCAGTAAATCACAAATACACACACGCTCCAAAGTAGGGGTGGGTTTTTATAATCGATTTATCGATTAAAATCGATTCTGGCTTGGATAATGTAAAATCGATTCATTAAAATCCTGAATCGATTTTTTAATATAAATTTATTTTGCCCGAAATGCCAGAATCTCAGGTGAAAGATCACAAAATTTCAACAACCACCAAACAGCTAAGACAGTAAATCAGAGCAGGAACACGGATTCTGCACAAAGACTTAAACACAGCGCGACCCGCGGATCAGAATCAGTTAGATGTCGCCTTTCTCACGGTCTGGGCTGAAAGCCGACAGCTCGCTGATTTTGAAGCGTCGGCGGGTCGAGCTTTGTGTTTAAGTCCTTTTTGCGCTGATTCTAAAGCTGTTAGTTTGATCTCTCTCCAAACAATACTGACTGAACCAGCAGCAAAAGAAGATCCAAACTATGCTTCACATAAACATCGTCATGTATTCACTCTGACTTTTGCTGTTTTGCTTCCGCCACGATGCCCAGCTCTCTCTCTCTCTCTCTCTCCCCCTCTCTCTCTTTGTACTGTTTTCTTCATGATTCGCTTGCTTGTTAAGCACAAGTCTACCGTTGTTTACAGGCTGTCGGCCGATGTTTTTTTTTTCTTCGTTTTATATACTTCCGAAAAGAAAACCTAATTTCTGCCGTTCAATACTGAACAAATTTAAACTTTTTAAAATTATGCAAAATGCAAAACGCTTAGCCGTGTCTCTAATAAAACCGCTGTAACTTCAGAGGTAACTTCATGTGTTGATTAATGGTTTTCTTTCGTTTTTGATGTACTGCAGAATATTTTTATAAAATCCCAGAAAAATCACCTTCATGTTTTTCTGTGTTTTATCCTCAGCTACTTTGACACAAAGGCCTCTGCTGTGATGCTCACACCTTTGATAAAGTCTTGCGTGTGTCAGCTTCCTTTTTATAGATACAAAAATATGTAAATGTACTGATCTGAATTATAATATTTCTGACTGTCAAAATTTCCCAGATTCAAATCGAAGTGAATCAAATCGAATTAAATCGAATCGTGGATCGAATCGATTCGGGACCTTGTGAATCGGAATTGAATCGATTCTAGAAATCAGTGACGATACCCAGCCCTACTCCAAAGGCAGTTTGGGTGATGAAAGAGCAGCAAAGGGCCATGAACTGCAACCTGCTTTTTGTTTATTCGTGCCTTTTGCTCAAACCCCCCCACTGGAAAGTATTGGCTAATGCGTACATAGGTGTGTAGGTGAGTTAATACACTTCTCTTTTCTGCATGTGTACATTTGGCACTTTGTGTCTTAATCACTGTGCAGAGTTGGCTTGTTTGTCAGTACATACAAACCCTGTTGCCCGTGTGAGTGTGTGCATCAGAGAACGATCGACTGTGTGCACGTCTGCTGTGCTCTAGCCCAGTATGCATTCCTAATGAGGCTTGACTCTGTGCTACATGGCTCAGAGCCACACATGATGTCTCAGCAGTGGGAGGAGCATATGAAATGGCTCGCAAGTAGGGGTGGGGGGTTATAAATCTTTAATCCAAACACCACCCTGTGGTCATTTTACATTACCAGCAGTTGAGTCATGTCGTAACAGACCAGAGCAGAAATTTGTAGCATGTGACATTTTGTTGTTGTTGTTGTACTGTTGTTGTTTACTGAACTTTTAAACCTTAAAAATGAGAATAAAAGAAGTGATAAGATATATATTTTTTAAATATAGCTACTCTACATTGCAGTTGTGTTAATTTTGACAGGATATTTTGTTTTAGTCTTAGCCATAATTTTGACATCTAAATTCTTTTATTTTTAATCTAGCTTAAGTTGATTAAATATTATAACATTATAGTAGACTCAATATGAGATTTATTCAGTTGACCCAAAATAAAAAGTGTAAAAGTTGGTCATGAGGGTTGCTCCATACGGTTTTCAAAGCATCTTGTTTTCAGTGATATCAAATACAAAATGTGTCCATATGTCTACTGCCCTCTTCTTCCCAAGCGGTTGATATTTTGTCACATTTTCATGACAAACAGGGAACATGAAAGCTAGCTATATTATTTGCCAGTGCAAGAGACTTCTTCAGTTTTAATAAGATCAACTACAATTGTGAGCTAGATGGCTGAAAATCTAAACAGACACATTGCCTCCACTTCAGCTGCAGAGGATGAGATGCCTGCATTTGCCAGTCTTTCTAAACTTCTGTGTTTACATTTGTTCAAATCGGATGATTGGTCTCAGGTGGTCTCCCACTTCACTTGAGGTCTCCTAGAAGTCCAGATATTTACAGATCAAGCTCTGCCCCATAATAAGTGTCCACAGTTTCGTCAGTTGCTCCTTTAAGTAGACGAGTAATGAGAGCACCAGAAAGATGAGCACATAGCAGGAGCATTTGCCAACATTCACAGAGATCCAGTGTGGCAAATAAAGTTTAAACACATTGTAAGTTGATTGGATTTCCATCAGTCTATACTCTTCCGTTTATCCTTAGAAGCAACGACCATAGGATGAGAGGCAGGGTACACCCTGGACAGGTTGCTAGTCTGCTTCAGCACAGAGAGACAGACAAACCATTCACGCTTATATTCAAACCTATGTGCAATTTAAATTCACCAATTAACTTAACCCCACTAACTGGATGTATTTGGACTGTGAGAGGAAGCCAGAGTACCTGGAGAGGCAACAGTGCTAACCATCATGTCACTGCGCTGTCATAATTAATTTTATTATGCAATAACAATAAAGAGCTAAATTTGTGTTTTCACTTGGTAAATGGCCTGCATTTGCATTAGCGCTTTTCTAGTCCTTAAGGACCCCAAAGCGCTTTACACTACATTCAGTCATTCACACACTGGCGATGGCAAGCTACATTGTAGCCACAGCTGCCCTGGGGCGCACTGACAGAGGCGAGGCTGCCGGGCCCTCTGACCACCACCAGTAGGCAAATATGGGGTTAGTATCTTGCCCAAGGAAATTTGGCATGCAGCCAGGAGGCAGCCTGGGGTCGAACCACCGACCTTCTGATTAGTGGCTGACCTGCTCTGCCACCTGAGCTACAGCCACCCACTTGAACCCATCAGGTTGTAAATTAATCTGCATTTGTTCAAAGCAGATGTCTCAGAAAAAAAAGAAATAAAGGGGTTTATGTCCACTGAAATGCTTGAGCTTTTAACTCTTTTAAGGTCTGCTTGAATTTGTGTTGTAGCATCCCAAACGGGCGTGTTGGGGAAATTCCACATTTGCAAAAGCAGCAAATTTATAGACTTCATCTACAATATTATGCAATTCCTGTCATAATTAGGTGTTCTGTGTTTGTTTCCTTACGATTATGGCTCAGTTGCTCATGCTGGAAATGATTTACCTAATGACTTCAGATTTGAACAGCTGTGACACCACAAGTGCAGTTGTTTGCCAGGTTGATGATGAACAAATAGCATAGATGTTTGTTTTTGGTATGATCCTCATTGTTAAAACAACTAATTTAAAAAGTCCTGTGAAAGGACCGCATCGAGCCCTTTGAGAACATGACTGTAGCAGAAATGAAAAATAATCGCCCATCAGTATATTTGTGTAAAACTCTGCCAGATCCCTTGTGACAAGGAAGCATCCGAATGTAGCACACACACTAGCATATCGATATTTTGGCTATGTAATGACAGTAGCCTTTTAACTGACATATCATGTAATTAAAATTAGCAGTCATTCACTTATTATAAAAATCCTTATAAGTAATCCCATCTTGCATCAGGATCAGTGGTGTGTCCTAATATATGGACTATGTACAGGATCAACTGAACAATAAGGGGAAAAGGACTGTTTTGTATATACATTGTCTGCACGTAACCTATATGTGCCAAATTTGATTAGACTATTGAAGCAGATTACTGTACTTCTAGCTAAAACTCCTAATAGTTTCAATTTGTGGGTTTGATGAACCATACTTAGCCTCTGAGGTTATAGTGATGCAGAAAACTAGGTCTGAAATTGAGGTATGCATATTTAACAGAGGTGCATTTATTTTTGTGGTGCAATGGAACAGTACTTGTGAAAAAGTATTCTGTGTTTTGTGATTGCATACTTTGCTCAGATGGGGATCAGAAGTTGAGCTGGGACTGCATTCCCAATCCAGATACCATTCGAACTTGGCTGCGTTGGAGTCATCTTGACTAGCTCACCATAGATATGAATAGACATCTTAGCTTAAGGTGTCTTCCAAGATCCATCAATGCTACTCCCCTTGGTTGCGGTCCAATTTACATAAGCAAGTGTCGTCTTTCCAGTGACCATCAGAAACCAGGCCCTGTAAATTTGGGTCATGCTTTTTTAGATAGCAGTGCTGCTGATCTGTGAGGTGGATTCAGAGTTCCAGTTAATGTAATCCACTGTACTTTCCAGTTCTGATTGAACATGTGGAGAAAATGGACAGCAAAACACTTGAAGCCTTAGTTGAGAAGTGATGTTGTATCAGCACTGGAGCCAAGATATCTGTAGACCTAAATGCAAAGTCATTGTCAGGCTTAGCAAGCTAATCCTATTACATAATCCCTATATACATTCCAACTAGTGTGCTACCAAAACAAACAACAGGGGAAAGATTTAAGTCCTTTAATGCGGTCAAATTCCTGTGATGGATTACACGGCAGTGTCAGTCGAACACAGCAGACGTAATGTATTCTTGGTTTGCATCCTGCCACTTGACTTGCAGTGCAGCTGTCAAGTTGGTCTTAGTGACTAGTTAAGCCTCACAGTGCACTTCATGTGTGTAAATCTCTCAGTTGGAAATAACAACGTGTATGACTGTGTGTGATTACACTTTTCAAGAAGTATAAAATTCTTTACTTTGTATCGTAACACACTTAGAAGATTGGACTGAGATTTAGAGCCTAGATACCGCACAGAGAAGCTGTTAGTGATAGGCTTCATTGGATTTGGCTTACAGTTGATTTGTTTTTCACTTTAAGCATTCATTAATGAAAAGACATCTGGCTCATCACTGGGTTGTGTCAACCTGGGGAAAACACTGCAAACACTATGAGGGTTTGAATTCCGATGAGGGATGCATATTTTTTTTATCACCCTAAGATTTGAGTCTGTTCTTTGTTGTGTCTCTGTAATAATATGTAGATTTGGGATCCCTTTTCAGAAAATTGCATGACTAAATTTGGGCTCATTCAAAGGTGGTGTGAATGAGTCACCCTACACATGACATTTCCATGCTGCAAATCAGCATTCCTGACATATGTTTTCCCCCTCTTTCCTCTCTCTACATATTACAGTTCATCACCCAGAGAAGGAGAGATCAGCAGCTCTGTGGTACCTGCCCAATCCAAGACCAGCGGGCAGACTCATAAGATCTGTTTGGTGTGCTCAGATGAGGCCTCTGGATGCCATTACGGGGTTGTAACATGTGGCAGCTGCAAGGTTTTCTTCAAGAGAGCCGTTGAAGGTTGGTCTCCCGCAATCTGCACCCACTGCCTCAATCACTCAGACACGACACACTCCTCATTAATGCTGGAAATTCAGTTTTACTTTGAATGATGGTACTATGGATGTTTAAATTGCATATGCTTATATACATATGCACTAGATTGTTAGTATTTATTACAAGTTTTCTCCTGTTACACTACAGCTCTTGATGCTTCTGCACATCTCTGCTCTGTCCTGAAGAAGAAAATTTAATGATTTCTCCAAGTTCAGGGTCACAGTTGAATAGTAGAGTGCATGGTGAGATCTTATGTCTTCAGTTGTTTGTGGGTTTAGTACATTAGTTGTATTTCTCCACCTCTTTTATTCCCCTTCCTGTTTGTTATGCCCCAAAGCAGGGACTGCTTACAACTGGTTTTGATTACCAACAAAACAAAAGCGTGCAGAGGAAAGGCCGTAATCCAGAAATATTATCTTTCCATTTTCTTTTCCAGCTTTCCAATAAAGTGGCCACGCTCTCTAGCCAATTTATTAGGTACACCTTACCATACTGGTTTAGACCCCCTTTTGCCCTAATTGTTCATGGCATCGATTCAGAAAGGTGCTGGAAACATTCCTCAGAGATTTCCGTACATGACCTGTTAGCATCACACAGTCGCTGCAGATTTGTTGGCTGACACGACTCTCCGGTTCCACCACAGGCCAATGTGCTTGGGATTATTCAAGCTTTGTGAGGCTGAGGCGTTTAAGCAATGCTCAGTTGGTGAGAAGGGACCAAAAATGTGCCAAGAAAGTATACCCCACACTGTTGCAACACCACCACCAGCCTGACCGCTTTTATACAAGGCAGAAGGGATCCATGCTTTCATGTTGTTTACACTAAATTCTGACCCTGTTGTTTTCAAATGTTTCCAGTTGTCCAATTTTGTTGAGTCCATGTGAATGTGTAGCTTTAGTTTCCCATTCTTAGCTGGCAGGAGTGGGACCTTGTGGGTTCTTCTGCTGCTGTAGTTCATCTGCATCAGAGTTTGACATGCTGTGCGTTCGGAGATACTCTTCACCATATCTTGATTGGAACAAGTTATTGTTGGTTTCCTAGCAGCTCAAAGCAGGGTGGCCATTTCTCTGACCTCTGGCAAAAATACCCAGAGAATGCCAGGGCATTCTAGAGACTTACCACTCATTAGATATTTTCTCTTTATTGGACCATTTTCTGTAGCCCCCAGAGATGGTTCTGTGGGAAAATCTCAGCTCAGAATACTCAGACCAGCCAGCTGCTGCCATGCAACTGGCTGTGTACATAAATGTGTTAACAAGCAGTTGAGCAGGTGTACCTAATGAAATGTCCAGTGAGCGTATCCTCTAATGGGGTACTTGGTTCTTGTCACAGGCAAGGTATTTGATTTGATTAGATTATATTTTTGTTGAATCACAGTGGTTACATAGACCTATTTAATATGTGCACAAACAAGTAAGAAACGGTTATCTACATATGTACTTCAATGTGCATATTTATCTCTAAATGCTTTGTGTGTCAGAATGCTTTGGAGGGAAGGGCAAGAATGCATTTGACAAACCGTATTTTGCATTAAATGCTTTTACTGTCATGCATTCCTCCCTGAGCTTCTCTTCTTCTCTCTTTCCATCCCCTTTCTTTCTACAAGCTGCCTCTGCAGATGTGTTACAGGTTGCTTAGACAGGGTTTTCTGAGGTGTATTTTAAGTTATTATTAGCGACTAACCCTAACCCTAAGACATCAACTTCAATTTATCATTGGCCAAACTTACTGAAGATGCACAGAAATGACTCACTTAATTTCAGGTATCAGTTAACATAGCCCTGTCCTTTTCTTTCATTTCTATGCGTTGCTGGTGAAAGAATACCTCGCGATCAGACTTGCTTTAGGGAAATCTTTACTCTGAATATTTGGGGACACGGTGTAGATGGATTATTTGACTTCTGCAGCAGTTAAGGATTAACTGGGCCGGTTTTTAATGGAATTTATTATAGAAACATTTCGCAGTCTCCAACATAGAAAAGGGAAAAAAGTATCAGACAAACTGATACAGATAGACTGAAACTGTAAACAAGAACCCTTGGTATGCCCTGAATTATATCCTGATATCTACGATATTTACTTCTATGGTATACTAAGATTATGATTAACGGTTATCCAGCATGTCGGTATTTGTTATGCAGTGCTGGTGTAACTGCCAAGCATTCGATATGAAGTGCAATTTCACTGCCTACAGTAATAATGAGAAAGTCATACCTGTCATTTTTGTTTTTCTCTCCCCCTCTTCCTTCTCTGGTCATTGTCTCTATGGGGAAGGATGGAGAGCACGACAAAACACAGATGGTAAATAAATACACTTTTAATAATAATAATAATAATAATAATAATAATAATAATGATAGTAATAATAATGATTATTATTTTGATGATGATGATGATGACGATGATGGAAATTTTAGCATTCATGATTTGTCCATGTCCCCTGTACTTTTTCAGCACTGATCAATCTGCCTAGAAACATACATAGCCTGTTCTGCCAACTATCTGTTAATGCATGCAAATGTAATGATTTGGTCATTTAAATCAGCATAAATTGCCTGTGAATGATTTTTGCACTCTTCATTTTCTGTCTGGAATGCCCCTCATCTTATCTTCCTCTACGATGATAGATCTAAACGCAATCACATGCTGTCTCCAGTTAGGTCTGTTTTTTCAACACTTAACACACATTACTTCCTGAGATCTGACATGAGAAATGAAACCTTTGCCACCCCTGTAGTTACATTTTTCCTTCTGTTAATTACGAAGCGAATTATGAAATACTAAACATTTGGCGGTTTACCTTTACAGAATCAAAAAGTGGATTCCCTTCCACTGGTCACGTTTAAGCTCAGGACCTCCTGACTCTGACTTCAGTGCCAACCACTAACCCTGTATGCCAGTATTGGTTACAAACTCAGCTACGGGCTTCACCATCCACTGCTGATGGGTCGTGCCAGACCCTTGTTAGCAGATTAGGGCAGGATAAGGGAGGGAGAATACCAGTGGGATTCAGTTGGCACTTTTGACACTACAGATGGCTGTTTACGCCGTTGTTTGCAATGACTCTCTGTGATATCAGCGACGGCTGCAACATGCAGCTCCAATCTTGTCATCACACCACCAATTTTTATTGTGGAATATTATGATTATTACTGGGTTTCGTAGCGCGTTTATCATGATTTCTATGTGGACATCTGGATTAGTTTCGCCACCTGTAATATGCAATGTAGCAGCGCTGATCCCTGCTTTTTGTGCTAATTTTCTCTGTGTATGTGCTGGCAGGCAGGGAAAAATGACTCTGTTTAAGCTTCGGTTCTTTTTCAGCTTCTGCCTGGATCACTGTAGCTTCTGTATGCATCCCTGTTTGTACAACCATATCTGTGAACATATTTTACCGTTTACAGATCATTTTCAGCCATGTTCATTCCTTGTTAATGCAAACCAAACCCTTCCTGCTGCTCATTCTTCACAGTATGAGCTGCCCACTCGTGGACCAGCAGGATGCTACTGTTGTAAAGAAGTTACTTGTAAATAGAGAGGGAATATCATAGTTAGCAGAGCTTCATTAAGCCTAGTTAAGGCTCTGGATTTCAATCAGGTTGAGATAATTTGGCATTACCTTAAAACAGGTCATTCATGCTTGAAAACCCTCCAGTGTGGCTGAATTAAAACAATTCCACAAAGAAGAGTGGGCCAAAATTCCTCCACAGTAATGTAAAAGGCTCAATGACAGTTAAACACTTGATTGGAGCTCTTGATGCCAACAGTGGCACAACCAGTTATTAGGTTTAGGGGGCAATTAGTTATTCACAAAGGGACAGGGAGGCTTAGATCATCATTTAAAAGCACCATTTTATACTTACTTACTTTATACTTACTTTGCTTGTCTTTATCTAATATTCAAATTTGTTTTATGACCTGAAACATGTGTCAAATATGCAAGAAAACAGCACTGGATAAGCTTTGCTGTATACAAAGGCACGTACTATTTGTTATGTTGTCAATTGAATAATATGATTCTTTGTGCTTCTTTTCATATTTATATAGTGTTCCTTTCCTTTTTAAGTGCCCACGAAATTTAAGTTGTCACACACTGTGCAATATTGCTCTTCCATTTTATTACATGTCTCCAGCAGTATAATTAAATGCCCTTTAGGTCAAAAAGCATCAAAAGCATTACATTTCAAAGATCAGGGTAGATTAGGAGATCAGTGTTCATCCTCCACCCTAGGGGGAATACTGACGCTGGTGACTTTGTTATACAGTCAGTGAGTTTTTCTGCAATCATGCGGGTTTTCAGTGGGTCTATAAAAAAAATGAATGAATGGTTTCTGGAGAGTTTGTTGTATCATCTATTATAATGAGTTTCAGTAACAGGAAAAGACTATTTATTGAATCCTCTGCTTTTGCCACTCGTTATAATGTGTAGAACAGCCATTACACAATGATGAGTAATGCTATTATAACACGAGTGACTAATAACTAGGCTTTTCACCGTTCCCCATCATAGTAAGCTACAATGTAGAAATTCAATCGCACAGAACGGACATATTCGTTTGATAAGATAGGATGAACTTATCAAACAATTTTTTTACAAGAACACCACAAATGATAGAGGAGGGATGTTTTTGTGTTGCAGAGCTGGAGCAGACTATAGTCTGACGCTTGGTGCTTTGCAGCACAAATCCAGTGAGTAAACACAAAGTCGAAAAAGTAGCCTGCATTCCTGATATTTTTTTAACTCTTCTAATTTGTGATTTGTGCATTTTATAGTGTGTCCTATGTATAAGCAGTTCACAATTCCAACTGTGAGAAAAGCAGACTTCTATGTAAAGCCAGTAGAAATGAAATATAGAAATGTGCTGACTTTCAATTGACAGTGGCTAGTAACTGAAGGAAGTGGTGAAAAAATTGTGAATCCTTTGCTCTGGCAGATGTCAACTAGAAATTCTTGGTTGGGTTAGTTACTCATATGGGGAAAATCAAAGACACTTCTAGTTAATCATCCCATTTTTATTTCAAAGAAGTGTCACAGTGAAACTTTAAACTATGACCAATTCCACAGCATAGGTTATCTACTGAATAGTCATCACAAAAATAAAAAGCATATCTGTTGCTAGAAGGAAAGTGGTTAATCTGATGCTTCCAGGTCGTATAAGTGTTATATGCACTGGAACAAAAACGCTCAAGACTACATAACTGAGACATAAAATAGATTTTCAAGCATAGCCCATAAAATATTGAGCAACAGCCCAATGATTTAGTGAGGCCTTTCACAGCTAAAAATACAGACCTGACAATTATATTGACAAAATGCTGCAGATTGTGATCTTGAAAGTGTTCAAGAAGCAATGTTAATGTACGAAATGCCAAATTCATCCTCAGGCATGTTTGTCCTTCCACTGTACACTTGCAATGAGGATCATTTTGGGGCAAATTTTAATAAGCAAAAAGAACGCGCAAGAAACAAAGCAACTTAGTGCTTTGACATGTCATCATCTCTGAGACTCATGCGTATCCGGATTGAAATATTATCTTTTATTTGAAAAAATACAAGATATTGTAATTAAAGTATTTTAACCAAAGATAACAAAGCTAAGAGAATTGGTAACAACCAGGCCAAAATGTGCTTTATAGAAAAGTGCAGAGAATAAGGTTCAAAGCTGCTCTGTCGTAAGACATACTACCACAATATGAAAGCATTTAATATGTCTTCAATGAATTTACAAACATTAAACAAGTAAGAAGTTTCAGTGCAACCAAGGACTAGTTGTGCACATCTGTAAAGTATAGAATTATATATGCATTCATAATTCTTTAACAACAAACTATTGCTTGCAAATATCGCCCCCCCCCCCCCCCCCCCAAAAAAAAAAACAAAAAAACAAAAAACAAAGTAGTTTAGGTGGTGATTGACTTCACATGACTTCCTCATTGTGGTCACAAGTCAACTGTTCCTTCTTGTGTAACAAAGGATTATTAAGAAATCAAAAGTATCCATGCTCTATAATCAAATGTGGACCTGTTTTATAATCTGGTGCATGCTCCATAATAGGAATGTCGATAATATGGACTGTGCGTTACTCTCAAAGACCAATGGCGTGGATTTTGTCGTCTAGTCTAAGTGCATAGTTGTGGAAGTGAAGCTGTTAACACCAAAGGGATCCCACAAGCCTGTTAGGCTTACTGTAGAATCAACAGGTGATTAGTGTGGTCATAGATATTGCTCGTGCTAATCCTTCTCAAACATTCTTTGCTAGCTAATGTCTTCTTTTCCCCCTCCTTCTTCTCCTTCTTCTATTTACAGGCCAGCACAACTACCTGTGTGCAGGGAGAAATGACTGCATCATTGATAAGATCCGCAGGAAGAACTGTCCAGCCTGCCGCTTCAGAAAATGTCTTCAAGCTGGAATGAACTTGGAAGGTAAATGATCAGACCCATCTTTAAATGAGTCCAGCCAACATTCAATGCTTTAATGAAAGACTGGGTATCTTTATCTTGTCTTATGTGCAATATTGTGAAGTAAAGTAAAGTACCTGTGCTGGTTATATTTCCAGCAGGGCTTTGATTGGATCATTCACACAAAGGTGGATGTTGCAGTTCTGCTCTTAAAGTGTGAATTACTCTGTTCTTGGACTCTCATCTGTATGTGCAAGGGCTTGTTGCTGATTGGTGCTTCCACTTGGCTTATGTTCAGCCTATAATATTGACTGCTCTTCTTTCATCTTGGCTTCCACCATGACTAGACCAGCGCCACAGCCAAACTGCAGCAGTAATCCCTGCAGCTGCTTCAAAGTGCAGCCAATTTGTCATTCAGGGCAGCTGTGATTCAGTGTGAGCAGCTTTAGTTTAGGGCAGTGGTTCTTAAAGTTTTTCGGGAAGCCCCAGCTTCAGAAGCTGAAAAAAGTTCATGTCGCACACAATTTGTAATCAATCATTAATAAAAACTGATCCAAATTGGTTCATTTAATGAAATTAATTGTACCAGTAACCTAATTTTCCCTTCAAGTATTAATTTCACTTAGTGTCACACTTTCTCCTTGGATGTCCATGTTCTACTTGCACTGGTTCATTTAAAGAAACGCTGGTCTGGGCAGTATAATTCCAGATGATCTAGTGAATATGAGCCAAGTGGAAACACCAATCAGGATAAGGAGCTTGCACATATAACTCTGATTGCAAAAACAAACAATCACATTACTTAGTAAAAGGAAGCCAGTGATACAGAGATGTAACAACAGATAAGAAAGGCGCATTCTAGCAGTGTGGTCTCAGTGAAAGAGTGGTTGCCATGAAATCATTCATAAAGAATGGAAATCACAGAAAAAAAAACTGAGGTAAACTGAGGCCAAATTACACAAAAACTGGACATAAAATCTTTGACAATAAGTCAATGATGAAATTGTAAACACAGAAGTAGCGTCAGATTTCGATTAGCCATGCAATACCATTTGGAAAGCATCTCATTAGCAACAGCTAAATTTTTTAGTGCAGCAAGGATCCCAAGCACACTGCCAGTACAATAAAAGCGTATAAAAAATGAAAAACACAAACTGAAACACTCATGGATTGGTCTAAAGAGACCAGACCTCAACATTATTGAACCAGTGTGTGATTATTCTGGTAGAAAGGGAAAAAAAGCAGTCAGCATCCAAATAACTTTGAGTACTTTAATTACAAGAAAGCTGTGGTGAAAAGTAAAGGTGGTTAAACCATATATTGCCTCTATTTTTGCCTTAAATCCAGGTTTTCCAGTTAGGTTTGCACACATTTCAATAAATTGCTGCACTTATTTCCCATTTTTTTTAGCAAGATATAAATAAATTGGAGTGGCTTGAAACTTTTGCACAGTAGTTTATTTCACTTTAAATTTGTTATAAATCCAATGACACAGAAATTTATCCCCCAAAATAGGTAAACTATCATTCTTTTATTTTAGCTTTAAAATTGAGCTAAATGACAGATTACTGACTATGTAAAGAACATTTTAGATTACAGATGAGATTAGTAGTTTAGTATAAAAATAAAGGAAGAACAAAGGAAAAAAACAAATTCATTAAATATGGCCTGATGGCCTTTATGGTTCTATATGGTTCACACTGATCACTGCTTAATTCACTACTAAGTCCAAGCCTCCAAAACTTCTATTACCTGATGATTTTTCACATTTTTCTACTTGATCTAGTTGAAGTTTAGGACATAGTGCAAAGTTAGGTTGTGACAGGGTTAAGGAAGATGGACATGGGAAGCAACAGGTTGTAAACAAAACAACAGCTTTATAACCAAGAACCTGCTTGTTGTGCTGTTTCCGCTTGATGCTCCCTAAGGGGAATGAAATTGCTGTTACTAGTTTGTATGAATCAGCGTTGAGTGAGATTACATGTTAAAAGTGCCGTTTTGGTCACAGGGTGAAGGTAGGTTCACAAACAGAGAGTGAGAGGAACAAAGACAGAGAGAGGGATTTGATGGAAGTCAGCGCATCAGCAGACAGACTCCCAGCAGAAAGGCTCTTAGTTGCCATAGAAACACCAAGAGAGGAAATTAAAAAAGGTAGAGTAGGAAAAACATGTTTTTTCATGGTATCCTCTCAAAGTCTGACGTTTTGTACATTTAGTAGCAGAAAATGTTCAAATGAGGCTTAGATAATGTACAGTTGTGGGCAAAAAACACAGCAATTTGCCATTTCTGTTGTTTCACTGATGTCACACTGATGGAGAGAAGCTGCAAAACAAAAAAAGCAACAAGAAAAATCCACTGTTAAGTCATATATCCTCATAAATGGAATTCTTTTTGTGATTTTGTAACTATTTGCTGGGCAGAGACCAGCATGTGGCACTCTCCTGATCTTTTTAACTGGTTTGTTAAAACTCATCCATTTCTTCATCCATGTTGTAAGGTGGGGTGAAACAAGCGTGTAACTTAAATAACTTATTAGCGGTAACTGGGAATATAGAAGTGTTTATACAGTACATGGATGCATTACAATGTTGATTTTTCTAGGTTAATTACACTGTGCAGTAAAACAGTGAAAGCTAATTTTGAGTTGATTATTCACTTCAGGACATAATAGCCTGTCTTTATGTCACAAAGTAACTTTTTTGTATTCTGTGTGTTTCTAGAGCCAGATAATTTGGTCAGATCAGTTTATTTCAATTGTTTTTATAGTTCTAGTTTCACTGACTGTATATGTTTTTTACATTGCCCAGCCCATGGAGAAGCAACCCTTCCGTCCAGGGTTTGCTCCTTGTGCATGTCTGGATCTCTTCCAGAGATGCTGTTGTTCCTAGAAGTATGTCTGCAATACCCATTGGGTCTCCAATTCGTCAAAATCACGAGCCTTTATCTTGCATTATTTTTTAGTTGTGAGGACAATCTTCCGGAGAGTCCAATCTGACATCTGCAGAAGAACTGCAGGTGTGGCAAAAATTGTGTTTATGTGGCAAAAATACTACCTATTACATATTGCAGCTGAGCACACAAAGGGCATGTACGAGAGCAGAGACCATTTGAGCTCAATATTTTTGGCTCTTGAACTGATGTTCAGTCTTGGACACTGCACACTCTTCCAAGAAAAAAACCCATTTGTTCTTGGAGTCATAACTGATCTTTGAGCTGCACGGTGAAGGATTTTCCGAAAGCGATCTAAAAACAATAGCAGTGCCTAGAAAGGAGATGGAACTTGAAAGGTCAAAATTAGCCAGTCAGCCTGAAATGAGGTAAAATGAGGTAGAGATTATGCTTTTTATGCATAGAATTGCTGACTTTTTTGATTGCAGAAAACGCAATGCTTGTGAACAATTTATTTTATTGAAGCATCTTCAGATTTTTTTTTCTGTACCTCTCTTTTATTGCTATGTCTCACCTCACAGCAAGGAAAAACAAAAAGATGATCAAGATGAAAGTGCACCGGGCTGGGGCATCAGAGCCCACCATTAGCAACATGCCTGTTCCAGTCGTACCCAGGAGCATGCCCCAACTCGTGCCGACCATGCTGTCCATACTGAAGGCCATAGAACCAGAGATCATCTACTCGGGCTATGACAGCACACTGCCAGATACTTCATCACGGCTCATGTCTACTCTCAACAGGCTAGGGGGACAGCAGGTTGTCTCTGCAGTCAAGTGGGCCAAGTCACTACCAGGTAACAGAAAAGCTCTTTACCATGGATTTCCTTTGGTTTAGTTTATATGCACAGACTTGCTCAAACAGACTCCATCACTGGTGGTAAATCCATCTAGAAAGTTGAACTAATGGGTCTCAAGTCGATGATGAAAAACAACTACATCCACTTTCACTTGTCTATTTCTTTTAACACATGATGCCAGTTAAGGAAGTTGCCTCAGTCGTACGTCCCCACTTAGGCCTTAGTCATATAGGCCTATAGACTGACCAACAACAATGTGGCTACCTCCAGTTGTTATTTTAAAAAATGGGGGACGAGTTTCCAGCACTGGTTAGCATGAAATTGGTCACAAAGAAGCATATGCCACTATACCGAAAACATTGTCGCAAGTAGATTGCTAATAGCACAAAAGGCAGTACTTTTACTTTGAAGGCATATGTTCTCTTATTATGGTTTGTATTGCACTTCTCAGTTTCGCTACTACCTGGTGAGTAGTTTGCGAGTGTTTCAGCAGTACATACTTCTGTAGTGCTCTTCTGGTTAAGACCACAGCCTTTATTTGTCTGAGTGTTGTCATAAAAAGCAGATAACGAGCGAAAGTGCAGTTGTGGCTCAGTTCAGTAGCCAGCTGGGTGTCATCCTAATGGTAGGGTGACCAATAAGGAAGTGTTTAATGCATCTCATTTCAGACTGCACAAAAGGTAAATTTTTGATTTATTTTTTTTTATTCCTCTTTCCTCGTTCCTTTTTTTTTTTTTTAAACAGTTGTTTAGTTACCAATGTCATGTCACCTTTTTAATGGCTGAATCCATAATTACAGATGGAGGAGTAATTGTATCTCATGGCCAGAGTTTTTAGAAGCCTAGCACAAGGTCATGACCGATGTTAATAACTCATTAACTCTTACATTTTGGGGATCACTGCATTGTTTTTGAAGCTTGTCACGAGAGCTCAAGAGCAGCACATGTAGTTCGTGCATTGCAGTGGTACTGAACACACGTGTGCACCCCTTGATACCAAAGGGAAATATGCCACTGCTAAAAATGCAGCTTATACACAATAATTTGTATATTAACAAGGGGAATGTGCTTGTAACTATAGATTTGACAGAAAACTACCAGTCCATGATATAAGATCCACACATATAGAATGTATCTTTGTACTATTTATTTGTGAATGATGAAATGCATGGAAAATGAGAATTGGAAAAAACTTTCTTTGCCATGTTTGGGGACTCTTTTGCTCTAAGTGGAGCAAGACACTACACCAAAACATAGGATTCAGCACATAAATGGATATACTTAAATTTTATTGTTGTCAATATAACTTAAATTCATGGTTTAAATGTCAAGAAAATACGATAATTGCTGGGTTTTATTCCTACGCCGTTTCCATTCCACCAAAACAAAAATGGAAACAAAATGAATTTGAAACTCCAACCACTCGTGCTAGTTTCAACTTATGAGAAAAGAAAACACATGACCTGCTAATCAGTCCAAGGAGTTGCCTGTATTTCTGCTCCTGAGAAATCTGCCAGAAAACCATAACATTGGCTTATGTTTTTGTAATTTCTCTTTATATGACAAGGGGGAAAATGAAGAGAAAATCTGGTTTTAAATCTTATATATGTGATGTCCAGAACTGGCAAGTCGATCGAGAGGAGAAACACTAAAAGGAGGAGGAGGGGTCTCACATAGCTGAGCCATATTTCAAGGAAACAGAAAATGAAAGGACTTAATGTGCAGTTCAACTTTTATTGTTTTGAGAGCAGAAACAACTGAACAGCAACTCAATTTAAATATCCAGTTAACTGTATGGTCCATTTCTAGTATTTCTTAGCTCTTGTGTGGTAGTTTTAATAAAAGAGTTGAGCAATTACTTCCGCTTGTCTTTAATGTCTGTATTCTCTGAAATGAAAACATGAAAATATTCTGCACTGCTGTTTTAAAAGTATGCACAACTAATGACTATCACCTGAAACATATGCAATCATATCTGCTTACATATAAGCACATTTGTAATAACCTCATAGCTTGCTTTGTTTTGAAGACCGTCAGTCCTAGAGAGAGAAAAAATCACAGACAGTATTTGGTGTCTCTTTTTGATGTTGCATCTTTGAAATTGTTATTGTGGTTGTTTTATGAACTTCTGTTTATCTGGTTTTAGTTGTTCTAACAGTCTTTTTACGTCCATAGGCTTCCGCAATCTGCACCTTGATGACCAGATGACTCTGCTGCAGTGCTCCTGGCTCTTTCTCATGTCTTTCAGTCTTGGCTGGAGGTCATACGAGCAGTGTAATGGCAGCATGCTTTGTTTCGCCCCTGATCTTGTCATCAACAAGTGGGTAACAATCACAGCTGTTCTAATATTTGAGCAGTTTTGTTTTTCCATTTGCTCATTTCACGGTGTTAGTCTCACTTCATCATTTGACTTACAAAAGTTAACCATTTATCTGTGACTCAGCTTTGTGACTCAGTATAGAAATCAGGTGAGAAGGCTGAGGGATAAAGTCACATGTAAATAAGAATTTGCTGTCCAACAATGAGAATATGGTTATAGTTTTTGCTGAAATCTAAACTCCAGTTCTGTGTTTTATTATGAGGGACGTGGGAAAGGGTGTTCGCTAGTTTTTGCTGATCGTCAAGCTGTGTAGGCTGCTTAACACTTCATCCAGTTTCTTAATCTTCTTAAGAAGCAGACATGAGCCCAGGACTGACCTTCTCACCTAATTTTCAGAAGCAACAAAAAGGCCCCATGAATAAATAAGCTAGGCCAGTGCATCAGCTATTATTGCCACGGTTCGCAGGTTCCTGGTCCAAATGCACTTTTTCTGAGGCAAACTTCATAAACACAAAAAACCTTGATTAAAGCAATGCCGAAAAAGGGGGAAAAATAAAAATAATAGTAAATATTTAAAACCATTAATCCTGCAGATAGCACGCCCAGGAACACGGTATGACTCAACAAGGAACAAATACAAACTGAGGTTTTTAATATACACAGGAGTTAATCAGGAAGAGTGGAAACACCAGGGTAACAAGACACGGCTGAAACTAATTAAGACATAAACCGATAAACGGAGACATAAAAGGAGATAAAACTAATATCAAAGCACATGGGGACTAATAAAATAAAACAGGAAGTAACTAAATAGGAAATCATATACAAGAGACAATGACTAGGGAGGCTAGAAAAAAATAAAGTGTAAGGAATCAAATATCTGTAATAATAGTCTGTAAACACTTCAAGAGTTACACTACTCAGGTAATTCAAAAAAATACAGGAACAACTGCATTATGAACTATACTGTAAATAATTTTCTATGCCACAGAGGCAGGGCTCAGGTTAGACTGCAGTATGTTGATTACATAGCCACATTTTTTTTTTTGCCATTTATTTATAACAGCAAGTGACTACCCCTCCCTGAGTCTGGTCTCTTCCTGTTAATAGGGAGCTCTTCCCTCCCACTATTGCTTGCTCATAGGGGATCATATGATTGTTGGGGTTTTCTTTCTTACAGTAGAAAGCAAATTCAGGTAAATAGAACTGAACTATTAAGCTATTTAAATAGCTGCTGGGATTTCTGAAAGACCCATCCAGTTGTTCTACATTTGTAAACAGTGCTAAAAACATCGACATCTTGCAAACAGCTCAACCTTTTTATTGAAAATGGTTAGAAAGAAAGTCCTAATCTGTGAAGAGTCGCGTCCAAAAACTCCAGAGAGGAGTAAAAAATAGATATGAAATGTGAAGGAGTCATTGCCGATGGCACTGCAGTTGGTCAGAAAGAGTAGACAGTGCTCAGCCCAAGGCTATGTATCAGGAGAATGTGCTGTATTGATTTTCTAAGAAAAAAAGTAATGTGGGCCGTGTGTTAGTGGAAGTGAGGTGTGAAAATCCATCATGACTGATTTTAGAGTCTGTATTTCTCCTGCAAGGATGTAGCAGATCCCTGCCAGGGCTATTTATTGGGAATTGAATAACAGCATGAGTGAAACAGCTCCAACTCTAACCTGTGTGTCTCTTTTAATTCTGTTTTCTTCTGTTTCTTGTCTTCACCTGCTCTACATTTCCTCTCCTCTCACAGAGATCGCATGAAGCTGCCCTTCATGACTGACCAGTGCGAGCAGATGCTGAAGATCTGTAATGAGTTTGTCAGACTGCAGGTGTCCTATGAAGAGTACCTGTGCATGAAGGTGCTGTTACTGCTCAGTACAGGTAATGGAACACAATTCACTTAGAAAAATGACAGCAGTGTTTTTCAAAAGTCTCTCTGCTGGACTGGAAAAATCACTTTTTATTGTATCTACTGTGTTATACAGCTGCAGCTTTTTTCCATTTCCTTGCAGTTTGTCACAGTAGGGCTGTTCTGGTCATGTTCCTCTTGATAAATGCACAGAGGATTTTGATTGCTGCTGCTAAAGGCCACAAATTTCATTACTTATCAGTAATGCATCGCCTTTGTGGCAAAGATTCAACAGGGTGCTGGAAACATTCCTCAGAGGTTTTGGTCCATATTGGCATGATAGCATCACGCAGTTGCTTTAGATTTGTCAGCTGCACATCCATGAGGCAAACCTCCTGTTCCACCGCATCCCAAAGGTGCTCTTTTGGCTTGAGATTGATGACTGTTAAGGCTATTTGAATACAGTGAACTCACTGTCAAATTCAAGAAACCCATTTGAGATCATCTGATATTTGTGACATGGCATGTTGTCCTGCTGGAAGTAGCTATCAGGATTGATCATAATATGGTCATTAAGGGATTGGCATGGTCAGCAACAATACTCAGGTATGCTGTGGTGTTTAAATAATGATCAGTTGGTACTAAGTTGCCAATTGGGCCAAGAAAATATCCTCTAACTTCTACCACTGATACAAGATAGGGTGTATCCATGCTGACTTGTTGTTTACACTAAATTTTGAAATAGAAAATCGAGGCTCATCAGACCAGGCAGTACTTTTCCAGTCTTCTATTGCCCATGCAAATTGCAGCCTCAGTATCCTTTTCTTAGCCAACAGGAGTGGCACTTTGTGTAGTCTTCTACTGCTGTAGCTCATCTGCTTCCAAGGTTTGATGTGTTGTCCATTCAGAGATGCTCATCTGCACACTTTGCCTGTAATGAGGGCTAATTGAGTTACTTTTGTCTTCCTATCGGCGCAATCTGGCCATTCTCCTCTGACCTGTGTCATCAGCGAGGAATTTTTGCCAAGGGAACTGTCACTCACTAAATATTTTCTCCTTTTTTCAATCACTCTCTGTAAACCATATAACAGAAACATCCTAGCAGATCACCGGTTTGTGAAATATTCAGATCAGCCCGTGTGCACTTGGATCACCTTTTTTCTCCCAATTCTGATGCTCAGTTTGAACCTTCAGCAGGTCATCTACATATGTAAATGCATTGGGTTGCTGCTATATGATTGGCTGGTTAGATATTTGCATTACAAGCAGATAAACTTGTGTACCTAATGAAGTGGCCGGTGGTTGTATGTTTTAATACTGCAGTTTAAAGATCCTGTTTAAAATAACTGCTGACAGCAGCAAATGGTAAGCATGCCGCAAGTGTCTACACTGTCAGAAGCATAACGGCAGAACAGTAACATTCCTGTCTGCAATAATTTAAACCCAGTCTGCTGACAAAAGCACAGTAGATGTTTTGTTCTGTAGATGCATTATTATGTGTGTCTGTCAGTGCTCGCTGGACCTTTATTTCACTTTACGTTCACAGGGTGCTATGTACCTTAAACCATTTCAAGCACTTGTCTTGCATTTTCTTTAACTTCATTGTTTGGTTTAAAGTGTATCTTAAGTGTTTACTTTCAGGGGTCTCCTTCAGTTCTGAAATTCAGCGATCGAACACGGAGCCATTTCCTTTTAGAAGGACACATGAATTCAAAATGCCACAGAAAAGACCGGGTGTTACTGTTACTATCAAAATATGCAAGTTTGATGTTCTTTTGACATTCTTCACCAATCTGCGATGTAACAATGTGATATTTTCTTTTAGGTGCCTTCTGTTAAATGTTACTGCTCTGTGAAAGTGCAGTCCTTTCACATATCTTACCTTGGTAGAGAGTCATTTAATTTCCGTACCAGAGGGTCCACTGAGAGTTGAATTAGTATAACTTTTGTGTTTCTTATCTCACTGAATAAAAACAGTTAGCTTTTTTTATTACTGCTGTTTAATCTTCTTTTATCTACGATTGTCCAGTGAAAGCACATTATTAAAAAAAAAAAAAAAACTAATTTTCTTTTTTTTAACAATTTAGTTTAGCTAAAATTGGATTCAGAAGACATTTTTACAAATTGTAAATTTATTCCAACTGCATTTTATTTGCTGTGTATAAATTAGTAAAGGCTGTTAAAGGACAGACTCAAATAGGCAGTGTTCATCAGGCTTCTCTTTATTTAATGTTTGAAGAGGTCAAATAATGAGAGCTGTGGGTTACCAATCAGTAACCTAACCCTAAATACTACACAGGGAAACAGTATCACTAAATCAGACCTTTCCCACTTATTTCAAATTTTCTTGTCTGTGATGGAGAGCATTATTCTCAGAGAATGGCGAAGAAGAGGATGCACTTCAGAAGCAATTAGCTTGTTATGCAGAGGAAATTACATTTCCATACTGTGCACCGGCTGCATTTTTGTACTTTAGAGCGATTTCCATCCGTTTCCCTCGGGGATGGAAATACTATTAGATGGGACAACTTTGGTTTGAGCTGTTTTTATCCATTCTCGCACACATTATATGGAATTTCAAGTCACTTTTAAGACTATTTGATATACTGTCATATTTAGTTAAATAGAGAAAATAGAGAATGCTCAGCAGCGTGAAAGCTCCACAAAACATAAATAACTCAATAAAGAATTTATCGGCCATAGAATAAGAAAACACAAGTTGTTTAATGGGTTTGCAATGCTATTGTTGCCTAGCACAATCACTGCAAGTCACTGTTAAACTGTGCGGCTCACTGCCTGACACCAGACTGACAAGAGTCCACAATGTGCTGATACAACTGTATTGCTTTTCAAGTTTGCAGTTTTTGCTTTTCAGCAGTGACCGGCACAGCGAAAGTCCTCAGTGTGTCCCCTTTAATATATCAGTTAAACGCAGAGAATCATTTTGAAGGGTATTCAAATGTCCTGATTTAAAAAGCTAAAGTGACACTTTGCACAGCAGCTGGTACTACCTTTAACCCCAATTCCAAAGCTTTGGAACATTTTAAGCAAACTGCAATTATTTTCAAATCTCATAAATCTGTATTTCATTCATAACAGTACACAGAAAACATACTCTTTTTTTTTTTTTACCAATAAATAAAATAAGGTCATTTTGAATTTGTTGGCAGCAACAGCTACAACAGCTTAGTACCATGACTGGGAATAAAAAGAGCATGTTAGAGAGGCAGAGTTTCTCAGAAGTAAAGAAAAGTAGATGTTCACCAGTCTGCTAAAGACTTTGTCTACAAATTGTGGAATAATTTTAGGAAAATGTTCCGCAATGTAAAATTGCAAAGACTGTTGGATATCTCATAGAATCTCATTATCTACAATACATGTGCAAGGGACAAGGCCAAAAATCAATATTGAATGCCTCTGATCTTTGGCCCCTCAGGCAGCACTGCATTAAAAAGCGGCTAAATTATGTCATGGAAATCATCGCATGGGCACAGGAACACTTCCAGAAATCGCTGTCTGTCAATACAGTTCACTGAGCCATCCGCAAATGCAAGTTAACGCTCCATCATGCAAAAAGGAAGCGATGTGTGTGATCATGATCCAGAAGCGCTGTCATCTTCTCAGGACTAAAGTTTATTTAAAATGGACTGAGGAAAAGTGGAAACTGTTCTGTGGTTTGAAGTTCTTTTTGGAAAATTGGAGACCATCCTGTTTGTCATCAGAACTCAGTTCCCAACCTGCATCTCTGATGGTATGGGGGGGGGGGGTTCCATCCAGATAACCTCTTTTACAGGCAAGGTTGGCATATTTCAGCAAGACAATCCTACACATCAGCTGTTAAAAAGCATGGCTTCATAGTAGCAAAGCCTGCCTGTAGTTCAGACCTTTAAGCAACTGAAAACATTTGGCACCTGATGAAATGAAAAATATACTCTGTTGTCAGTCTTCTCTGATCCAGAAGAGTGTTGATCATTTGTGTCTGAATGCAAACTTCTCCCCTAACTCTTTTTGCCGCACGAACAGCAGACACAGACCTGATTAAGATAAATTGTGTGGTTTTTTTTGTTTTTTTTATTTATACCTTCAGAACCCCTTCCTATGTTAACCACTAGCCTAACAGAGCAACAGTGTCCTTGAAGCTTACCAGCTTCAAATGAACATGGGAAAAAATCTTATTTTTATTTTTTTTTAAATGATACTGATATATCGCTCTGTGTTGTATTCTCTGTCTCTGTGTGTGTGTAGTACCAAAAGATGGCCTGAAGAGTCAAGCAGTTTTTGATGAGATCAGGATGACCTATATCAAGGAGCTGGGAAAAGCCATCGTCAAGAGAGAGGAGAACCCTAGTCAGAACTGGCAACGCTTCTACCAGCTAACTAAGCTTCTTGACTCCATGCAGGAGGCAAGTGAAACACACACACATGTTTAAGTGTTTTTATGCTACTTTGTTTCATATAGCATTTTCTTGATATTTATCCCGTAGATTGGCTTTCTTTGTTTTTTTTAATACCAGCCAGGTCTTTTCCACCTAAAGAATACACTCTTATTCTGTGTAGTGCATGAAGTTTCAATCAAGTTAGTTTTTAGCACTCTCCCCTTCTGCCTCTCTGTAAAAACTTGTTGCAGACGTAAAGATCTTGCATTTAGAACCTACTCCACTTTAAGGGCAATCCTTTTAAGTAAAGTGAGTAAACAACTCTTACTAACCTCTTTGTGTCTTAACCAGATGGTCGAGGGTCTTCTCCAGATCTGTTTCTACACCTTTGTGAATAAAACCCTCAGTGTGGAATTTCCAGAGATGCTGGCAGAGATCATTTCCAACCAGATACCAAAATTCAAAGATGGAAACGTCAAAGCTCTGCTGTTTCATCAGAAATGACTGCCTTAAATTGTGAATCAATGCCTTAAATCCTGCCCTGCACATATACCTCTCCAGGGGCCCCTAGCTTGCATTTCCTGCCTCCCTCATCGCTCTGATTCAGTTTCTCAGTTTTTCCTGGGCCTTCTAGAAATTCTGCCACACCCCTTCGGGGCTCAGCCATTCAGCCTAATCTTGGAGCACAATACCTGTGGCCTCAAGCCCCCATCCCAGTCCTAGTCCTGCCATAGTATCCTATCACCGACCTATAGCCCTTCCTCTTAGTTGGACTCTGAATATCTCTTGGGGTGGATGCATTTTGGGCAATTTTTTTTTCAGTCCTCCCTCACCTACTCTACACCCGTAGCCCTGTGCTTGTATTTTTAATGCTTTCTTACAATGGCTATGTGCCTCATGTTAATTCAAACCTCTAGTATTTTACTGCAGTTTTCACAGAGAAGCTAACATATACAGTACAAACACCTTTTCCTCCAAGAGCATTACACCTGGTATACTTTGCAACTTGAAAGGATTAGGATTAGCAGTTCAAGCCTAGTGTTCCTCCCGCTGTGAATTACTTATCACTTCAGAAATTATTCAAATCACAATTCTACACAAGACCACTGAGAAAAGAAATCAGCTAGAGACATATTCTCTATTTATTTTATGCAGGCAGACAATTCAAGTCACATACAGAAGCAAGACACACACACGCACACACTCACTCAGCCAAATGTTTACACAGGATGTACCTGAGGGAAAAACCAGTGCCTTTTAGTTTTTACGCTCTTCATAGCCATCCACTATAAGCTGTAGGTTTTTTTGCATTAGAAGTTGATGTCGACATCTTTCCACATGATTTGTCCGTTTCTCTATTTCCGCGTTGTAATTTCTGTTTTCTATTTCCAAGCTGCCATTTCAGTGTTCTTGATGTGGAAAACTCTCCCTTTTGTTCTTATCTCCTGTTCTCCATGTAGGAACACAGCCTATGGTACAGATAAGTAATGTTAAATGTTCAGTTTTATCACTTTGCAAAAAAAAAAAAAAGGTCCCAAAATAATTTTTTTGGTCTTTTATTATCCATGTGAAGTATATTAGATAAATTTGCTGCCTCTCCCAGTCAGCATTAAATTCTGTTAAAAGTTTACCCAGCATATACAATGGATGCACCTACAAATAGCTTTTTTTCTCGCTTAAGCTTCAGCCTGCTTTGATCTAAATGGGTACTGCTAAAATTCAAATTAAAGACACATTAAATGTTTTGTACTACTTGGGAGCAGACTGACTTAAATTTTAGGATTTCTATCTTTAAAAAGTTTTTTTAATGCTTTAATTGCATTTGGAAAAAAAAGTGTTTTATAACCAAAATGCATTTGAAAAAGCCATCCGAAGTATCGAAGGGCCTGCTGTCTGTTTGAAAAGTGACATAATGAGTCAATTAAATCGGGCTTGAAGTTAAACCGTCCTTTATGTTTCCAGCTGCATTCAGACTGAGGTTGGTAGTTTAGTAAATGCACTATATGGACAAAAGTACTGGGCCGCATACACATTACACTTACTGTACAGGAGCTTTTCAGCTGTGGAAACCCATGCCATGAAGCTCCTGGTTCACAGCTTTTGTGCTGATGTTAATACCAGAGGTGGGTTGGGAACTCTGCAGTCAGCAGAGCGACTTTTACATGCTACAGTGCTCCGTGACCCCGTTCTGTAACTTAACGTGGTATGTCACTTAATGGTTGAGTTACTTTGGTTCTTAAACACATCCACTCTGCAATAAAGCCACTTACGGTTGATGATGGAATATCTAGGAGGGAAGAAATTTCACGAACTGATATGTTGCAACAGTCACTTGCAGCTATTATAACACCACCCTCATTCGTTTCACAAATGTTTTTAAAAGCATTTTGCGTGGCTAGGTGCTTGATTTTGTGTGCCTAAGGAAATGGGACGGAAATTACCTTTTGTCCATATAATGCAGCTTTAACCAAATATAACTGTAGGAGTAACTTGCTAGTTCGTATTCCTTGTCTGCTCTTCAAAAATTTGTGTGAGGTCATAAAACAATAGAAAAAACGTCAATATGTCAGACCCCAAAAGGTACTACCGTTAGGATTGTTGTCATTTTTTCATTTTTCAAAGTAAAAGGTTTAACTGACTCAAAAATGGTAGCAACATAGCACTCATGATAGGAAATTAAGGCATAACATTGATGGTTTCCTTCAAGATACCATTTTGATTTAATATTTCCCTTTAATTACCATTATCTGAATGTACTTGCAAAATCAGGACTTATTATATGGAGCTGCTGTGCCAACATTGTGAAAATAAAAAAATATTTGTTTAAAATAAAATATTTATTTTGTATACTGGACGTGAAAATGGATACCCATAATTGATAAAACCTATGTTTTAAAAACATTTCCCCTCTAAAGCTCAAAACGTTGGTCTATTGATTTGTGAATCCAACCTCAGGAAGTGAGTGATTACTTCACATGGATGTGCTCTACTTGTTCCTAATGTAATGGAAATACCCGTTTTTGTTTTGGGTTTTTTCTTTTCTGGAGATGTGAAAGAGTACTTCTGATCTGACATTAAGTGGTTGTTGTAACTTTGCTTCAGGGTGCTCATTTATTTACAAAAAAAAAAATTACAAAAAAAAAAAAAAGGATTGTTCAGTGTCACACCTACACCAGCTTAAAGTACTGATTGTTATCATTTAGCCCATTGTACGATAAACCTTTTTGTGATCAACAAAAAAATTGTATTTTTGAATTTTCAAAATACATTGGTAATGTGAAAATCCATACCAGCTTGTGTGATGGCCAAAGCAAAATGCAGTGCAGTTGTATGGCTTCTGGCTTCTGCTGGAAGTGTTAAAACAAAATGCCCTTCACCACCTCCTGTAGAGTACAGTTACTTTCCTCCGTATGTGTCTTATGACTGTCAGGCCTCTCTGCCTAAATTTCAACTGTACAGATTTTCAGCTGTTTACTCTGAACAGTACTCACCCCTCTGCTGCACATAACTCTGAATGCCAATTAGCAGAGACCAGGTAAGCAGGTTGCCATAGAGACTGGTCATTTGTATGTTAGTTACGGCTAACAGCACAGTGGGCACTGGAAGCATACAAGCCACTGCTGAATAAGAGCCATCTTTTTTTTCTTCTTTTTTTTTTCTTTTAGGGGTGGTCACTCGCTTCAGGGTTGTTTCATTGACAGTGCAGGCTTTCAGCACCACCTTCTAACTGTGCTGTGTGTCCTTGTGCTGTAAAAAACATGGGCTTGTTGCTGCTCGCATCACTGTGTGTTGATTATTCTAGAGAAAATCTGACTAAACTATTTGTTTGGATAACTTGGAGATGGTATTACAGTTGTTCCAAGGTGGTGGTGCTTCAGAAAACCAGCTTTAACATGTAGATGTAACCATATCGCTTATTTCTGAATGGCTATAGGCACATATAGCAATGCTGGCATATCTAGTGCAATGTAAACATCATCTAAGACTACAAAACATTTTTGCATTTCACCTTCATGCTCGATTAAAGGCCTTGCGAAAGGGAGCCAGAGAGCCATAGAAATAAGATTTCACATCAGGAAATAGATAAACCCTTAACATATATCGATGCTTTTAGAGATTGATCTATTGTAAAAATGATATTTTCTGTGATTTTGATTACATCGGCTTGATCCTCTTTGATATGACTAATTTTGCTCAGTCGTTTTTGTACATTGAATGAGTCAAGAAAGTAAATATTTTTCTGTTTGTTGGTTTGTGTTTGATAAAGGTAGATGTGTTAAATCCATAAGGAAGTGTTGAACATGTTTGTCTTGTGAAGTAAATGTAAATTCTACGAGTCCATGAAAAAGTCTACATGAAAGCTCACTGTGTTTTTGAAGATAAGGAAATGAGGGAGAGGGACAGAGAAAGACTGGTGGAGATTTATATAAGAGTGACCAAAGCAGAGGAGAAAACAAAAATTAACAAAAGAAGTATTCAAGTTACATTTTGAGTAGCACTTACTATCCAACTTGTAGTACTTCTTGTTTTATTTTAAAGATGTCTTTTGTAAAGGTCGTGGCTTTGGACCCCATGTATTGTTCTGTGAGGATTTACTGGTCACTTTAAAAAGAAAATTTAAAATGTTGACTCTCCATATGAAAGTAAAATTTACCAGAGCCTGACAGAATTGCACTACCCTGATATTGTTTGATATAATCTATTTTGTATAAAATACATGCAAATGTTATCTTTAAAGATTAAGGGCAGATCATGTTTCACTGGTATATATGGCTATGGCTTTCACTAAAGTCTGTTTTCTTCGTATTTCAGTTATGTAAATGTAATCCAATGTTTTAAAAAAAATACAAACCATTAAAAAAACAGTAGTTTGTATTACTTCTGTATTACACTTCCTGTAGTCGGTGTCAATAGTTTCACCTATTTGATTAAATGTTGAATTAAGTTATGTGTCGTTCTCTGACATTGGGTTTGACATCGAGAGTGGAAATTTGGAAGAACTGATTGCTCTTTAGTTAAAAGCATCTTACACAATAAAGTCTCCTGTTTTTCAACACTCAGCTACATGGATTTCATTTTTTTGACTTGGAACAGAGTTAAGGAAAATAAGCTTCCTTTTGATATATCAAAACAGGTCTCACTGCCCAATCTGGAATCATGTACTGGAAACATGATTTGATAAACATACACGTGAAAACATGCATATGTCCTTTCACTGCCACAGATTCCTTTTATGTGTTGGATTAAATTTATTGAACCATTATTATCTGACATTTTTACGTTACCAGTACATGCCCATGATATTGTTAAGTCTGAGGTTTTAGTCTGTTGTTAAGTGGTTGCTAGCCAAGCCGATGGCATAGTAATATATCACGCATAATGAAAGTTTGAAGTTATGAGTTAGATACTTCTGCCATGAAAATAAAATTATACAATGCTTTTATAAGCTATTCCAGGTGCATAAACATTGCAAAGGGTTTATTTTAGTCCATTGGATGGTGGTTGCTTGGCAACATGACTAGCCTTAAAATGTGATAGATAAATAAGACCCTTCAGGGGGACAATGTGCCAATTTTGGTTGCTCAATTCCTGATCATGTAAAACACAAACATGGAAACAGACTTTGTGTTGAGGCCACACTTTATCTTGCTAATTTGTATATATTATCAGACATACATAATGTTAAAAATGTTTAGCCTGACTTTTACAGAACTACTAAAAATAATATTTTAGCTATTAGTTCATTTTTATGAGTTATCTTTTTCAAAATTAAAGAAACAGTTATATTTTAGTTTTATTTTGTTCATTTCACATTTTTCCTTCTTTTTAAAGTTATGTAACTAATTAAATTAAACACACACACACACACATTTATGTGTAGTGTATTGTGTTCTATGAATGTGCAGAATGAAGTCGTCCCATTCCTTCCTTTCACAATAAAATTCCCTGAATATGAAGTGTGGCTTCTGTGCCTAATATTAGTGGAGAAGTTTAAACTTGCATAGTTGTATAAAGTAACTATAGAAATTAATATAAACTTGCACTACTATTTTTTAAATTGTGAAAAAAAAAGTTATTTACTATTGTTATTTTAACTATTATTGTTATTATTATTACATGTTTTTAATATATGGTATGTCCAAAGGCGCAAAACTGGTAATTTCATTAGACACACCTTGCTAGTTCCAGGCTGGATCCCCTTTTGTCTTCTAAATTTACCTTAATTCTTCATGGCGTAGCTCTAACAAGGTGCACAGACCTCTTTGTAGAAAAAAAAGAAACAAGCCCAAACATACAAGTAAACTATATTCCCAAAAGTTTTTGCTCATCTACTTTTACACAACTCTGACCTGGAGTGACTTTTTTAATCCTCACGATTTAATATGACGTTGGCTCAAGCTTTGCAGCAATAACATCTTCAAGTCCTTTGGGAAGGTTTTCCACATGGTTTAGGAGTGCGTTTTATTTTTTACCGAGAAGTCCTGACTCGCAGTCTCCGCACTAATTCGTCCCCAAGGTGTTCTGTCAGGTTGAGGTCAGGACTCTGTGCAGGCCAGTCAGGTTCTTCCACACCAAATTTACTCATCCATGTCTTTATGGACCTTGCTTTGTGCACTGGTGTGCAGCTGTGTTGGAACAGGAAGGGGTCACCCTAATCCCCAAACTGTTCCCACAAAGTGGAGAACATGAAGTTGTTCAAAATGTCTTGGTTTGCTGAAGCGTTAAGAGTCCCTTTCACTGCCCCCACACCATAATCCACAGGTGGCATCCCTTCACAGTACCACGCTGGAAGTCACTGAGCTCTTGAGAGCGACCCATTTTTTCAGAAATGTTTCCAGAAGCAGTCTGCATACCGGCTGGATTTTGTACACCTGTGGCCATGGGAGATATTGGAACACCTGAGTTCAATAATTGTGATGGGTGAGTGAGTACTTTTGGCAATATAGTGTACATTTAGAGCATGTGTGCAAGAAATCTGATTTTTATGTATGGACTGGGTTGTATTATGTTCTTAAATATGAAAAGAGCCCAGCTGTATCCTTCCTGTGTCATATAGCTATTATGCTAAGCTATTTGCCTCCTGATGCTAGCCCCATACGTAATGCACTGGTATCAGTCTCTTTGTCTTTTATGAGAAAGCATGTAAATGCATTTATAAATTAACTAATAAGTGCTAATGAATTAGCCTGCAGTCACGAGTGCTTGAAACTTAAAGCTTACATTTTCATGTCGTCTTAGCTGCAAGTTATGACTCACCACAAGTAGATTCTAAATTTAAATAAACATCACTAAACATTTAGTTAAAAGGAATCCAAACTGTAAAAACGTGACTTAATATGAAGTCCAGTGCAGCTGACTGATGGCATAACCTTGTGTCAAAGTGCTGTTTAGCAAGAGAGAATAGTTCTGCTTACCTATGAGCCAATCCACTCAAATTCTAGTGTAGCGCATCAAAGTTGTTCTAGTCAACTAAAACAAATCTATTTTGTTAACTTTAAAAACAACCTAAAACAAAAATATTACAGAAATATCTTTAGTTTTTATATTTTTTAGTTTGGTAAAAATGTTATTACAGCTTGCCTGATGAGTCATCAATGGACATGATTATTGAGACTATGGATGTCTACATTGCCTTCAAAAGGTTATGCGCTTTTATTGCTATACCTATGCTGATTTTCTCAAGTCTTGCCTCTGTATGCTCTCTATACAGTAATACGTTAAAAGCCTAAATCTAACATTTAAACTTATTTAAAAAAAAAAAAAAATTCAAACAATAAAAACTCAACTTAAACGTACAACTCCACTCTGGAAACTAACTGAAAATAAACCGTATTAAACAAAAATAAAATAAAAATAAAAATGAATAAAAAGGATAAAACGATAATAGCTGTTTTTATGCATCATTTTTTAAATATAAAGTACGGATTACAGGATGAATAATTATACATTATTAATAATAAACCAGAAAAGAAAATTCAGAATCAGGATTGGAAACTAGAAAGAAAACTTAAAGCTACAGCTGTTCAAAATTTGTCTTTAATTCTGCACATTTTTCACAAAAACATTCGAAAGAATATTTAAGGCTGCAGGATTTAAATGATACAAAAAATCAGGGCAACAAAGATGGAATTAAGGAATTAAATTAGTATGCTAAAAATACAAAATATAAAATTTCATAATGAAAAAAGTATACCTTATCAAATACTGTGTATTTATTTACAAAGTCAAGAAAACACCCCAAAAAGAATGCCGTGCAGGATTTAGCCTTTAAGTAATCTCATAAATAAAAAATTTCAATTTGAATAAAGTAGTCTTATTTCACATTTAAGCTTTTTTTACTCTCCCATTTGATTTTTCTGTTGAATTTATAAACTGGATACAGGATAAAGTGGGGGGAAAAAGAAAACAAACTTTTCTTAACAAGTGGTTCAAGGAATGAGCAAGAAAATGGCAACATTCATTGGAGCCACAAAGCTGACCAGCTTTTATACACAAGTAAAAACAATTCTGAAAAATCTATAACCTTTTCCCCCTTCAAGTATCTGAATTGAATGTATTTACAAATTACAGGCTGGGCAGTAAATTTTTGATCAAAGAATAACTCAAATAGGTCAACCATGGTTAAATTAGATAATCATGTAATCTTGTTTCCTACACAGGAAAGCCCTGGTAAAATTAGGCGTAAAGAAGAAACTATGAATGTTCAACTCTTGAGGGATGCTTAACTTTACATCTTTTTTGAAATATAAAGTAAAGCGATGAGGTATAAAGGGCATGGAGCAACAAAGACTGTGTGATACCTTGACTTTCAAAATTATTTCAATTTTTCAGTCATGCCATGCTGTCAAGATTTAAGCATCCAAGATAACCAAGTAACTCAATCTGCATAATGGCTAAAACTAAAAGAAAATAATATAAATAAACACATTTTTCCCAAGTTCATTCAATCTTCCTGAATGGACTGAAATGGTGCATACATGCCTCCATACAGCGTGATGCCTCACAGCTGGGCTTGTTTTAACTGACAGGAATCAGCTGTTCTGCCTTTGTTGCATTTTAAATTGCTGATCGGCTTGTGGGGATTATTTGAAATTTTTCGCATTTTATGCGAGGGCTCTGCAGGGGAAAAAATATAAAAGAGAAACCCATAGCTGACCTTTGAGCGAACTAGTTCCAAAGAAACCTCATCCTGTGCTGACCTGCCCGGGGACTCCTGATGCTTAACTGGAGCTCTGAAATATTAGCCAGGTTGAGTCTTGTCCCAGGCAATAAGTGCTCACACATTTACAGCCATAAAGCCAAACTCAATCATTTAAGTCAACTTTTAAAGCTTAACTGTCCCATTTGGCATTACTAATCAATTCTACAATAGGTAAAGTCCAAAGTTAATATGTCCTGTCAACATCTCTGCAGAAAGAGTTGCCTATTTATACCTAACCAAAGAAAGGAGTGTGTGGAAAAGGTGGTTGGGGTGAGGGACAGTGCAGTTCAAAATATAAAAGCAAAAAACTCACACAAATTGCAGCTGAAAAATATCAAATCATTTATACAAGTTTGTCTAACTTCCTCCCATTGTTCTCTCTCTCTTTCGCTCACACACACACAAATTTGGGTTTGTTCCCATATAGTCTTCACCAAGACTAAAAGCCACGCACACTAATCAAATAAAATCAGTCTCGTCTTTTTATATATATTTTCATTCCCCAGTGCAATTCAGGGTTCTCTCCCCACTTCGGTATGCTTTGTTTTTGTGTCATATCTATTGGCTATGGTTCTGGTTGGTCCAGTTTCAGTTTCCAGTCTGATCAAAACAAAAAGTCACCTTATCTGCGTTGGTCCGTCCAGTACAATTGAAGTGATTGAGCCTGTATCCTCAATCTGTTTAGTTTTCTGAAGTTAAATATAGTTCATTAAAATCCAGTTTGGTCTACTCCCATCCACAATCTTCCAGTTCATGTATGCCGTTAAATTATACAAACTCAACATAGTTCTCTGGTATCAGTCCTGTTCGCCCATCAAGAGTCCCTTCCAACCAGCCAGGCTCCCTGGAAGTATGAACTAGACAGAAGGGGGAAAACATGGATATTGTTGAAATGCATTGACATAGAACTGAAATGTTCATAAACATGTGAAGACACTATGCATACTGAGGGTGAGAGGGTGGAGAAGCAGGCTTAAGATGATGGTTAACACTTCCACATGTTCCCCATCGAGTGTTTAAGGTCTAAATATTTTGGAGAGGATATCTCTGGCATCACAGATTGGCTGTTGTTTACTTGTGAGCATGAAACACAGTATGAGCCCGAAACGTCAGACACGCGTCCTGCAACAGGAAACCTACAAACATGTAAGTTCATTCTTGTGAAATCATTCATGCAGGAATGAAATTGTTAACTCAAACATACCACTTTTGATGGTTTGTTCCAACAGCTTGGTAAAAGTGCAGTGCAGTTTTAAATTGGAAACATAATTAGATTAGTTTGGGGTTGCTGTGGTGGTTAAACATCCTATAAATACGAAAGTGCAACATTGCTATAGGGTTAGATTGTGTGTTCACCAGATTTGTTCACACCAGGAATCTAATTTGCACCAAGCTGCGCACCACATATCCATCAAAGACAGAAAAATGAAACCATGTAAGCCTTTGCACGTATTTGATTCTTACTATTTATGTAGGGGGAAAATGCTAAATTCAGCAAACCTGTAGAATGAATATTATACCGTTGCTTTATTCTTGTAAATGTCAAGAAAGCACTAAGAGGTTGTATTATGAGCTCCGTGTGGACAGCTGGGATGCTTCATCCTTCGCCAGCCGTGAGCAGACTGCATTGTTGAGATACCACGTTAAGGATTGGATGTCCCCAAGGACACATTTTGACCCAAAGGGCTCAGATAACATGAGTCTGCATTACATATGTCTAAATAGTCTTTATGCAGTTAATTCTATTTTGGTTTGGGTTTGAAACTACATCCCACCAACATGGAGTATATGTCTACAAGGAAACTTTACTCAGGCCAACTATAATTATAATAGCCAGCAAAGCAGAAGACCCAGTATAGTTATTGTTCTTAAATTTGGCTGATCTCGGGTAATGAAGCCCAGATCTGCACAAAGAAACTGAGATTATATAATCAGAGTCCTAATGGCTCATTCACAGTAGAATAAAAAATGGATTGCAGCCTTCATTCCAGTTGGGAAAAATCAGTAGTTACCCAGTGATTGCATTGAATTTTTTCATATTCGGCGACTGTTTACAAGTAGCTGCAGCAACTATTTTGATTGCAAGACTTATAAATATTCATGCTCAAAATGCCGACTTTAACTCATTTAATTACATCTAAATTTTCCACGTAATTTTATTACATACATACAAATGTAAAATGTTAAATTTATCAGTGTCTAGTTAAATTAAAATTACTCCAGTGGTATATATTAAGTTTATACCGAGCACTTTTCCTTTAATAATGAATTATTTGAATGAATAAACCTTTGTTTTTATATACTTCTGTTAGATTTTACGTAAAATTATTGCTTCATGGTTACTGAGGGTGAAGAATCATTTTTTTTGAGTGAAGGTAATAATTTATCTACACTGTGTCTCTTTGAAATGGGGGACTAGACTCAGCTGGTTGTCAGCTAGTTTTATTCTGCCTATATTTTCTTATAAAAGCAAAGTTTTCTACATCATTTGGCTGTAAGTTGCCAGGAAAATTACAGAATTTCCTTTCAAATTAATGAAGTTCTTGCTAAACTCTAAATGTAAGCAGTTAAAGTTCATTGTTTCATCAGTAAATTGCCGCCTGCATTCAATCAAAAACTGACAGCACACCAACTCTAGCTTACTGCCCACTTGACACACCAAAGTGCTTTGAAGACAGAAATTGACAGCGAGTGCTCACAGACCTGGTGTCCGTCTTCAAAGGACCCATTTCAAAGGAAACGAGAACACTAGATCATTGCACAGACAATAATTTTAGTTACGCAGCAGTGTCCAACCATTATTTTCCCTTGGTAAGGTGGGTAAATAGGAAAGTAAAGAAAGGGGAAAATGTTTAACATTTCCCTTTATCATGGTTTGTATGTCTTTGGGTAACTTTCATATATATAGTATATATGTCTTTGCTGTTTGCTACATATGCAGTCCAGTGTATTGCTTTAGCAGCTTGTCTGCTTGCCAGATTCTAAAGTCTCAGCACATTTTATTGCCAGATGCCAGATAAAATATGTTAAACAAATGTTCTGTGGATTCAGTCTCTGGAATTAGCAGTGTACATTCCTCTATGCTCCTTCATATTCGCTTCATATCATAAAGAAGAAGTTCCAGAAGTTCTAGTCAAGGGAAAGTGGTGCTATAAGCCTATCATATATAATTTTTTGGACGGCTGACTATTTGGATAAACGTCGAGGATTTTTGAAAGCCTCAGCACCAAGGCCAAGCAAATTCCCAAGTCTGGATTTTTGTTTTGACAACAAATAGTTTCTATACGCCAACCCACATTCTTTCCTTTTTCCTTTCTGCTGGCAAGTCCAGATTGTGACTCACCATTCTCAAAGATGGTCCCAGCAATGAAGGACAGCTCAGAGTCGTGCTCTGCCTTGCAGGCGTACAGAGCTCGAGCTTTTCTGCCCGTGAAACTGGAAATAAAAAGAGAGTTACACTGAGCCAGTAATCAGACACCAAAGTAGTACCTCAATTTAACACAAATGGCAGGTTGCTCACTTTATATGATCTGTTTATTAAGTATCAGATGGTTAAATTCACACATGGACTTTTCCTGATTTTAGAGTAGGTATAAAATATTAGTGCATGACTATACATCATGCAAAGCAACACTTAGCAGAGGATTAACAGCCCTACAGTTGATCCTCTGTGGAAACAGGCCTCTGCTGAGGGGGAGCACCCAGTGCTTGTGAGAACTACCCTATCCTTTTGCTTGTGTGGAGGATCTGAAGATAAAGATAATGAAGCTTTTTGTTCTATATCAGGAATGACAAAAAAATGATCTGTACATGTTCAAACCTGAACCAGGTCTTTGATATGAAACTGGACAGGGATGAACCCACCACAGCGTTTCTGTTTGGTAAATAATACGCTCATTACCTGCTTATTGTGTGACATGACTCTGAATTAGTCTTTAAAAATAAGCTGTACGTCAGTGTTAACTGCACATGAGGATGTGTTTGCATATGTTTACTTAATTATTTGACACTCTGGACATGGTTTTATTTCAACACTGTAATATTCCATGGTGTTGTATGTCTTTAAAGTTCTAGCTTGTCATTTCTTTCTGCCTTGTAAACTTTACCTTTTCATTCAGATATAATTTATTGTTATATCTGTCTACCATCTCCTACTGAGTCATTTAGAGGTCACAGCTTTAAAGACCTGATATTTTGAGGGTGCAAAGCACTTGAAAAGAATACTAGTTGTTATCAGCTTCTAAAACAGCACCAGGACACTTAAGGCTTAAAATGTTAAGCACTGAAATGAACTGTAGTGACAGACACTATATATCTACCAAGGTTCAGATGAATAACTGCATCAAATTAAGGCGTATTTTTATTGCCGTTTCAATAGAGAGGCTCATATTAGAATGACTGCTGCTTGACGTGTCCTTGATTTGAGATACTGCAGTGATACCCCGAGGGACGAGTTAGCTCTTAAGCTCTCTCGTTTCATGGGGAAGAGGAGAGGTCAGTCACATCCACTGCACCAGTGCTTCTTGAGCTCTGCTGGCTGGAAGTGTGTTGATCAAATAAACTACAATAATGGAGATCCATAAGCTTTCAGATAAGGTTTTTTAACTAGTTGGGCAAATATTACAATTTTGTATAAATATATTTTTCTGAATAATAAGTGATGACAACTGCTGTCATCTTTCAAAAGTTCCATCTTTTATACTTTCATGCAGTCCTAGACTTTTGCAGTTTAAGGTTTCTTAGAATGAGCACAGTTTGCAGTTTCATTCTGATTGCTGGCAAGTCAGCATCATGTCATTTCATAAATACTGTGCACTAACCTGACAGGGGAGGAGTCACTGGAGGCAGAAGATATTGGCTGTGGACTGGAAGGGGCTGAGAACATCGGCCAGGAGGGCGAACGTGGTGAAGTGGGACTGGAAGACGTTGCACTGAAGGACAAATTTACAGAGAATGACATGTTGATAGAATTGGATAAAAACAGGATAAATAACACCTCATGTTTATACCCTAAAGTACTGGAAATTAGGTGTGACAAGTGGCAAGTGTGACTTTAAAGCAGTTTTCAATGTACCTTGTTGGTATGCTGGCGCGAGGCTTCGGGTTCAGCCTGGAAACACACACACAAGAAAAGAAGACAAAGTGAATCAATCAGTCGTTATCAGTGCATTTTATTACACACAGAAGTGTTTCTGGACTTGAGAAAATACATTGTGGAATGAATTTGTACATTATAAATTGAGAGACAGTGATGTCCACAGTTCTACATGAAAGTTTTCCACTACATGAGGAATGAATGACAAGTCAGCAAAGTAGCCCTCCAATCTCGCTTGGCTAAAATAGTGAATCCAAAAGCCAAACCATACCAGGAGAAATTCTGTAAAAGTGTAATGTGCTTCTTGTTCAACTAAAACAACAAGAATAATGGAGGCTAATATGGAGGCTCTTTGAATTTTCCCTTGGTGAAGTCCGAACACAGTCCCAGTTGAATCTTGCGGTCTGTAAACACAGTGGGTAGAGGTCAGAGTGTGGATGTTCTCCCTGTGGTTGCACAGGTTTAATTTTCCACTCATGCTGCCCTTGACCAAGGAATTGGTGTGCATTTGTAGTTGTCTCCTGGGTGCTGCATAGTTGATTCCCACTGCCCCTAATAATTAGGATGGGTTAAATGCAAAGACATAGGAGGATAAACAAGATATTTATCCTTACATGTAACAAAAAAAAAACATCAAGACTTTAATTAGGTGGGGTGAGGGATATAAAAAAAAAAAATCACTACAAAGGACTGATCCAAGAATCAGTTGTAGTGATACTCTTTGTAAGAGAATAGTCATAGATGCAGTTTTGGTCAATATGGTGATGTTAAATGTATTTCAACTTTCTCAGCAAGATCCATGTCTTCACCAGAGATGGGCAGTAGCGTGTTAAAATGTGTGTTACTGTAATCTGATTACTTTTTAAGTAAAGTAAGGGATTACTATGGCAAAAAAGTAATTAGATTACTGTTACTTTCCCATAAGCACGCTACGTTACCGCATTACTAAACCGTGATTTTGTTTGTGATGTTTGTGGGAGTGTCTCGTGATAATGACGAATAAGCGTGCAGCGTCCGTGGCAGCAACAGACGTGTGTAGATCAACAATGGATAATATGGATTGTGAAGGAGAGTACAACCATGCAGCGTTTAAAGCTCGAAGTACGGACTTTACTTTGAGGTCGATTCTGTAAAAAAGTGACAAAAACATTAGCATCTGCTGTACACTGTCCGTGGGAAAAAAAACTTTTCCTACAGCGAAAAATTAAACTTCAAATCTGAGCAAGCACCTAGCACGCTGCCATGGGAATGTGAAATTCACAGAGAAACCCCCGGATCCCTCCACTGACATGACTGCTGTGGCACTGGGCAAACCTCCACATGCCCCACTCTTGCTAAACAGGTAAAAATAGATTTAAGAACAACTGTACTTAGTGCCGCTAAATCTTTCCATCTTGCAAGTACTTGCATCTATTTGAGTGTAAACACAAAACATTGTTTTAGTTCATATGCTGAAATATGCAGAGAATAGGTTAAAATGTTAAACAAATTTCTTCAAGTCAAAGACTGTTGCGTATAATTTAATTTTTGCTTGATGCGAAGTGCATAAAGTTAAAAGATTCAAACTAAAACAAGCTTTAAAAAGAGACTTTCTCATTTGATTCAATTTTATATGATGGATAATGCAGAAAAAAAAAGAAGAATTGGGCTGAAAGATATATTAATTTATAACACATTCAGGTTGCGTATTTAAGAATAATAAGAATAAGAAAAACTTTTTTTTTTTTTAGAACTTTGTTTTTTTTATTTACCCGAGGGAAATTATTTTGTCATACACATGCTCAATGCAGCAAGAGAGACAGAGGAACAGCGTAATAAGTTTATGTTATGTTTTGTTTTTAAAAAGTCACTAAGTAATAAAGTAACTATTTACCTCAGAAAAGTAATGGGATAACTTTCTTAGAGAAATAATAATAAAGGAACTTGACCAACACTGGTCTTCCCCAAAAGATTTTTCATTCAGTCTTTCTAATCCAATGATGCAGGATGCAGATGAACTGACACTTTTAACACACAAAGATTACATAAAAGGCAACACCAGATTGTTTCAGAGATTAAAACGTAAATGCATCACAGAAAACTGGCATGTAAATTAAGCCAGCAGAGTCACAAAGAACCAGAACACCCACTGTTGTGCATTCACAGCACTGAAAACACAGCCATGCTGCTGTGCATCATCCCCTACGTCAATGTTTATTTTGGGCTTTCTTTTGGAAGCCTTTGCTTCTTCTTACTTGTATTACTCATAAAAGCTAAATACTAAAAAAAGTGGTATATTTATACACCTATTTCTAAAATGAATTTTTCCTGGGAGTCTTATTTGCAGGTCTTCTTATACTTATTCTTAATAGCACAAGCAATTTGCCTCAATTGTTTAAAAAGATTTCAAACTGATTCTTGAGCTACTTCTGATTGCTTCAATCACCAGGAATCCAACAAGTGAACACATTTAACTGGCCTTTAAAATACTCAATTTGCCCCCATAATCAGTGACAATTTATTAGAAGAATGGAGTTAAAAGGACATATTATAGCCAACAGTGCCAACATAGTAGCATTTGATATGTTATAGTGGATTCAAAAGGTAGCCAGAAAGTACAGGAAATCTGAGTAGAAGTTTCTATTTGTGAAATACTTTGAGAGGTAATTTTAAATTCTATGAAGATTTTTTTTACCATACCAAAAAGAAGTAGTAATTTGAATGAACAGTGAGGTGAAAAATTCTATATATCCTTCCACTAAAAATGGTAAAAAGAGAGAAACTCTAATAAATGGGCTGCTGTAAAGATATGGCTTCTTTATTATTTTATTTTAACAATCTGCACCTGCCTAGCAAAAGCAGACTGTACTCTTTTTCTTCCAGTGTCAGATCAATCTTCTCATTCATTTTATATAACATCACATTGGTGAGTCAGAGGATTATTATTTTTTTCCTCTTATCTCCCTCTCTGCACAGCGTCAACAGATTCATAATCGGCTCTATTCTATATTATAACAGCCTTTCCCTGTTTCTGATGATGTAACATATGGTTGCTATGGTGATGTAGCTATATATAAAAGTTAGTTTTGTGATGATTTGTTTCAGGGACCCTGTGACAGACTGGCAAGCTGTCCAGGGAAACTGAATAAGCTGAGGATGGATAGATGGATGGATGGATGTTTTAGGGACACTACAATAAAAGCATCAGTAAAATAGCTTTTAGATCAGTAACTCAGTGCACACAGAACAAGACAAACACAAAATCAAAGATGATAAGTGATACATATATCTTTGTTGACCTTAGAAACATCTAGAAACAGTTTCACCCCCTCCATAATTATTTTGGAGCTTTTCTTACACCATCAGTATTTGGCAACTCCAGAGTGAGAGAAGTATGAGTTGGAAGATCAATCTCGCAACTTCTAACTTCTAACTTGTTAATTTACTTTAGAAAATAAATTATTAGAAAGTCAAACTATTTCAACTTGATGTTAAATCTGAACTCTGGTAAATAAACTAGTAACAGGACAGGAAGTGAGATCATTTGGTTTAAATAAGCTCAAAAAGGCACTTTGATATTATCACCGTGGCTTTATCAGGATCAGTAGAGTCACAGTAACTGATCCACCCTTTTCTACTTTATTCTCCACTCAGAGATAAATCAACATTAAAAAAAAAAATCAATCAGTGTGGACAGCACCCTTTAACTGTCACTAATCACAGATCACTGTGATAGACACGGCAAGAGGGGACCAACTTCTATGTCAGTAAAACTATGCAAGGATACATTTTGAGTCTGTCTTAATTTTAAATCGTCAATTATAAATAATCGGAATATTTCATGGTGAATCTCGTGTTTATTCTGCAACGAATATGACCTGTACTCATTGAATCAGCTGCCTGATTTTTTTCTTTTGTTTTTAAAGTGGATTTCATGCTGCTGAGTCACAACACCACCATGCAGTGTTTGCCTCTGCAGATGTGAGAGCAACAAATACAGTTTACAGCCTTAAACAAGAATTTATAGTTTAACAAATAAATCAGATTGACCCCAGAATTGCCTGCAAATGTTGAGTCTGGACTCAAAACACAAGGGTGCGAAAAGCTCTGAGAACATTTTAGTAATGAGAATCATAAATTTTACTTACTTCTTTTGTCACAGAGCCCAGCATTACTTGTACGCTCTGAGAGCGAGGGAAGATTAAAGTAGTGCAGAGAAAAGTGAGAGGCTGGTTTTTACTTATACTACATGTCCATTTTTACTGATGGTGGCATGAATTTATCCCTTATTAGAGGTCTGAAGTAATCAGTGTAATATCTGTAGATCTGAGAGCAGGAAGGAGAAAAAATATTTATATAAACAAGCTGTTTATCAATAAAAGCAGCCAAAGCAGACACATGTAATCTGGTATTGCATGTGTGTAAAAGGGTGTTATGTTGTTAGGAGGGACTATCTTGATGACAGCCTGTCTAAAAATCCTTAATGGATGTTTTTCTTCTTCCTCTCATTGATGGCACGTGAGTGTGTGTTTTTCAATCACTCTCTCTATACTAATCAATCTCCAGTAAACAATAATTTTTTTGCTTTGCTTTCTTTTCATTAAAAATAAAAAACAGCACGATAAAGACAAAACAGTTCACTGACTTTCACAAAGAGACAAGAGCAGAGCAGAGCAGAGCAGGAGGTTTTTGGCATTTACATTTTCACCTTAGCACATCAGGTCCAGGCCACCGTCGACCTCGTAGATTTGACCCAACTCAGACCCCAGTGCATTGCAGACTGACATCTCTTTTAGGTTTGCCTCTAGACATAGTCAAAGGTTTGCAGGTTTGTAAAAAGCACCTGACAAATAGTAGTAGGGAATAGGAGAACAGACAGAGCTGACGATGTCAACCGGTTGCTCTGTAGCTCTGCACATATGATGAGGTCGCTGAGGCTGGTTTTTCCTGCCAATTTGTGATGTGGCTCTTGGAGAATATGAAATGATGATCCGAGCTGGGATCAGAGTCAGGTACACATATCTATCTTTGCCTTGGCAGCTCGTTTGTGCTTCACACTTTGCTGGCTACTCCAGTCCAGCAGCTTAGGAAAGACTCTCTTTTCCCCAAGGCGTAGTGTATTCGCTCTGGCTGAAAATCCTTCAACAGCTAAATCGAAAATCTTCTAATGTGTGTCTGTTCACACTGAGCTGGTAGAGTTTTGATTCCATGCTGGTCATTTTTTTCTTTTCTTTCTCGATTGTAGGAATTTTAAAGGCCTTATTTTCAGAGGATGGGTAGGCAGGAAAGCAGGGAGACAGCAAATGACACCCAAACCTCAAACCAAGTACCCTGCAGTAACCTTTGGCATATACACCAAAAAGCAGAAGTAAATAAAGCAAAGTAAATTAAGCAAGTTCAAATTTACCTTTAACATGCTTGGAGACATACAGTGCAAACAGAAAGGGACATAAAGTATAAAAAACAATTACATCAAACATACGGTTCTGCCCAAGCACAACTATAAGGGGATAAAAGGAAAAAACATAAGAATAGCAGGCTTTGAACATATAATTGCATACACCATTAGGTGCTCTATCATAGCTCACAGGTTGTTCACTACAGTCATTAAATGCTTCTTCCTTGTGACTCATAAAGCAAAGACTTTCCAAAAAAGCCCTTTTCTCTGTCCGCTGTATTCTTCAGAGTATCTCTTAAAGCACCTGTTCCTGCTGTGCATTCTTATTTCTCCCCTCATTTCACATATCACGAATAACACTTCTCTAGACACCCTAATGTGGTGTCTAGAGGGCTCAGTTAAAAAATAAAAAAAATCCCAAATACATTTATTATTACACCTGGAATATAAAGTATGTGTTTTAAATCACTCAAATTATTAAAAGATGAAAAATGTAAGTTGTGACATTTTGTATCATTAGTTATTATGTAAACCCGCTTGTGAGGTGTTTGCATAAACATTTTTTCATCCGTTAGCTTTCTCTCCATCAAGCAGAGCAGCAGTTGCATGGGGCCCATTAAATTTCAATTGTATCACTACAGCATACGGGCATACATCTTTTGTTTTATGTTGTGCACACAATATAGAGTATACTGTCTATATACAGCCATTGGCTTTCGTTTGGAAAAAATGCTTTCAGTAATATTAGTATTAAAGCTAAAATGATGCTTTTTTTTTTTGGGGGGGGGGGGGGGGGGGGGTTACTTAACATGAGTTTCCAAATAATCTTGCAAGTGCTGGTGCTCTGTACTTTTTAATGATTGATCTATTGTGATTAGTAAAGATAGCATTTAAGCCAAACATAAGCAGTTATAACCATAACAAACAGGAAAATACTTCAAATACATCATAAGGATGGCTCTAACCGACCGCGTGCTCAGTGAATACCTCAGGCAGCAGAAACCCAAGAAAGTAGAGGATAAGGAGGATCCATCATGGAAAGATAGACCCCTATCTGTACCACCAGCAGACCGAGGAAGTGGCTGACATCCAGAAGTCCTACCAGTGGCTGGACAAAGCTGGACTGAAAGACCGCACAGAGGCAGTAATCATGGCAGCACAGGAACAAGCTCTGAGCTGGGGTCTATCACATCAGGCAAGACCTCAGGTGCAGGCTGTGTAAAGATGCCCCTGAGACAATCCAGCACATAACAGCAGGGTGCAAGATGCTAGCAGGCAGGGCATACATGGAACGCCATAACCAAGTGGCCGGCATAGTGTACAGGAACATCTGTGGCGAGTATGGCCTGGAAGTTCTGAGGTCAAAATGGGAGATGGCCCCAAGGGTGGTGAAAAATGACCGAGATAAGATCCTGTGGGACTTCCAGATAAAGAGAGACAAAATGGGGATGGCTATCCAACCGGACATAGTGGTGGTAGACAGACGGAGGAAGACGGCCGTAGTGATAGATGTAACAGTTCTGAATGACAGCAATATCAGGAAGAAGGAAGCTGCAGAAGTACCAAGGGGTCAGAGAAGATGTGGAGGGTGAAGGTAACAGTGGTGTTGAGTCTATGTTTCCACAGGCTCCGCTAGTTTAGAGACTTATTCCTCATGAAGAACGAAAACAAGACAGAACATCTTCAACCGGTCTTTTACTCGCTAACGAGGGAGAGCTTTGGTCAGAATGAGGCAGTGGAGCAATGCACCTCACCTGTCTCTAGCCCAAATCCTTCAAAGAGCAGCTCCCCTCGTAGCCTTTTTATTGACATGACAGTTACAATACACATCACAGCACAAGCACCTCCCACCGTAACCCCCCCCCCCCCCCCCCCCAACCCCAATGGTTCTAAGACAAGGCACTATGTGTGTTTGTGTATGTGTGAGCAAGAACTTGTGTGTGTGTGTGTCATGGGGGTGCATTTGTGTGACCTGCTCACCAAAAGGGTCATAAAAGCAGGAAGCTTACAACAAAAGAAACAGATCTTTCAGATAAGATGTATCTACAATAAAACCTCCCCCAGCACAGAATGGCTGGAGAGGTCTACTGCTTGAACTAAGACTTTACAAATTTAAGATACACAATGACAACATTCAACAATTTGACTTAACAAGTGGTCCCAGTGGTAATAGGAGCACTAGGTGCAGTGACTCCCAAGCTAGGGAAGTGGCTCCAGTGAATCCCAGGAACAACATCATCAACAAGGGCAAGAGGTATGTTTCTGTTCTGTTACAGTCCACAGCCATACTCAAGTATTCAGCAGCCAAAAGTATTTTTGTTGTTTGATGAAGGAAACCTTACAGTACTGATCGCCGTTCATTTCTAACATTAATCAAAGTTCAGATTAAAGATGCAAAATTGACACAGAACTCACACAAATAACAAAGTTAATAAACAAAGGCTGGGTGGAACAATAGCAGGCTGTTAAATTAAAAAATGAATTCCAAGCCGTGGGAGATAATAAAGGAGAATGAGTGGCAGTATCAGTGGAAGAGAAGGAGAAACAATTATTGGTGACAGACTGGGCCTGCAGTCTTTATAACTAGGTGTATGTTAACAACAAACAGCATAAAATAATATCAGGATGACAGACAGAAGATATTGTTTGTGTTCCTGTACATTTGTGTGTCAGACCATATGCGTGGCCAACCTTTGTCTTACATAAAAACATGGTTATTTTCAGCAGGAGACAGGTTCAGTCAGCCCTGTGATAACATTTTTATCTCAGCTGGTTTCAGTTCTTAAACTGTCAATCAGACAAGATAATCTGACAAGCGAACACACTGTGAGAGGTAAATCTGAGATACTTATTACCATACCAACTTTTTAATGCCATAAATTGAGTTTTAAACTAAAAGTGCACTGAAAAAACCAAAGTCACAATCTTTTAGAAGTTGGATTTAAGGTGCATCGACTCCACATGGGACATGTCATCTGCTGCATGTCACCCTCTCGTCAGTGAAGAAAGGGGTTTATGACTAGATGTACGTTTGCCACTTTTGTCATGCTGCTTTGCAATAGATCATGAAAGAAAGAAAAAAAAACTCAGCTTTTGCACAGCATGACAAATATCAAGTACTATTTATGCTTTTTCATTGTATCAAAACCTGCTTGGCTAGATTATGCAGCAGCTATTTTTAAATTTTATTCATTCGGGAGAAGCAGACAGCTGCAGAACTTCACCAGAATCTTTTGGGATTTAACCAGCCAGTCAAAAGTATACTTCACTAAGCTCCTGGCAACCATAAATGGAGATGTATACTGATATACAAATATGTGGCACAGTGTTTCATCAGTGTGATTGAAAACAGTTCACATAGTGTATATATTTTTTAGTTTGTATGTATATTTGAAGTTAAATGTTTTCATATTTGTGCACAGAGCTTTATCTGCTGTACCTCATATATTAATATGTTCAAAATACCCTTTAAAAAACCATTAGACTGCTAAGTTATCTTTACTACCTTAATTTTCTTCTTAAAATTCTTGTTAATTTTATGTAAATCACCAACTGATAGATGCTTTCAGTGAACAAAACAAGTCCATCACAGCTGTCACAGGGCGAGAGGCTGCGTACACCCAGGTCACTACTCTAATGGACAGAAACAGCTCGCTCACATCTACTGCCGATTTAGAATCACCAGTTAGCCTAACAAGCATGCTTTTGGACTGTGGGATTGAGCCAGAGTCCCTTATGAAAGATGCACACTCCACACAGAAACGCCCCAGCTCTCCAGTGCATTCGAATCAAGGACACTCTTGCTGTGAGGTGACAGTGCAAACCACCACACCACTGTGCCATTTTAATGTTTAAATCGAGTGCACGTATTTATGCTGGTGCATCTGTTATAAGCTACTTGGGTTAACCTTATTTTGTAATGCTGTCCTACTCACAGTGATGTGGGCCGGTTCTGCCGGCTGTCCTGCTCTCCATCATTGCTTGTCAGGCTGTGTCTCGGGGTTCGACCTTGGCTGCTGCTGCTGCTACTGCTGCTGCTGCTGTTACAGTTAGCAGACGAGGACACCGAGTGTTGCAGGTCAGCAGCTGTGGCATTGCCAACACTGTTCCTTTTCTCACCTGTAAGAGTAAATGTGTGAGTGATGTATTCCTTGGGCCTTTCTCATTTCAGAAAAATGGTTTAAACTATTTAGAAAAACTGGCAACCACTCTCACTGAGATTAAAACTCATATGAGATTTTTAGTAGATGCACCTATGGTATTAGTTTGAAAATCCTACGTTGACTCGTTGCTGGGTTATCATATTCACAAACTCGGGTGTCAAAGCCACCCGTTCTTCCGCTCACCTGGCGGTGTGACGAAAATACTCCAACAGCCTTTTACAGCTGAGAGGTAAAAACCTTCCATTCTTATTTAGTGTAACAGATTACTGACCTTTAGGGGTCACTTTTTTTAATTTTTCACCAAAGCTTTTAATAGGGAGCTCCCTTTCCCCCCCGCTTACAGCATTATTTTGGGTGCTTTATTCAAAAGTACAAAAGGTCATTATGAGGTTTACTTCATAAGCTGTTAGCAAAAAAAATTCTGCTGCAATCTTGCATGTCTGACAAACTTTCTCCCTTTAATAGGTGGCTGAAGGAATTAGGATTAGGAATTGTTCTGTTTGTTGTTTGGTTTGTTTGGTATACCTGCGTTGTCTATGGTTTAATGCAAACAAACAGATGCTTTTAAAAAAACCAAAAATTAAATAAAGAAATCCCAAAAAAAAAAAAAATCATTTGCATGAGGTCATGTCCTTCAGCTTACCCTTGTGGGAATGTGTCGGGGTGTGGAAAAGCGTGAGTGGCCTTTCGCTGCAGGAAGGAGTTTTGCTGTCTGTGCTCCTCCTCCTGGGTGTTTTCAGCTGCGTGTTGGACAAAGAAGAATTCGGCATGTCCCTGAATATCTGCACAAACAAGACAATCAGAATTAAATACAAACTAAGAAACAGCACAGTGCATGAATATGTAAATGGTGCTTTGGCAAATTTAAACTTGATTCCAGTGATATAAAAGCAAACAATAATTCACCGCCCTTGCCCATTATGTTGAGGACAACATTAATTCACTTGTGAGCAGAAGCATTACACTGAATATTAGTTCTTGGATTTTTTTTATTTTGCAGCAGAGCTTCAACCATTGCAATTACAGAACACTGCAACAAAGCTGCTTGCAGCTGCGTGTGAAATGTCTCTTAAATGAGAGTAATTATATATGTAGAGATTTAACAACAGGGGACATTGCTGGGTCTAGTCTGAGATTTGTGGCAGTGATCATGGCATTACTGAAATTTTCTTCCACTTTAAGTACAGTCAGGAAAGTAAAATCCCCACGATGTGATAAAAATAAACACAGCCAGTAATTTTTTTTTTACCTCCGCCTTCCTCGAACCGATTACATAAGTCTATTAGTTTTCAAATATGCTTTTCAGTTTTTTATTGCAGGCTGTGTTAATCGCCTGTGACACTGTACATGCTTGTTCACTATAGTGAGACAAGCGTGTTAAAGATTTTTGCTTTCTTTTACTATATTTTCACACATTCCAGTAGATACAGCAGTGTCTGGGAAAGTCAAAAGACTGAGGAGTGACAACTTGAGCTGTGTGTTTGTCTATGTGTCTGCATAAATACACAATGTCCGTGTAATGGGTGCATTTAATCTCTCTGCAGTTATGCTACTCATTAAGGTTATGCATCATCTTACCCTCTCATGGTGCTCTATGAGGATCTCCACAACAATGTTCTGGAATTTAATGTCCATGATGGCTGCAACAGTCTCCTCCTGTGGGCGGAGCAGAGTTGGTCCAAAGACTACACCCAGATTGGCAATGGTCATGAGGTTTTGTTGATGGTGACTGGCCACACTATTAAGGTTACACAAAGAAAAGGGCGACACAGTAAATCCAAATTAGAAACGTGGAACTTGACACGATTTGAAGCTACAGTTCCCGACAGTTTTTTTCTTACATTAACAAAGTCTCAAACGACACATCACTCACATAATTATTACCTAAATATACAGCCTCACTTATTTTACCCATTTTCAGGAGAAGCAACTCTTATTTTTTTCTCCTGTCTGTAATAACAGAAGTAACACTAACATATATGAATAAACAAACAGACAAAAGAAACACATGAACAAGAGGAGCCTACAGAGAATTTATAGAGCTTATCTTGGAAAAGCAAATGTGTTTTCACTGCATTCAGATCGTAATCCTGATTTCAAAAGCTGCCAAACAACACAGGTTACAAAAAATTTAAAAAAAAATAAGAAACTCATATAAAATGTAAGAGCTCAGTCAAGATCGATCGGAGCATTGCCTGAGCAGTCCAAAAAAATGGCATTAAAGCAGGAAAATCATAATGAGGGAGAATATGTTAAACCTGATTGTGACATAATAATACATTTGGCTTACACTTATGCTCTCATTAAATCTCAACCATTACAAACCTCATTGTATACACTGAACAATGCAATAAATCTTAAATCATGCATGAACAAAATGACACAGGGAGCTGAGCTACAGTGTGATCCAGCCACCTATGAGCCTGTGATGATAATAGCTATTGGCAGCTGTAATCCACTAAACCCAGGTAACATGTCCTCAGAACTCTCTGCAAATGCGCTCACCTACATGTGGTTTAAATGTGGCTTATGTCCTCATTACCACAGATTGTATCATGCTGTTGCTGTTGAAGAAAAGCCAAATAAAGCCATGGGGGCTTAGATGCGGGTTTACACTGAAAACACAAAGCAAGGTGGGTGCTTTGGAGAAATAAGTAGACTTAAGCTAGCGGTATGATCCTATCTCTGCTTATATGTTACAGCAACTTGCAGAATGTGACCTGCAGAAAGACAATGGGTTTTATTCACAATTTCTCTCACTTGTACAGTACAAAGCACCACTGCTTGTGTACAGTACAGCAGCATCTAAAGCATTGAAGCAAAAGTCTAAATTGTGACAAGGGGTTTTACGGACAATCTGATATCCTCGTGTTGGCGTTGTTCCCACATCGTCATTATTGTTCCAGGTTCAACATCGCAAGTGACCTTCTTGTGACGTCATACTTCTGCGACTTCGAAATACCTACCTTAAAACAAATTTTCTTCCCTTGTGCCCGCCTCTTTCTGTCAATCCAGCGCTCCGCTTCACTCGCGAGAAACCGCCGCCTGTCCGCCGAATTTGAAGTCCTTTTAGGATACTTTTTAAACGGTAAGCATTATACATATGTTCCTCACTTGGCTTGCTGTTTGTTTGCTAGTGATAGGCTACTTGACGACAGCATTAGCTAACCAGTGTTCTCTAGACCAGCGTTCCCCAACTTTTTTGGTGTTTCGTGGCCCGGGGGTTGGGTCAGGCAAAATTGCAGTAGCTTCCCTGATCATTTTACAAACATAAGTGAATAGAATTTGAACTAAAAGGCCTAGACCAGGGGTCGGCAACCCGCGGCTCCGGAGCCGCATGCGGCTCTTTAGTCTTTATTTTGCGGCTCCAGGTGGTTTGGGAAAATAAATTAGTATTTAGCTGAAGTGTATTTTATTTGTGTTTAGTTCTTTTTTAACTTGTAGTTCTAAATTGGAAGATTATTGTGATTTTGAAATACAAAAATAAAATTATATTTTATTATTTTTTTCATCGCTCAAAATAAGCGTCACACTCGCGGAAGCCGGTGTACCCGCTGAAACGCCGTGCATTTATCGAGACTTTCAACCCCAGGTAGGCCGATTATGGATCTTCGGATCCACATTATGTCAGCAGCTATTCTCCACCGTGAACTATGTTAAAACAAACACCGCTCACGCCTCACAGATAACAGCTTACAGTCCTGCGTAAAGATGAAACCCCCGATCTGCAGACGCTGTGCGCAGAGGTTCGGGACCATAAGTCCCATTGTAACCATATCACGGCAGACCCGACAATGTTTGAATGAACATGCTTTTCAGCATCTCTTTATTGATCGCTTTTCACACACGGTTGCTGTACTCATACAGCCGGCTGTAGCTTTTCAGCTCTCTTCAGAGATATCTATTTTTTTTTTTTTTTAACAGCATAGAGCTTTTTTTCCAATTACTTTTTAAAAAGTCAGGTCAAGGCTCCAAAAGCCCAAAGACGATATAAGGGTGGCGGCTCACAACAGTTTTTGTTTGCTACATGGATCATTTTAGTTCAGCTGGGTGTCTTTCCTTTTGTTATATTTCTTTAAGAGTTCAAAATGTGTTAATTACATAAATAAAATGTAATTTTCTCTGTAGCACTTCATGGATTTCATAAGCAACACACCTTAGTTGCTCTGTGGATTCTTTTAAAAAGCAGTTAAAAACTTTTCTGTTCAAACAAGCCTTTTGTTGATCTACGTATTTTATGTTCTTTACATTATTTACATTTGATCTTTTACATTGTGTATAATGTCTATTGATTGTATTGTTTATTTTAATATTTGTGTACAGCGCTTTGCGACTGCCTGTCTGTGAAAAGCGCTTAATAAATAAACTTTACTCACTTACTTTAGTTGTTCACAGAAAGCATAAAGGTAAAAAAAAACAAAAAACAATATATACAGTGTTATCTTCATTTTAGATTTCAAAAAGTAGACAAGAACTCATGTCCAGTTTCACAGCTATGGACCACTTAATATTTCGATATATTTCGATTCATAGATTCAGCACACAACCATTAGTCTAGGCCTTTTAGTTCAAATTCTATTCACTTATGTTTGTAAAATGATCATGGAAGTTACTGCAATTTTGCCTGACAGCATTTTTATGACAGCTATATTCACCTGTACATTTATTATATATCATAATACATTGACACGCAATTCTCTGTCTGGAGAACACTGGTTCGCAAGTAGCCTATCACTAGCAAACAAACAGCTATCCATTTCAGCCATTTAAAGGAAAATATATGTATAATGCTTACCATTTATTAAAGAAAAGTATCTTGAGTGGAATTCAAATTGCTGGATCAGCGGACAAAAGGCAGTTTCTCGAAGAACATTTGTTTTTGAAGGCGGGTATTTTTCGCAAAAGTATGACGTCACAAGAAGGTGATTGGTCACTTGTAATGTGGACCCTGGAAAAACATTAATTATGATGATGTGGGAACAACGCCAACACGAGGATATCAGATCGTCCGGATTTTACTAGGTGGGTGAACTTAAAGTGGAGCGCTAATCTTGCTGGGAAAGTCGGGATTGGCATCAGATACAACTAAAGTTTAAAATTACATTACATAGAAAATATATGTGCAATTTCTTAACCTTTTAACCACTTTTAATCCAATTGTAAACTAGACACTGAGAATAAGGTCTGATTAACTCTTCTTGGTACTGACAGAAATACCTGCATCCTGCCACTAGCTCGTCTTTCTTTTTAAAGGCCCAAGTCCAGAAATAGATTTCGCCTAGTGGTTAGCGGATGGGTTTCTATTTTCAGTACACACAGCATTAGCGTGTGTGGTCAACAGATTACGCTGAGCATTAATTCTTTTGGACAGCAATTAAGCAAAGAAGCATTATAGCAATTTAAATGGAGTCGCTAATGCTAATAACACTACACAGTGTTAAACTGCTTTAGAAATGAACAGCGTATAATGCAGTTACACCTCTTGTCCCATGTGTGCAATTCTTCCACTTACTTGGCCAGGTGCTTCACCAGCAGCTCCAGCATCTGTCTGTTCTTCTCTGGTAGCCGATGCACTAGCGCGTGGACCTCTGTTACTCTAGCCTCTGGATTGTCCATCTCTGGATAGAGACACATATTAAGACTTGAGAGATTCAAGTGTGTCGCTGATTATTATATCTTTATTGACAGAAACAAGCACATACAAAAATCAAACAGGTAATTTTGTAACCATGCAAAGCAGTCGTGATCCCTTTTTTATTTTTCCTTTTTAAATTAATGTAGACACTAAAAAGCAGTCATTCCAATACACGCCACAGAAATTAAACAAATATACCCAAGATTTCAATAAAATCAAAGTCTGAATAACATCCAGACTCGGTGGAGTTCTTAGATGTCACACAGATATTTCACATCCTTTTTCCTGTTGCTACAACCAACTATCATCCTAACACAGTCTTAAGCTGCTTATATTCATAGGGTAAACACATTGTTTTCCAACAATAATTAAAAATCAGACCCACATATGCCATCTCGGCATTCTATATAATCACTATGAGTGATCTAATCACTATGAGTATCAACCTGCAGTTCTATGAAAACGCACCATAAACTCATGTTTGTGCCATTTTTGTGAAAAAAATAGTCCAGCTGATTTAGGAAACCAACTGATGTAATGGGCTTGAGTGTCATAAACAAGGTTAGGTAGGTGATAAATATTCAGAGGGAATCAGGGTTTCTGTGTATCACTGCCAAACTAGTTATGAAGCGCATATTAAAACGTTTATCTCCACAAGATGCAGAGACAGAGCAGAGGATACATGTGGGTATTTATTGGCACTGTGTGTTTAATACTGTTACAAAGTGGAAAAGCTCCGTGGCAAGCAGGGCAGAACAGCCTGTTGCTGATGAATAACTATAATAACTCAAGCCTGCAGGGCTAGTCAATAAAGAGATGACAGCAGACTCACACTATATCAACCTTCAGGCCCCAGCTGTCAGTGCCAGGCAACGCTCCCACAACTGACAGAGCATCTTATACACTGGCAACCATAATTTTATTATTTTCTTACACAACTGGGCTGGGCTCCAGCAGACACACATATATATACTAAAAAAAATAAAAAAAATCAGCATTCCTTATTATGGTGCCCACAGCTTTACATACATGCACAAAGGGACAAAAAAACAAAACTTTGTTTTTCTTTAAACCTCAGCCCAGACATGTGTAGTCACAGCACAGTACGAATACACATTCGGTTTTACAGTACTGAAGACCTTTAATTTTATTCGGAGTAGATTTAGGACACCATCAAACGCTTTCTGAATTTAATAAGAGTAGGAATCCAGCCAACATCAACCGCATCCCAGGAGGGAGATAAACAAGGAAATTACACTTGATTCACCAATAACCTGTTTTCTCATTATTGAGGAAGCTGCTAATGTGATGCAAGTTGAGTTTTGGGTGCTTTTAAGACCGTAGGGAAGCAGTTACTTACATCGATGGATCAAGATGATTATGTACAGCAGCCAAAACAAATCCGTTCTTAATAAATATGTCAAATGGCACAAACGTTTGTTTTCAATCGTCATTTGGTTGTTTCAAACATTTAACTGACATTTTGAAAAGACTTTAAGCTTAGCATTAAAACTGAAATATTGCTACTACCAGCTTTTCTTCTGTTTTACCTCTTCATCTGCCCTAAATATCCACAAAGACACACTGCTCTAGTTACTAGTGTGTATGCACTGCTAGCAGCAATGTAACAGTTTAGTCTGCAGAATGTCTTTATAAACAGCCTGTGTGTCTTGCCCATGCTGGTGGTGACTGGCTAATCATTAATCCTGCTATGGTGTTCACTGGACACAATGCTGTTCAGCCAGGATGCCAGATGAGCGAGTCATTTAAAATGAGTGAACAGGCCAATATGTCTGAACTCACACAGGAGGAAGTGATTAAATATAGAGAAATATCTCACTAGATATAGTGATTAAAAAAATAAATTAAGAAAAATCTGGTACATCTGTGACTGATGAAGTGGTTTGCTGATGTCACAACTGGATGATTTTTAGACCATGTTTCATGGCCCGCAACTTTAATGTTTAATTAAAGTTTAATGTATCCTGGCACGCATAATGTACCAAAATAAGGGTTAAATCATAGAAAATGTAGGGATAGAAGAAAAATATTGCAAACAGATCAGGGTATTTCCTGACCTATTATTTTTCAGAAATTTGCCTATTCAGCTTTAAGACTATCTGACACTTTTGTAGAAAAGGCGGCAAACAACTCTGTCTATCATGCATAATCGTGCTTTAGAAGATTAATGTCAATTAGTACTTGTTAAACAGGAAGAAACAGTACTTGTTAAATTGGCTTCTTAAAAAAAAATAAGACTTTGATTTACGTGTCACAGAGATGAGGCTCATTTCAGGTCTTTCTTATGGACTGCATTAAGTAATGCAAGTGAATAAGTAGGAGTGAGAAATAAAGCCCAATTGGAAGGAATTCTGGTGATGTACATAAATATTAGACACAAGATGGACAGTGTCAGAGCATTTTCTGCATACATTCTATACTTTCTTTTCTATTCTGCCTCTCGTGAAATTTGAGAAGGAGGAAGAGCACGATGCAATATCAGATCTTGTGGGCGGAGTTGGTGAATACATGTAAAAGAGAGGAGGGAAAAAAAGGGAGGACCTAAAAGAGAGAGTTCAGATGAGGACGCTGTCTTTAAAAAACACCCTGGTGCTTCGGCAGAATTCCACCTTGGAAAAAAATTCGAAAGCTAAGTCACACAGACAGAGGCGCCTTCTTGCACATATGCATTCTGAAAGAAATTTACAACGTCAACCGAAACTAATGAGTGCCGCGGAAAAGAGGTCAGGTCAGGCACACAACTGTAAACTTATACAGCAACTTCACAAACACAAGTATTTTTTAATGATTACTAAAAAAACCATAATCGCATGCATTATCACATGGGTGGTCCGCCTTGTTTTCAACCGAGCTATCTTGGTAGACTTATCTGCCATCCTCTTTTCCTTTCTCTAAATACACTCATAAAACACAATCTTCATTGGATTCACTGCAGAGCCTTTCTTGGTACCGTGGCCAGAAACGGACAGTCGTTTCCTGGACTTCCTTCCTATGTCAGCTTGGCATCCGATATGATTAGCTACTGCCAAACAAAGAAAACAAATCACTAAAGCATCCTCCAACACTAGAATTGTACTAATCTACTTTGTCTGTGTCGAATATTAATTAAAAAATAGGAAGCATCTACATGGATAACCATGGTTAATCGACCCAAGCAAGTTAAACTATGGTTAAACAGAGTCAGAAAAACAAGGAAATCCAAATGAACAGATTTAGCAAAGGAGGGGTTCATGCAAAGTCTCCCTTTCATGTTCTAAATCAGTTGGTGCTTGCAAAAGTTTATTTTGTAGCCTAGCAGCCTCATGACAAGAATCTAATACACTGAAATGATTGCCATGGCTGTTGGAGACTTCAGGCAATCTATCTTCCAGGCAGCTGAGGGTTTTTTTCTTTTAATAAAATATGTTTCCTGACTCAAACCACACCCATCAGGTGCAGTTACCAAAAAGGAGCATTTTGCAGCTGCTATGTGATCCACTGAAATTCAAAACAGTAAACCTTTAATTGGCTGTCCGTTTCTGATAAGCTCTCCAGGCTTCTTATAATATTGTATAACCCGCACCGGATAGACAGAGTTACCAGTTACCCACTATGTATGCATGTAAACTGTTTAATTAAAAACCATCTAACAAGACAGGAACACCATAAAACACCGTATTTAGAGAATAAAGAGAGTTTTTCAATGAATATATTGTCACTCTCCTAATTCTACTAAAGAAGAAGGGCAAATAAACAGCAACCATAAACTTTAAACTACTTATAAACATATGGGAGCATATTAAATGTTCTACCAACAAAGAATTTGTGAAAATAGAGCATCTCTATTATAGTAATTCAGAAGCCAGAGTAGTTCTAGATACTCTGAGGCCTGGTGAACTGTTATTACTGCTGTCAATGTGATAATAGAATAATTATGAATTTCAACTAACCAAATTTAGGACGTTTAGCCTATTTTCCTCTTTAAACACAGCTGATCATATCCAGCGATACAAATAACCATTTGCCCAGTTATGTTATTTAACTATTCTAAAGACAGTGGTCTAATTTCAAGACAGATTTTTTTTTCCTGCCTTCCTGGGAAGCGTGGTCTACAGCACACCGCCCTCTTTTACCACATCTGGAAATCTGCATACAGCAAAGGAGGCACCATGTTAATGTACTGACATTAAAAAAGCAGAGTTTCAGAGTATTTATGAAACTCTGTTTCATAATTCTCGGCTCTGCAACGTGTTCTGCAATGTGCATTGTGCCACAATGGACAGCGGAGTGTGGCTGCTGCTCCAATCAGCCCATCACAGCAGACGCACCATCGGCAGCAAAGCCAACAAACCGTGTGCACAACATTTAGTTAGAAAACACTTCTTTGTAAGACTCTCTAACTGTGAGATAACAGCCATGCTGCAATTTAACAAGTTCAAATAAGAAGCTGCAGGTCTCACCTTCTAGGGAATCCTGATGTTTAACACCCAGGAGGAATACTTCCTGGATTTTTGAGTCTCCTGTAAAATCTGACTCTCTGAATCTGAATTTTCATTTCTCTTTTACATAGTTAGAGGCAGCTTTCACACTGACACAGCTGTGCGTTTTAGCCTGTTGAAAAGTTGGCATGGAGCAGGATCCGGATCTGGGTCATTCCCCCAACACAGTGTCATTGTTTGTTTTTGTGTTTGTGCAAGACTTTTTATTCTCAGAACCAACATAATGCAAAAGTTCACCAACTCCAATCAACCATTTATAAACTGAAATGAATCAACAGGATTAGCTTAATTTAAAAACAAACAAAAGCTATTTAAACATTGTCTAGTCGATTTTTATCCAATGTAGCCTTGAAGAGAAGTTTGCACTATTTAATATCAAGGTTGGCTTTAAACAACTTAAACAGACATTTTGTGAAGAAAACGAGATATCAGGAGGCAAAAGGAAACTACTCACTGGCAGCTTTTATAAAGCTCCTCTGGTACTGGTATGTCATGAGAGGTGCAGGTAGCATTCTGGAAAAATAAGATGTCAGGAGAAGATTATCAGCAAGGAAAATGGAACAAGAGCTTAGGATTGGCTTCTCTGGAAAAACCAATAAATCCGAACAGTTCTGTACGAGCACTCATCTCACTACAGTTTGGAGAGAAATTAAAGGAAACACCAGGATGAAGTGTCTTAGTATGGTATTGGACCACCATGTGTAGCCAGAACAGCTCTAATCTGCCTTGGCAGTCATTCTAGAAGTCTGGAACTCTACTTGAGGAAGGAAAGACTATTCTTACAAAGGATACTCCTTCTTTTTATGATAGTGGAGACTGCTATCTAGTAGCTTAGACCAAAATAATTCCTAGGTGTTTAGTTGGGACATTTTTTCTTCAATTTATCTTTTTCTATTTTCTTCTCCTTCTGATATTTTCTCTCTACACACCAGCTTGACATGAGCTTTCTCCTACTGCCTGATGTGAATAATGGCACCTGCTGGTCTTCAATGAGGCCTGACTTGAGGTCTTGATGGTGTAAATGGGTGTATGTACGAGAGAATTGACAGCAGGTGTTTCTATAAATCTGTCTGTTTATGTACCGGCGAAGTGCTTGCGGGCAACCGAATGAATACGAATCTTCGTATGCCTGTGGATTTGTGTTGTGAACAGCATAGATTCATTTAGCTACAGCAGATTGAGCACAGCATGAACACCTCTGCTACTCTCATCCCTGTCTTACATTTACTTTCCATTTCAGCTGCTCATCTCTGGCTTACCACAATCACAATCCTTCTCTTATTGTTGCACCGCACCAGAGGAAGTAATTTAACTATGACGTGCAATATAATGACCAGAATATTGAGCAGTTTTGACACAGCATTAACTCTGAGTAAATAACATGTATGAAATAAAGAAAAAACAGACCACAAATGATAGAAATGACAGCAAAATCAAGCAAAATATATTCAGGCCAGAGGTCTTTTTAACAAGTTATTATGTGATAAGAGCAGGAAAGTGCTATAATTTAGAATAAGAGGAATAATTCCAAGACACAAAAAGCACATTTAATTCATTTATCACGGTCACAGAGGTTAAAATGTACTCGTGCTCAGTGAACACTGGAATAATTATTTTTTTGCTAATAATTCTTAGTAGAAGAACAAATGAAATCACTGTGAGTTTGCATTTATGTAAGAGTTTTCACACAAACCTGAGATAGTGCTTGATAGCACTAGTTATTGTTTTAATCTCCCACTCTGGGCTTTCCAGCTCTACATCAGCACACGTCTTTGGATCTGATGGACAAAAGTATGAAGAGAAAAAGAAAGAATCAAAAGAGATCAATTTTTTAAAAAGATATTTTAGTTACTGTTTCGATACAACTTAAACATATGCTTTTTATTCATGTGCTTCAGTGTTTACCCATAGCCAAGCTCAGTAGTTTTTGTATTTTGGAGTTGACGCCAGCGACTCTGTACAAGCCCTGCTCATCGATACCTGAAGGAGGAGACAAGAGATCATCTGTAACTGATATAATAAGATCCGGACTTTAGGATACTTCAAAATTCTCCCTCAAGCAAGCACGTAGAGATTTCAGCAAGGGGATTTTTACCAGCGAAACTTTAGTTCCTCTACTTTGATAAATGCTTTAGATGCTCTTCTGTATGTGTTAAGTGTTATTAATGTACTACGATGTGTCTTCCTCTCACCAACTTAAAATCACTGCCAAATAAGGCATGAACAGAAAAAAAGGCACTACACAGTCATGCTTTGATGCACTTTTTTGGCATCAGCATGAATCTCATATCAATTTAATGTGTTTAATCTTTATCTGTCCCATTGCAAACCTGTCCCAGCTAAGAAATCCAAGGTTACCTTCATATACAAGCTAAATATAAATCCACCTGACAAAGCAATGAAAAGGTACAGAGTGACCAGAAATGGGTGCTCTTAGTGCAACAGATAAAAGGAGGTATTGATATTGTAGACCTGTGAACATGTACGGTGACAGAAAATCTGTAGGGAGCGATGTCCAGACACATCAGGAAGGTTTAAATCGCACTCATAGCTCCTGAACAGAATTTCAATTCATGCAGACCAATGTTCTGCATTTTAAAAATTCATATTCATTTATTTTTTAGATTATTTGCAATAATTTTGGTGCAAATATTTAAAAAAAGAGAGAAATAATATTCCTAAAAATTCTAAATTTAGGATCAAATGAACTGAGAAAAACTTCAGTTCTACTGAGATAAACCCTTAAAAACACATGGCAGCAAAGAGAGCTTTACGGTGACTGTAACACTGAATGCACTAAAAATATTCACGAGAAGACTGTAAACAAGTAAGGTGGTCCACAAACAGTATCTATCTTTATCTTCTGATATTTATTGAAACTACTGTCAATGATTTGGATACAGCAGACGATAAAGTTTATTGGATAATCTTCATCGCTAAAAAAATACAGTGTATCACAGCAAAGAAGCAAAAAGATTTACAGAGCATTAAAAAACAAAGGAAATAACGTGGGTTGACACTGTACCTCGCGTTTCCACCGCATAGATGAATTTTTTCATCACGTTGAACCCAATGACATCCAGCTGGGCCACTGATAGAGAGGGAAGTGACAAGAATGAATCTGAGCCAACTATCAATTTGTTTTAACATCACTAAAAACACAGTGTTCCAGCCTAAAAGTTTGTTGGCACTTTTTAGGCACAAGTATTATTAGTATTATATATTAATTGAAGATGGCAACGATAATCAACTCAATCCAAATAAATTAAAGACACTTACTGCCTTCACTCTGGTTATCTTTATTGAGGTTGTACACCTGCAGAAATAAAGAACAGAACATTTCACAGTTATGCTTAATTAGGGAAGCAAACACAAGTACATTACCAGTGTTTCACATGCTATAATATGAATATAAATATAGATAAATCTAGTTATGCAAGCATATAGTCAGGGTTCTTTAGGGAATATCCACTTATTATTTCTATCAAAAGTCACATTATATAGAAAATACAGTAGCTATGACTCTAATGCTCAGATCCATCCTTTTGTCTGCTGCTGCTATTTCACAGTCATGACTGTGGCGAGCTTGTAATGAAGAGAAGTGGGAGCCAGAGAACAAGATCGCCAGCATTTTTTAATTTTATGACCGTTCCCCTGAACTCTGCAACCGCGTGTTCCAACTTGTGGTGAGCTCCTGAATGTGGATTACCTTTGCACACTTGAATGCAGACATGAGGGAGGTGTTGGAACAAGAACACATCTGAATAAGAGTGTTAAAATAGACTTCCAGCCAAAGAGCAAAAATGCTGTACACCGAGGAGGTATAAACCAAGTGCTGAGGAAGTTGGTTGGCAGAAAGCTGATGTGTTGATTGTTGTGGAGCATAAAGACCAAATGATCCCTCTCAGACTTATGTGGTGTCTCTCTAAATGTGACCAGACATGGACAGCATGTGCTGAGGAAAAGACGCAGAATTTGAGCCAACAGTTTTCCAATTACACCTCGTGGTTTGTTTAGCTCTCATCCCATCCCCTTTTCTTTTCTCTCCTTCTCTGTCTCGGCCTCACTCTCCTGTTTGTCTGTGTCACATGAGAACAAACTGGTAACCATGGCAACCTACCGGTTCTCTCCCATCCATGGCCTCCATCCACAATCTACGGTCTTCTTCCGACAGAGCCTGCATGGTGATCACTCCCGGCCTTCGCACACAAGCAATAACAGGAAAGGCACATAAGCTTATCAAACATACAGGTGAGCGGCAAACATTAGGTGTTAGATCATCAAACCTCAATAATACTCAACAAACACACACAAAGACAAACATGTCGATAACTGGTGCAACAAGGGGCACCTATAAATCGAACCACAGCTGTAATAAAATCATCGTATTTAAATAAAAAGTTTATGAACTAAAGAAATTCTTATGAAGGTTTTCAACTAAGTAGTTATATGTTCTAACTAAAAACTACTTAATAGATGTGCCCATTCTTAGATAAATGCCAATCTTGTTCTTTTTATAGCAAAACATATTAATTTATGGGTGCCAGAGCTATGACTATACTACTGTGTTCCAGTAAATCACATGATCAGCAGCTCCGATCAGATTTTTCCCCTTAAAAGGATAACAAAAAGATGACGAATACAGCATGAAAATTCAGCATCTAACAAGAATTCATTAGGCTAAGCAGCGAAAAATCATCCACAGAGGCAACGTGTGATGCGCACGTGCTCATGATTTTAAACTGAGACCAGCTCTTCGGAGGTTATAAAGCCTGAAAATCGTAAAAATCCTAGATAATAAAGCCGGCTCTGTTAATTCCATGATTTTGTATTTTGCATAGAGAATATGTAATGTATTGCTCCTATTACCGTCTTCTTCATACTTTTCGTTTTTTTGTGTGCAATTTTACTGGCCTTTGTTTTTATTTTGTGCTGCTTTAAATTCTGTGTTTGCATGGGAAACTCATCACAGAGATGATCACCGTTCCCTCCTCTTATTCCGAGTCACTGTGATGGAAAAAGTATGAATAAGCACTGACGCAGTCTGTAACTCTGTCAGTGTAGCCACTCTTCCCTTTGTGTTATAAACGCCCCCTCCTTGTGTTAAAAGCTCTGTTAAAAGTTGTCTATAATGCCAAACAAATGATTTATGCCGTCTCTATTGCTCTTGATAATTTGCTACATTTCCCCCCCACCCCCCCCCACCCATCAGGATCCTGCAGGAACGAGTCTGTGTATGCAGTGATCAGACTGTTTTGATCATTTTGAAGATTTATGTTGTAGAGCTGGCTCTCTAAAATAAACCTGCTTCACGGAGCATGAGTTACTGTACCACAGCAATCTGTCCCGCTTAAGAGTGAGACTGCTTTGTGTTCCTAAAGGACCTGAGTTAAGCCTAAAGATGGATAGTTAACAGATAGGCAGGGTGTGACAGAGGATAGCTGAAGTTGTCTGTGAGTGGACAGGAACAGTGGAGGCGGTATAAGAAGGGAAATGCCACAGAGGGCTGAGTCAGACAGGAAAAAGAGCCTCAATCTTCAAGCTCACACCAACTGTGCAGTGCCCTCATGTGTCGGTTCGCTGTAATTACATCCTGCTTAAAAAAAAAAGAAAAGGAAAAAAAGCCCATGCTAATCCTGAGATTACGAGCTGGGACTGAACCACATTTAACCAAATCTTTCATATTGATGACACATAAAGTAAAACCCGGTGAAAAGAAAGCTGGGTGAATATTCACTAACCTGTCCACAGCCTCCACATCAAAACAGAACCGCTTTTCTATCGAGTCCGTCTTCCTTCTGGTGCATGACTTGAGAATAAAGCTCTCCTCCTCTCCCTGACACAGCAAAAGCAAGAATCAATGTAGTACATTAATAACACATGAAGAGCATTTAAGACATCATAATGCAACCATACTGTTTGAGTGGAATTTAATAGCCAGGACGGTAATTTTCAGCTCCCTAAGACTAGCTCTGCAAGATTCACTGATTAAAATATTCTGTACTTTTCCCATATGGAGTCTTGGTGCAGGTCGTCAATATATCCTGTCTGAAACGAGCACATTTAGCTCCCTTCATCCTCTCTTTAAGCCAACTTTTGTCTAATTGGCTGCCCGTCGCAAACAGAAGACCTCAATAGCAGTTTATTCTGTGCTCCAAGACTTGTCCGATAAGGCGTATTATACAGAAGCAAGGGCAGAAAAACAAACAAACAAACAAACAAAAAAAAACAGTATGTAGCATATAGTTATTATTATTATTAGAAATGAATCACTGGTTGAAATATATCTTACGTTGGAGTAAAACTGAAGATTTAGCATTTTAAATTTGCCTTGACTTCCGATTTAGAAGTAAGACTTGCTGTTTGAACTGGGCAATGAATCATATGTGCTTTAAAAAGAACAATATGAAGAAATAGACACTATAAACTAATGTGTGGGGAGTGCCATCTGGCAGTTTTATAACCAATATAAAGGATTACAGCAATATTATTTTCATTTCACACATTATCCATGAGACACTCGGCTTGTTAGCTTTTCAAAAGCTTGGTTTTCTTATAAGTAAAGAAAACACAGACAATGTTGCTACCTGTAGCAACAATATTGTACAGTTTATGCTATGGTGACATCACTTGTCTTCAAAGGTAGTAACAATTGTTTCTACCTAGTTGAAACAATTGATGGGTTAGGTATACCGGTTTTGAATCTGCAAGCCTGCTGGGGCCTTCATGGATTCTTTGTGTGCCTATGCTGGTTCTCTCCAGATGCTCCTGCTTCTTCCCACAGCCTAACTTAGTAGTAGTAGTAGTAACTAGTACTTAGTTTTATTGGTGATTCTAAAATGGCCACAGACGGGGAAGAAAATGGATGGGTAGATGAGTGTGATAACTCACAATCTACAGATGGCTACACACTCTGGTGTCATACCAATTCAAAGTACAGGTTTTATTGCCATACTTTAAAGCAAAGCACAGATGGGCCAGGTTTGATGTCATTAGTGAGTGCTTTTTTTTTTTTTTCTTTCAGTGCAGTCCACCTACTCTTTATTTTCTATTTTGGTTTTCAGAGCTTTGTGTTAAAGTCAAAGGGTTTTCTGTGACTTTTAATGTTTCCAAGTTTCCTTCAGTTACTCAAAATGTAACTGTGGCAACTTTCTCAGAACTGAGCTGCACTTCAGGCTCATATCAGCTTTGGCTTAATCGGTTTGTAGGTGGAGGGCGATCAGAGATAGGTCTCTGAGAAAACAGTAGGAGACAACATTTTCTGCTTACTGCAGCTTACTCAGAACATTATTCACCCACACTGTACTCTCACCTATTAAGGGTGACGTGGAAGAAGACGTTAGCACTTGCTCGTAAAACCCGTATCTCGCTCTGTGACTGTGCGACCGAATGAAAACGCACAGCTTTTTGAGCTGATTGCTGAAAACAGTGGTACGGGCATGGGGAATATTAAAAAATAACTAAATAAAAACACACACTAAGTTGTGCTTATCCACACTGGGACGAAGCACATTTGCATGAACGCCTGTATATGAGGGTGCTTGTGAAGTGAACCTGATTGTGTACTTTTTTTTTCTCCCATACAAAAAATGTTTGCAAGTCCAAACTTGGATTTTGTTAGTAAACTTGTGATTTTATCTGTATATTTTAACAGCACAGGCTACTCACCGTTTTACCTCCAGACTTAGGGTCAAACAGGACCATGGTGACTTTCTTGGACTCACGGTAGTATGTACAGTAGTACTTCACCCAAGTAGATACAAATGAGCCTAAAGATAGATAGAAAACAGAGATGAAGAGTGGTAAAAAAAAAAAAAAAAAAACACAAGAAAGGAGAAGAGAAAAAAAGAAAATGGGTGAATTGGAGACAGGGTCAAAACAACAAGGACCAAAAAAAGAAAAAGAAAAGGACGAGTCCTGGTCAGACCTCTTTTAGTGCTTTAGTGTTACCATGGCTACCGCACGTGGACAGAGCTGCTGTCACGTCTCCAACAGATCGGACTTGAGTTTGTCAGCCATTGGTTCATTATGGCTTGTTTGTTCTGCTGCTCTGACACCGTGTGAGCCAAACAAGATGCCACTAACATCCACACACTTTACCTCGTTACACACCCACACACACACACTCGTTCACTGTTGTATGTGGCTTACTTACGCTTTTCCTGCACATACAGGTAGCCCTCCATCGTGTGCTGGCTGACACTCTTGTGTTCATGTGGATTCTCCTTCATCTTCCTCATCAAACTCTCAACCTCCGACCGCGTGCTCTCAAAACGGTTCCTCGTCTGCCAACAAAAGCAGATCTTTCCTCAGAAATTCAACTTGTAGATGGGAAAGTACATAACAAGCCTTAGAATGGACACGTTTTGAAGGCCTATTTTAAAGCTGCAAGTTGAGAATCTTTGGTTTAAAAACACACATCACAAGTAAGGGCTATTCATCAGGTTTATTCTAACTGGACCATATAATGCTAAATAAATATTGTTATATACTACATAAGGCCATTAACTCATCAAAAAAGTGTTTTTTGTTGTAATAAATTAAATTAGCTTTGGGGTCATTAACATAGAAACAATTTTCTTTGGAAAACCAAGTGGCAACAAACAGGTTAGTGATCTGCTGTTTGCACTGTGGAGACATGTTTTCCTTATAGGAGAAACAACAGGAAGTACTCATCAGGCAATTTTAAGGTCAATTTGGGTCATGGTTAAGATTATGGTTAGACAAGTAGTAAATATGGTTAAGAATAGAGAACGTCTTCAAAAAAAAAAAATGATATAATGCCCAATTGATACACTACTGTGTGTGTGTGTGTGTGTACTTGATCTTACATTCTGTATGCTGATGGTGAGGTCGGTCTTGAAGTGATTAAAGTCCTTTGCCAACTCGTAGCCATGGTGATAGTAGGTGAAAAGGCCTTGAAGAAATGCCAACAGCTACAGGAAGAAGAAAAAAAACAGAATGAAGGTAAAGATCAAAAAAGATGAACAACACGGGGATAGGGGAAAAGGTACATCAGAAAAAATTAATGCACATGTCTGGGTGGAGGAAAGAAAATATAACAGGAAGACTGAGTAAAAGGTTGGCAATTTAGAAGAAGTAAGGGAAAACAGAGAATACCTCAACAAAAGTTAGCACTGAGTAGCTAATGTGCTTGGTTATCTTAAAGTGTGACTATAACACAAATCACTGCTACAAAAAGAAAGTTTGTGTGCAACATCTTTAAAGAAGAAGAAGAAGAGCTTTTTTTAGTAGCATCTTACAGGCTCCACAAAGTCAAACATCTTCCTCTCTTGGACTTCCTGCACCTTGAAGACGTATTCCAAAGAAACCTCGTAGAAGTGCTGCCTCACGTTATCTACCTGGTTGTCCGCCTTCAACAGAGAAGGAAATTAAGAAAACTGACACACCGATAATCAAGGGTTACACGTAAAACCTGCTCGCTCAGAGAAACCAGCAAGGTCTAAACTCAGACACGGCATCTTACCTCAAGTAGATGTGCCTCTTTCTTCTTTGCTGAGAGGCTAAGGTGCTTTTCCAGTACTGCACAATACTTCTCCGTCTCTTTGTCATATTTTTTCTTGGCGTCCTGTCACAGGGGGGAAAATTTAAAAATAAAATACAAATCTTTTGGCTGAGCTTAATGAAACTGTCTCAACACTTGTACCAGGGAAATTTTTCTCCAGTTTTAATAAACCAACACATGTACTCTGATCCTCTTCATAATGCTGGTGTACATGCTGTAGTATATTTTAGCAGTTATCTGCAGTCGGGATTTGAGAACAGGGAGCACAGCAAACTTCATATAATGCAGATTTCTGTTAGCTTTCTAATAACAAATTCCCTTTTTTTAGGGAGTAAAGCAATGAATATTTTCCTCCAGGGAGCACAGCTGGTTATTAAACAACAGACTGTTTCATCAGAAATAAGATCAGCGACATGAGAGACAGACATGTTTTGATAGATGATGAACCTGGGACAGAGAGCTCAGGGTGTGTATTTATGGAATGAAGGCAACAGAAAGAAACTGTTACACGGGCAATGTTGGAATTACCAGTCAGATTAGGATCATTAAACTTAAAATCGTGTCACTTCAACAGGAAGATAGAGATATCAGTACAGTAAGACGCATAAAGAGAAACCAGCCTGTTAATCTTATTTACTTTGAAGCAACAAACTGGGGTATGAGAGAAGTGCTTACTGAATGTGAATACTTGACACTTCTGTTCTAAATGATATACATATATATATACACAAGACAAAACAATATATATTAAATTGTTGGGTCATTAAACAAAAAATAACTTGGACTTATTTCAAAAGCATTGCTGCATTTGCTGATTTCATTTTGCCTTTATTATTCCTTTTAACCATTTCTTTAACAACGCTGGAACTGGCACTAAAATAATACGATGTGTACTGTAAGATGATCTCTGCTCACTGCCGAGCTGGTTTCAGCAACAAGAAGCTGAGTGCTCTTGGCCAGAGGAGGAACAGACAGCAGCTGCGGAAAGCATCAGAAATGATGAACGCCTCTCTAAACAACAAGGCCTCTGTTTAAAGTCTGCCTCTCTGATTTGTCATATTCTCTGCGGAAATCATGTCTGAAATGAGTGTCGTGGCAGCCCTCTCCCATGTGTTCATTATTAGAGATTTCATTACAGCCCTTTGAGAAATTTTAAACTAAATAAATGACAGGCTTCCTTCGTGAAAGGAATTCATTTGTGTGAGACAAATCATCAGGAAAGGTTTTATAACATTAAAATGACTTGTTTCTATTTTCCCTAACGCTTGGGTTAAAAAGTTAAAGGTGTTAAACTTCATTTACTTTAGGTTACTTCCACCCTCAGCCAGCAGGTGGCAGTGTCTTCACAGTATGATAAAATGTCTTCCTTTTTTATTTATTTCATCTTTCCCAGAAATATAAGGTAATTGAAAATGTTTTGATGCAAGACCATACCCCACCAGACTGACTCATCACAGATCAAATCAGGTTCTTTTGCAACAGTTACACAGAAGTCCCAGTCAAATCTAAAGCCAACAAATGCACCAACAATCCTTTGTTTACGCGACGTGCATTATTAAAACACACCTTTTTAACAAAAGCAGCACTTGCAGCAACTTGGAATGACTTTAAAGTGGATAACTGACTACAAACACAAGAGCAAAGTGATTCCTGACAACGTATTCTCTAACTAAAAGGATTTCTGGAAATGATGATGTTCTCAGTGTGTTTTAACAGAAATCCATCATTGTTGCATGAGTGAAGTGTTTTTATACAAAAAGACCTTAAATTGCAAACAGCATTTTTGTTTTAAATTTAGTCTTACACTTAAGCTCTATGTAAAGATTTCTTGTCTAATGTTTTCTACTGGCTGCAGTAATCTGATTGGTGTAAATTCCTCTGTGAATAAGATTAGAATAAGAACCTTGAGTTTTCCTTAAATAATGAATAATGATGTGTAACCCCCCCCCCCCCCCCCACACACACACACACACACACATACATTTTAAACATATTTATCTTTTATCTGTTAGCCATTAGCTGGTATTTTGGTCAAACTGGTCCCGTGCAAGACGGCTGCCAGCTCTGCAGCTTTGGTACAAGGTGAAACTGTGCCAGGCCAAGATATTATCGGTTCTTTTGGGGCTAAACTAGGATTAGTGCATCACTCGCGGTGACTTAACTGAAGTGATTATGCTTCACACTTTAATCTGACCATAATGTCAAAATCAGACAGTGACCTGCAACATGGGCATGTTTTAATAGATCATGTACTGATAAAACACTGAATGCATCAGGGGAACCCCCTGCCGCCCTATGGCTAATGACAGCATGGAGCAAGCACACCATGACCCTATATAAGGAGATCAAAGACGCTGAGGCGTGGTATATTTACTGCACAGGGGCCGGCATTATTTAAAAATGTACAGTTCAGTGTTCATCCTTTATCTTTTTAAAGAATTTCTATTTTTCTGGAGTGTGAAAAAATAAAAATTAACACAATCATAACATCAAAAAACTTTGTATACTTATGTTTTACTTCTATAGAATAAGAAGCAAATGAAGAGATTTAAGCACACTTTAAAAAAAAGAACAACAAAAAAAGAAAAATCACACACAGACCTGCTAGAGGGAGCCCAGCCTGCATGTAAGAGGGAATCAGTGATTTATGGCAGCATTTATGTCTTCCTCTAATCTCTTATCCAGGTCATTTAGTAATGGTTTAGACCTTAACATACACCCATCACGTAAGGAGAGGGAGACCCTGAGCCTCGTGAGAAGTGTGCTGCCTTTTATTCCAAGCATACATGAAAAGCACCTATTAGTTCCATGTCACTGTGCAGCGGTAACAACAACTGTAACTAAACTCATGTGTTTGAGTTCCAAACACAAAATTAGATCATCAAAATAAAATCTTTAAGCACTGTATTTTATATTTATCATCATATTATATGCTATCATTGGTGTATTTGGAAATTCTTAAAGGTTGTCCTGTATTCTGAACCATCTCTCTACAACTCTACAAACTATACAGCCATTTTTTTTAAAAATGCATCGAGACACTCTCTGGTAATTATAGTATAATTATAGTATATTATTGTATTAGAGTCAGATATTATGCAGTAATGCTAACCAGGTGAGAGTAATCTGGAGTGTTTCTCTGGATTAAAAATCTTGTACATACATCTACTCTAACAGTTTCTGCAAATTATTCCTAGAGCATCAGACACACATGTAGTCCAAAGTCTTGGGCCGCTGAAGGTTCTTACCCTAGATCAGCTATAATGCCATGATCGTACCAAGCAACTGCCTAGCAATGGGCTAAAATATCAAGTTTTTAGTATTTACACACCTGTAAAGGATTTGTATTGTGTTTATTTTGTGAGAAAAGCTGAATTTTGAATGATATATTGTGACACCATCACACTGCCTAGCCACCACCTAAAAACAGGCTCAAATGACCCGTTTTTAGACTTTATGCATGTACAGCACCTTATATGAAAATGTGCTATTGCTTTAATTTGACAACAATAACATCTTATTCATATCGACATATACTTAATTATGCATGATATAATATGATATTATCATGCTGCCAGGCTACCACCTATCAATGGGCTTAAATGACCTCTTTTCAATGTATAAACAAAATCCACCTCCCCTATTCATTAAAATTTTCTAAACGTGATTACATATTGCGGTTTACCAACAGCTAAACAGGCCAGACAATGGGCATGTATTAGTTGTGGTAAAGCAAAGTTTCAAAATCGAAGGCATTGCATTCACGAGTTAATGTGAAACTGTATGCATGCGTCCCTGGCAACCAGCAAAAGGCACAAAAAACAATAAAAATGAGAACAAAAAAAAAGAGAGAAAAATATGAATGTTTTTCTGATCTGTATGTTTTGAGTAGGTGCTGTCTGACACAGATCCTTTAATAGCTCCAGAAGCACTAAAGGCCATTATTGATTTATTCTTCATGCTAGCATACACGTATCAATACAAACCCACAGCTCATGTACAGTTAAAAGTCATTTCTGTGGCCCATGTACTGTCACCCTTCTTACCTTGGCTGCACTGATTTGCTCCTTCCTGAACCGCTCCAAGGGCAAAATTAACACATCATTGGCATTCTCGATCTACAAGGCAGATATACAAACCAAAGAATCCATGTTACAGACACACCAGTGTACACCAGGTATTTTAATATTGGTATCATTTGTACCAGCAGTTTCTATTACAGCTGCCAGTCATTTTCTGGGGAGGACTAGTGTTTCCGTGGTTATAAAAGACCAAACGTTCACTCTCATTAAGAATAACCTATAATATACACAATATAGCTAGTTAGGTCACTCACCATTCGTGTCCGTTCATCCTCCAGGTTCTGTAAGACTGCTGCAAACTCCTGAAGTGACTTGGCTAGGGACAGTCATGTTGGTAGATGGGGTGAACGAGAAAGAGACAAAAGAGATCATTGAAAATAAAAAAGAGGCAGAAAAGCAAAGCACTGCTATTTTTAATGCTGATAAAGAGCGAGACAAAAAAAAGATGCTTTGTTTCTGCTTCGGTACCACTTATTTAGAGGTTTTGAAATGTTTCTAAACTCATGACATAGCAGAGTAATTAACTGGAAATGAAACCGCAACTTAAAGGGTTTGTTTCTATGGTGCTTTCACAGTCAGCATGGATCGGTGCAAGGTTCCCCCATTCACTGGCAAACGAGCCACAGCTACATTGTTTAGGTCAGAGTTTCCACTTCAATTGCCTCTGACCCTGTCCAACACTTCACACACGAACACACAGACTTGTTCTTCAGGCACACTGAGCGCACCTCAAATAATTGATGAGTGTGCCTACAGAACATGTGTTCCTTATGCACAGGAATGCAGAAATTGTTGTGATAATCCATTCCACCGTTATCCATTTTATCCTCATTAACATCAAACTTCATGTTTCTGGAAGTTATAGGTTTTGTATTTGGCTATTAAAAAGTAGGTGCAGGCCTTAAACATCCAGGTTTGAGTGGAATCTAATGGCAGAAATGTGATATAATTGTAGTTGTGTTTTCATGAGTGTAGAATTGAATTTTTAGTGTAGGAGACAATTCTTCATTGCCTCAGAATAAGCTTCTTCTGACGCGTATAGGTAGGTGTGCATGTGTGTGTGTGTGTGTGTGTGTGGGGGGGGGGGGGGGTAGCAGTCCAAGTGCAAATGACCAGACCACAGCCCTCCCTCTCCTGTCACCTACTTCAACTCTTCTAAGGGGACATCAAAGCACTCCCAAGCCAGCCGGGAAATGTAATCTCTCCAATGTGTCCTGGGTCTGCTCTGAGGTCTCCAGCTACTGGGACAAGCCCAAAACACAGCACCTCGGAAGCATCCCAATCAGATGCCCAGACCACCTCAACTGGCACCTTTTGATGTGGAGGAGTAGCAGCTCTACTCTAAATTCCTCCCAAATGGCTGGGCTCCTCACTCTATCTAGGAGAGCTCAGACATCCTACAGAGGAAGCTCATTTCTGCCACCTGTGATCCGACACCCACAACTCACAGCCAAAGGTGAAGGTAGGAATGTAGATCAACTGGTAAACCGACGGCTTTGCTTTCATGCTCATTTCTCTCTCCACAACAGGAAGGTACGACATCCAGATTACTGCAGACGCTGCGCCAATCTGTGTGTCCATCCCCCCCCTTCCTTCTCCCCTCACTTGTGAACAAGACCCTAAAACCTAAAAAACTCCCACACTTAGAGCAGCAACTCATTCCCGACCCATGTGACTCTTTTTCAGATGAGAACCATGGTCTAAGACTTTGAGGTGCTAATTCCAATCCCTGCTGCTTCAGATTTGGCTGCAAACCTCCCAACTACAAGCTGGAGGTCATCATTCAATGAAGCCAACAGAACCACATCATCTGCAGAAAGGAGAGATGACATCCAGAGAGAGACCACAGAATCTAACACATCCACCCTGGGCTACAAATTCAGTCCATAAAAATTATAACCAAAATCCATGACAGATGAAAGCCCTGGTGGCGTATAATACTCGCAAACAAATGTGTCCGACTTATTGAGACAATTCAGACAAAGTTCTTTCTACAAATAAATCCTGATGTCTTAAAAATAGTATAAAATTGTAATACGGCTCATATTGTGCAATCAAAGCTTGACGATTAATCTAAACTCTTTCATGTTGACACATTGATGTAAATCAGTACCTATTGTTTTTTTCCACATTGTTCTAAGAGGACTTATTATAGCATCAGAGAGATGAAGATGGGTTTTGACATGAGTCTCACCATGAATAGCCTAACAGCAACAGTGCTGCAATCCAGCTGAGCACCAAGCTGTTCAGGAAAGATAGCCAGCGATAGTGAAACAACAGTAGGGTTGTAGGTCAGAATCAGGGCAGCAAAGAGCTGCAGACTGACACAGAGAGGGTGTGGTGATTGCACAGACTCTCACACAGCAGGCTGTTTGAGCAGAAACAGCCGGATGAGTTCAGGGAACTCATATTTTACACACCAATATCACAAACTTTTGTGTAATGACATTTTATTTCATGAAATAACTACAACATTTATGAAGACTAACTGTAGCTATCAAAAATAATGAAATTATACCAAAAGGGCTGCAAAATCTGAGCCAATGTCCAGTTTTTTCCTTTTTTACAGTGTTACTATTAGACTGTCCATCAGCTGCTGAAAATCATTTCAATTTTTGAACTATTTTAAGCCACAAGTCAGATGGATCAAAAGCTAAAATTACACCCATTTTCAAAATGTGCCAGTAGTTTTATTAAGTACCAAATAAGCTTTGATTTTTTTAACAAAAATAGCACATTCAGGGCAGATACCTAATCTGAGACTCATCAGTTTCCTGTCCAGCAGCACTGAAATGAAAATCAAGCTGACCTTGAAGTCAACGCTGATTTGGCTATTCTATTTTAGTGATGAGACATGATACAACATCATTTGATGTCTATTTAGAGGCTTTCCTCTTCTGGTGCACCGAATGTATTGGATTTCACATCCGCACACTCACCTATGCATATCTCATCATCCGTCTCAGCATCTCCAATGCACTGGAATTTAAAGTCATTGAGCGAGTCAGCAAACTTCCTCTTTGCTGTCGACAGACCTGAGAGAACAGAAAAAATAAGAACGTTAAGGTCGTATTTGATGTTGGTCCGCTTCACTTTAAGTGAGTTTGTAATAATGTAATAACAAGCTGTACCAAAAAATCTTAATCTGAACTGCAGCAAACCTAGTACTAGATAATGTGATAAGATTATGGACGAGAATAGCTGTTTTGTCCTGATTATGCTTTTAATGCAGGTACTGAAAGTGAGAGTGAGTGGAAAGGCGGACAACACAAGTGGGTCCCCTGTGGCGTCAGTGATGGAGGTTGACAGCTCATATATTTGTGTGTGTTCGTGCTGAAAAGTGCAAAAAAAAAAAGTTCCATTTGACTTAAGTCACATTAGCCAGGCGAGGAACTGAAAAGCCTTAGACAGCTGGATGCCTTTCAAATAATACATGAGGCGCTAAGAGCTCCTAGGAGACAGACACTCACGGCGAGCTTGGCTTGCCTTGCATTTAAACTCAACGCAGGGTCACCTCCACTACAACATTTCCTGTTGCTTGACTGGCTTAGGTCAGCAACATTCAAAGGATCACAATGAAATAGTGGAAGGATGAAGAGGAAGACACACAAAAAAGAAACAGACTTTACATAACTTTCTTGTAAATCGCATGCTGTGGAACAGCACCCCGCAACAATGGCTTGCTCGCCATTCTGACACCGACCCCGAAGGAATGGATTAAAATAATTATCATTTTATACTGAATAAAGTGTTCTTTTACTTTAACATTCAAAAAAAGAAAAGAAACTTGTGCATGACGCGGTCAGCTTCAGCAGGGAAACCCACGTCGATAGGGAGGAGGACAAAATTTATACAAGAGCTACACAAGCAAATATGTATTTGTGGCATTTTGCAAAATAAAGATAGAAAGTATAATTAAATCCAGGCAAGAGGAGAGATCAAGAGTTTCATGAAAATGCGCATGGGAGTCAGGGAAAGGACAGCAAGCGCAGACAGAAGAAAGACAGAGAGTAATTGGCCATGTTCAAGTAAATACCACTGCTCCTCCGTGTAGATCAGTGCAGTTTGCCAGTCACAGAAATGAAACGCAGGCCCAGCAGCTCTGCTTAAATGTGCTGCCAGAAAAACGTGCACGCTGGCACAGAGAAACGCACACAGACCACGGACTGACTCAAAAAAAACATTTAGGATGTCCGTGAGCAGTGAGTCACAGTGGCCCTGTGTCATCAAAATAACTAAAGTATGACCAAAATAAGACCACACTCCAAACTTGAAGGATAAACTGCGGTTTTACGGTGCCAGTCAGTGTCCAGTATTTAAAAAAAAAAAAAAAAAAAACCCACTGTACTTTCACAGTATTTCCCCAATTCTCAATATTTTGCTGCAATTACACAACAGAAATCATGTGACATATTTTAATAAAATTAAATATATAACAATGTTTAAAGGTAAACATGTATATAGTGAAGCACATATGTTTTTCCAATAGAAAATTGCAATGAAAACCAAATGTCGTCTATAATGTCATATTGTCAATGAATTTACAGCATAAATAACTAACTAATATAAGTAGCATACATAAAGTAATATAACCTTTTCTTCAGTCGCTATGAAAGCCAGCAGGTCTCAGCTCTCAAACGTTTCAGGGTGTTTTTAGGTTTAAATGATTAAACATGCTGTTTTCAGGCTTTATAATCACTGCCATTACATATTGGCAAATGAGGCTGCACTGAGTGATCTCAGGTATCTATGAGCCAGATCTTAGGTAACCGAGGCGCCTGCTTTCTATCACACATTTCAGTAAACTTTAGTTTCTATAGCTTGTTTTGTGTAGTAGCATGGGTGATTCATTTTCAGCACGGGTGGCCTCAGCGGGAATCACATCCAGCCCTGGTAACAGTGACATCACATCCACTGAGCTGTATAAAACCATATCTCTCTCTACACTCTCTCATTCTTACGTCTCCGCTCTCTTATTTTTGGCCTCCACCTCCCTTAGGTCTCCTTTTTGACAGTTTCTTTTTTCCCCCTCCTTTATTCCCACTGACAGTTCTTCTCAGCACCCCGTGAGTGAAACGTGCCCATCGATGATTTCTCCTCTCCGGCTTCAGCCACACTCTGTGTGCTCTCCTGCACATAAATCACAACTAACCACAAACACACACTCAGTGCCCCTTTCTGATTTTGCATATTTAAACACTTACATGTTTCAGAGTATTGAACAAATTCTAACATTAGACAACCAGGAGCAAAATAACCTGAATAAATACAAAAGGCAGTTCTTAAATGGTGATTTTTAATTTTCTTAAAGGGAAAAAAACTATCCAAACCTTCCTGACCCCATGAAAAAAGTATATCACTTGATAAGTATGTCAGCAGAAAAATCAGCAGTTTCCATCCAGGGAAGAACTGGTAGCCCATAAAAAGAACTAAAGGTTTGAACACAACATAAAGTTTTATTCCTCCTAGAAATCTCATTTTGATGTCATGGAAACCCCAAGCACGTTGACAAATACATTATAAACACCAGTGTGTAGCACACTAGATAAAGTAGACAACTCATATGCTGCAAGGCTATTGCAGAGGCCTGAGTTCAAATCTGGCCCCAAGGCCATCCACTGCATGTCTTCCCTGGTCTCTCTCCCAGCTGTTTCTCTATTGTCCTATTGAAATAAAAAAAAAAGTAGTATTACTAGCCTTAAGAAGAATTCCTTCGAGAAATCTTATCTCCTAGATAAGATCTTTCAGGTTTTCTAAGAGAAAATTGAAACGGACACTGTGTTTGTTATTTGTAGCAAAGTATCATCATTAAGACAAGACAAAAATAATTTGATATAATTGCATTATTTTTCAGACACCATCATAGCACTTCTGCATGAAAGTTTAAGGTTTGTTTCCCCCTTGAATCACTTAAAAATGTGATGGAAAAATAAAAATCAAAGTGCGAAATTCTGTTTAACCTACTTTCCCTTGGAGAGTCTCACGCTACATTTTGGCAAACAGCGTGATAAGGTAACTTTTTACTCTGGCTCATAAATACAGATACGCATCAGGAGTGGACCAGCGCTCCCTATAGTCAGCAGTTTTGGCAGCAATGACACAACAGGACACACATAAATCCACATATATATTCACACATTTATGCACGCGCACATACACGTGTCAGCCCCATGCAGGTCTCTCGGCTTATATGAACCATGTTTTCAAATCAAAACCACATTGTTGGCTGATGAGATTCTGTAAAATCCTGCCAACACAAAGGAATCACTATAAAACAAAAAAAAAATGAATCACACACCACAACAAGTACATTGTCCAGAAAGCTTTAGGAAAAGGGAAAGTCTACTTACAGATGTAGCAAGAAGTGATGCTTGCCATTTATGGCATCCAATTTAATGCGGTAAGACACATGTTCAAGCTCCAGGTTAAAAGAAAGGTTGTAACTGGCTGACAGGCTGAGCTATAACACCGGTCAGTCATTTGTACGCATGAGTCCAATTTCTGGCTAGGTACTAAAAAGGAAAGGGAAAAGTAGATGGTTTACATTACTAAAGTTATACAAACACTATTAACACGATAGCAGACTGTGTGCTTCAGATTTTTGGGCTACTTGTTGCTACTTTTAACCACCAAACAGAACTGAACTGCATGTTTGCCACTACAGCACTGTCCCATTATCGTTATTAGTGCATAGGTCAGCTGTCAATGTGATACAAATCTTAAAATTCTACGAGAAAATATGTAAACCATTTTAAATATGCTGAATCAGATTAGAAGCTAAAATAAAAACACACAGTTGGATGTGTTGATGCCCTGCCGTCAGTATGTGTGTATTTGTATGTGCGCGCCTGTATGTCTGTGCCCAGGCAGGAAGGACAGCAAAGGACAAGGACAGCTAAAAATAGATGACCCTGTTGACACTTGCCTCTCCGTCTTTTCTCTCACACTCACAGGACAAAATTCCTGCCATGCTTCGCTCCTTTAATTCTGAGCTCAAGACACCAACGAAAAAGAGACACACAAACGGAAACACACAAACATGCACCGATAGGACAAACGCCCTGCTGCAAGAGAACTCCACAAGAACAGTTTGATGAACATGATGATGAAGACATGGCCTCCATACTCCACCCATCCATCAATCGAGCTCTTCTGCAGGAATATTATGGTGCTGCCAAAGCAACCCAGATATTTAGTAGCCCAAGGGCTCCTCTCAGCTGGGACATGCCTGAAGGTCCTCGCCTAAGACGCAATCTCATCAGAAGCACTTCAACTAACTTTCTCTTTGGAGGAGTACTCTGAACCCCTCCTGAATGACTGTCACTCTATAATTAGGGGTAAGCTAAGACACACTTAGCATTTTCTTTCAGGCACTAATCAGAGCACTCATGAACAAATGTAAAAAGAAAATGTGGAAAGGCGGCCATATAAATGTAAACACCCCCAGCTCAATTTCCACCTTTTTTTTAATCTCTTCTCTGAAGCAGTAACTTATCCCCAACATTAAACTCTTTTCATCTGAAGTCCATGGCCTTGAACTTGAAGGTTCTAATTTATAGTGACGTGACACACAAAGCATCAACCACTGCTACTGAAAAATGTTATTTTATTCGCTAACAGGCTGATTGCAATCAACAAGGCTGATTCCAGCAAATAGCGATCTTGGGTCATTTTATTAGCACACACCTAATCATTAGTTTTGGCTGGTTCAACTTCAACCCAGCAGCAGCAGCATTTATGTCCACATTTTGTTCTTCATTAGGGAAGTATTTAGGATTTTATTTCCAATTTAGAAAATCTCTGTTAGAGATTCTTCGACCATTTTATTTATTCATTTTATTTATGCTTGGTAATAAAAAAGTTTAAACTTTGATTTGATGAAGTATTGTGAGTTTACCCACCTAAGAATGCAGAGCTTTTTGAACATATGCAAGTACGGCTGGGCCATATCATACCATTCACGGTAATACCAGTATAATGCTAGGTAATGGTAAGAAAATGAAATATTGCGATAAAATATGGGTAAAACGCACATGCGCAGTGCCTTTGTTTTCATACGTACATGGCGGAAAAAGCATGGCGGCAACGGAGAATGAGAAGGGCGAAAGCGGATCATTGAACAAAACAGATGAACCAGAATTGGTTTGTAAAAATGGTGCAATTTCAGTGGTGTGGAACTGGTTTGGCTTTCGTCCGTCAGATATACAACAAAGCACATTTTTTTGGTAGAGCATGCCAGCGGGCTGTCGTTATTACAGTTCTTACCGAACCAATTTTATGTGGTACACAGCGCTCAAAAATCTGTCAAAAAATGTTTTAGTGCGACTTTGCTGAGCTACGAAGCCGCACCGCTCGATGGATTGTCGGAGCATTATGGCTACCGTAGTCAGGAGCCTCGCTGTGTATTACGTACTGTGTATTGTGTGCATATAACCTCTTTTTCAATTTCCACTGGAAATGCCTTTTGGTTAAACTATCAGCAAGGAATTTGCATTTGCACTGTTAAATTTTTATATAGCTTAAATGCACATAAGAAACAGCTGCTTGTTTAAGTGAAAATACATTGATGGGGGTTTTTTTGCAATAAAGCTGTGGAGTTGTAAAGCATTTTGTCTCGCGTCAATTATATCGTCAGTTATATCGTTATCGCAAATTTTCAAATATATATTGTGATAAATATTTTGTCAAAATTGGATAAAATCACTTTTAAAGACAGTACTCTGAGTCACAGTGGAAAATTTCACTGCAAAAGTAGAAAAATCCTCTCAGTGCTGCATTTTAACAAAGGTATTTGTATGGCAGTGACTTGGATACTGCTGAAATGTTGCATCTTACTCAAAAAACACAGAGAAACACACACACACAGAGCACTGTAAGCTACACAAAAGGAATCTGTAATTAACCACAACCATGCAGCAGCTCTACAACGGCCGCTATGTGTGTCACAAACACACACATACACGGTCAAAAGAATGGGCCTGTGTGATATCAACAGGATATCCAACAGTAGCTTGAACTCTACAGAAGCTTTGTTCCATGAGCATGTGAATAGAAACTTTATTCATCAAGTAGGACAAGCACACACACACACACACACACACACACACACACACACACACACACACACACACACAATTCATCTGGGAGACAAAGACAGATTTCAGTCTCCTCATCTAATTCTTTACATGACCCAGCAGCCAAGCAAGGAGAGGAACTGATGGACTCAATTATAGTGGAAGGAATGTAAAAATCACTACGTAGTGTACGAGGCACTGTATGGGAGTTTACTTGGGACACATATTTTTATGATGTTACTGGCAGTGTATATGTTGCTTCACGGTTAATATTGTACGAAATAAGGACCATCATTATTTTATGTTAATTTATTTATACATGTAACTTCAAAACCCTATTTTTAAAAAGTCCATATGAATAAAGCATTTTTCATAATGGCCGACTGCCAACTCTGTTTGACGGAAATTTGTCAGGAACTTGAAAATTAACTGTTCACAGTCTGATACGGAGGTCGAATTAAATTCTCTAACCATTTAATGCAAATTTTCTCTGTTTAAACACTGATGCAGTAAAGGCCGTAGTAACACAGGCTTAGGGACTAGTTAGCAACGCCCTGCTTTTCCCCCTCGCACTAGGTGAAAAGTGTCCATGCCTCAACTAGTTGGCTTTGTAATTGGTGCAAAGAAGGTTCTGCACCAAAAACCTCCTTGTGATTGCTTTTGTCACTAGCAGTTTTCTGCAGTCACCTATAGTTTTCAATTTTGGAAGATCCCAATTTGTCTACAAACATTCACTAACTAACCCAGAAATGGAGAATGTTTGTTTCTGACCACTAACCAGTCTTTAGACTTGCATCAATGTGTCTTTGGCATCTTATTTCACATTGAGTACCAGTAACCTCAAGCAACCATCACAACCAGTCAGAAAATACTAATTTTTCCCTTGTAGTTAGGGCACAACCACAACATCATGATGCAGTCACTTATATTCGTATTGCTCACCATTAAACTGCAGGAAGCAGTTGCAGTATTCCCCTGAAAGATAGGCGTCGCCACTGAGACAATATCCCTACATCCTATCTGATATAGGAAGGGAAGTCATCAAAACTGGAAGCAAAGACTTGGTGATAAAAACACTTGGCAAAGTCTCAAGTTTTCAGAGATTTAAATCTTCCTCTGCATATCTGTATATCTCTGAGCTTCTGTAGGGGAATACCATTAAAATGACAGTAAAAACCAACATTATCATACACTTGTGCCCTTCCATTTTCATATCCAGAGAATAAGCTAAGCTGGCTACTAGATATTAAATGCCAAAACTGCTTTCAAATACATACAAGTGCATTTTTTTTTTTTTTAGCTAAATCACCCTTAAAGATAAAAAAAAAACAAAAATGTGTTTGAAAAGGCACACTCTTGGGCCTTGCTTCCCCTTTAGTGAACAAATAGAGAGTTTCTCATACATGAATCATTATACTGAAGACAAGATTTAACATTGGGTTTTGGCTACGTTTAGGTCAGTTGTCATTTGGCAAGTAGTCATTAGGGTTAGTGCTAAAGCACATCTAGGAAATGAATAGAAGTCAATGTAAAGTCCTCTCCAGTGTTGCTTAGCTTGTACAGTGGGGCAAAAAAGTATTTAGTCAACCACTGATTGTCATAATTTTAAGTGGGGGAACTTGCACAGAGGTCAGTAATTTGCACCAGAGGTACACTTCAACTGTGAGAGACAGAATGTGGAAAAAAAAAATCCATGAATTCACATGGTAGGATTTGTATTGAGTTGTATTTTTGTTATTGACCAAATACTTATTTTCCATCCTGATTTACGAATAAATTCTTTACAAATCCTACCATGTGAATTCATGGATTTTTTTTTTTCACATTCTGTCTCTCACAGTTGAAGTGTACCTCTGGTGCAAATTACTGACCTCTGTCATCATTTTAAGTGGGGGAACTTGCACAATCGGTGGCTGACTAAATACTTTTTTGCCCCACTGTAAGTTAATATAATTGTTACCCATTGACTCCTTATTGAATTACACCTTAAAATACATCTATCAATTTGAAACAAAACTATGCCAACAGTCAAAACAAAACTGTTGAGTGACACCTTATTCAGATCTAAAGCAACAAATGCATTATCAGTGCCTTAAAGCTCATTAGTAAAGCAGACATGTCATAAGAACTATAAATGAAAAGGAAAAGACGCCTGCAATGAGTAAACATCATCAAGCTGAGCAGGAACGTCTGTATATGGGCAGGCTTTCCTGTTGGACGCAGCACACAAGGTCAAACTGATGTGTAGTGGAGAGGAAGCACTCCTTTCACAGCAACAACAGGCCACAGAAGCAGGGAAAGTGTGAGAGCATAAAAAGGCAAGGAAGTGGAGATGGCTTTTTTTCAGGCGTTACCATGGTGAGTGCAGGTTGGGGGGGGGAAGCAAGGTTCATAGGTCACGTTGTGTCTGTCCACTCAGCTCAGCCAGCTTTATTGGAAGCTAACTGGGTAGGGCGTTCATTGTCGCACAACACAGCTCATCACTATCATTTTGAAGCATATATGGGTGATTAAGGTCAAATCTGGCCATGAGTGTAGATCCTGTTACGCATCCACATTTCATATCTGTCATCTGCTTGTAATACAACCCACCATCACAGCGGGGGGCCACAGGAAAAAAAGCTCACCGCTGTCTGTTAATATTAAGTCCATACCATATAATACCTTGCCATGCATTCCCTGAGGACTGTGCGGAATGGGTTGATGTTCAGAGGTTAAATTAAGGTGGAATCAAATTCAGCCTCTTCAGTGATTAAAATATTGCACCAAGAGTGATGGTAATTTGTTTTACGTGAAAAAATGCTATGTGAGTGTACGAACAAAAAATGTAGAGTTTAGAGCTTTTTTATGGCATGGGAGAACGTTTGAGTTGTATGCGACGACAATAACGTCACCTTAGAGATCAAAAGAAAGAGTCAGAGATTGGCAGAGAAATGAAGAGAAAGAGAGAATGATTTTATATCATTCCCTCCAAAGTCCAGCCTGGCTGTCTTTACAGCAAGTATGTCATCACGACAAGCTGCTGCCAAGATGCATGAAACAACCCCTGGGCTGTAGCTTGGACTCTTTATGCTAACATCCTCACAGATGCAGGAGACACACGCATAGCCTACTTATGCAGTCTACATGGACGCAAGCACACATGCACATATACTGTAGGTTACATTTCCTTTATTAGAATGTTGTATACAGCAATACAACTAAAAGTCTGGAGCCAGGCTGGTGGTCCTTAATGTCGTCCTTCAGGTAAATGTTAATTCCAGCATGCAAAATATAAGTAAATACAAAGTACAGCTAAGGTTAGTGGATTAGCTGCCATAAACAAAAATGATTAAAAGTACATTTTAAAACTGATGATGGTTCAGGAGATCAAGAACTTTATTACACCTCATCAGGCTAAGACTGAATTACCTTACCAACCTTTACAATATTTGTTAGGGGTCACCCAGTTCTAGGTCTGGTTAATATTCTTTCTCCTGAAGTTGTGTAACATGGACCAGTTTATTGGTAATACGAATGTATGGCCTCTTATTAACACTAAAATGGCTGAAAAATGCCATATAATGACTGAGCTGAGGTTATGACTAAGATGCTTACAGTCAAAAGTAGTCTAACAATCTGCTCTAACAGACACATTTGCCCCTCTTATAATTTGTAACGGTATCTGCCATGAAAAAGCTGTATTGCTAGTATCCATCCAATAGCTGCCAATAACTGAAGGGGGAATATCTGAACATCTGTAGAAAATTTCATAGATCGCTCCAAGGTAAGACCATGCAATGCTCAAAGAGTTTACAAAAAAGAGATTGCATCTCAGACTCTAGAGGCCTCAATTAGCATGTAGCATGTTAAAGTTAATGACAGACAAACGGCAAGACTTCTGGAAGACAGACCAAGACCAAAGAGGAGATTTTAGTTCAAAGTTTAAACAGTTTGAACAGTTTAGTTCAAATCAAATACACCACATCAGCACAAACACCTCATACCGACTTTCATGCACCCCTTAACCACCTTTATCCTGTTGTTGTAGAACTTCAAGTCCTCTGGTTGGTAATCACTTGACTCAGACTGAAACTGACCCGGGCATCTTGAAGTCATTGAGTCCACCATGAACTCATCTGTATACCAAAATATTCTAGAGTTAAATATAAGGCCATCTGTCCAACAGCTAAAGCTCAGCCCAAAAATGTGTCACACAGCAGGAGAACAATACAAACTTTATCAGCTTTCAACAGGCTGATAAAGAAAAGAATCAAATTGCTGCAATGGGCCAGTCAAAGTCCAGACCTCAAGTAATTTAAATGCTGTGGTCAACCTTAAGAGGGTTGCGCCTAAACAAATACCCCCAAACCTCAATGAACTAAAGGACTCCATGGAGACCTATCAAAGCTTTCTTTTTCACATGATTGCTTATTTTTTAAAGATCTATTCACCTTTAAATATTTCTTGTAACTTTTGAAATTACATAGAATAATTCTTTGCACTTTATTGGGATCTGTCAGAGGAAGAATGCAGCTTCAGTAATGTACTGGCCCCATTGCTTCACCTTCTATAGCATGGGGACTACAGATGTGAGCTCCAGGGCAAATCAAAACATCTTATACCAAATCAGCTACCAAATACAGACGCCCACAGGTGCACGTTCACTCACTCACTCACTCACTCACTCACTCACACACACACACACACACACACACACACACACACACACACACACACACACACACACACACACACACACACACACACACACACACACACACACACACACACACACACACACACACACACACACACACACACACACACACACACACACACACACACACACAGTTTCTGCATACTTCTCAATCATACACTAATTGCTGCCACTTGTATAAATATTCCTGCTGGTGGTTTAACTACAGGCTGACACACAGGCAAGAGGTCCAGTGCGTCAGTCACACACACCCCCTCCAACTGCCACCAACAGCAGCCATTCACTGTCAATTTTATTTTAAACACGTGTTTAACCAAAGAGAGCAATGAAGACGGGAAAGGTCATTTCGAAGCTACAACACTAAAAATGAACACTGGCTAGAATATTTTTCTGCATTTAATAACAATTAATTCAATTTGCTCTAAAAAACATTTGTCTTTCAGACTATACAAAAAGGTATGATTTATATTTTTCCATCAACTTTAATTATTAAAACCTCCAAAATCCTAAATTGTAAAAATCTAGCATGGTTATAGTTTTGGTGACAAATGCATTTTGTTTACATGAGCAGATCAGGGTAATTGTTTGTGTATTTGGGGTTTTTTTTGTAGTTATTACAATAATGTTGTGAAATTTTGCATGTGTCAACAGCAAATCCATGATACATAAACACCCTTCAGTCCCCTTGAATGTGAGAGTTGACAGTGCACACACAGACACACACAAACATGCACAAACTACATGAGCTGTCATTGGCCTGCATTTGGAAGCATTTATAAAAGCAAAGACAGGCCAACACATGACACAGCAGTGGGGTTAACAAAGCAGACTCATCATTGTTACACACACACACACACACACACACACACACACACTGGAAACACTCACTTTGTCTGTCTCAGCAGATGGCTTTCATCACATCTGAATGAGGGTACACGTGTTATGTGTGCACTGTAGGAGTTCATTGTAATTAGCTTTTATTTTTCCCCATATTTCAAATTGAAAAACACACACACACACACACACACACACACACAGACACACACACACACACACACACACACACACACACACAGAGTGTACACACACACACAGTACACACCCAACAACATCTTCATTCCTGCTTAATGAGTGTCAAACTGCCCATCCCAAAGAAGAATCTCATGGAAAGTATTTAAAGATGGAACAAGAGAATGAAAGAAAAACAGGAGAAAAAAAAGCACTTTGAATCCTCTGAATCGTACAGAGATTATAAAGTCTACACTAGTTTATGGTGGCCTTTAGTTACACTGCAATAGTACTTGGCTCATCAGAAACTGTTTCAATGGTGGTCAGAACCCAACAAAGTGATGAACAATGGCTAAATAAAGCCTGGGAACAAAAAAGACCCTAACAATGACAAAGTCCCAACCAGAATGAACTGAGAGTTGTATGTTGGAGTGGGGGCAGGAAGGTTCAGGGGAAACACATAGGCACAAGAGGAAGAAAGTCAAAGGTTTAGTGAACGAAGGAGGGAACTAAGCTGAGAAACAGCTGTAAGAGAAGGAAATGTGAACTATTTCTTGCCAGTTTAAGGACTCAGGGAGGAAGTGGAATAAACAGAATTTAGGGATCTGGGTATATCAAAGTACCTAGATCCCCAAATTCTAGATACTAGGGATCTAGTATCAAAGTAGAATTAAGTGGGATTAATAAATCCCACTTAATTCCATAATTAAATAACAACATTTAAAATTGTCTGAGTAGGTTTTCAGTCATCCAGGTCATGGTCATCTAAGGAGCTTGAAAAGAAAAGCAAATGGACTTCTTTAAAAAAAAAAATTTTTAAATCTGCCACCAAACTTGATTTCACATTTCTCACATTTAAAGACAGTAATCTTTCCCACACCAGATTTCAATGCTCATGCTCCATCTGTCCACCAAATTTTTTTGAATTTCTCCGATGAACTGTTACTCTCTTCCCTATTCCAGCCTGCTGGTCAAGCCAATCAGGATTCGACCGATGCATATGTCATGCACGTCGAGCACTTTTGCAGTGGGTGAGAACCCTTCTCTATTTAGTGTCGAAACAGACTGGGTTCGCAAACGGGCAAATCTGCCACAATGACTCTTTAGAATACAGCATCGTATGCATGTGTGTGAGAGACTGGGTCAGCTGGGCCACAGTCAGTCCATAGTCTTGCTAACAAACAGACAGAAAGGGAGAAACACCAGATTAAGGTCCCACAGGTGGCAGCTTCTAACTACTGTTTGGTATTAAGGCTATATTACATTTTATCCAATCACATATATAAATGAAAATATAAAGACAGAAAAATAACAACTGAATTACGTCTAATGTAAATATCAAACTGGATCAAGTGGCATTTAAATCAGACACCCTCAAATACTGCCATCAGTACTGCCTCAAAAATGAGACCTGTGAGACATGAATTAGTAATTTATCAGTCTGACCACTTTCTATTTCCATAGTAAATCAAACAGTCATGAATTATCTGTGCAGCTTTGGACAAGAGAGAAACACTGTACATCACCGAGGCTTTCACACTCTCCCTCCTCTTGTCCCAGGCCACATAGCTATCGTATCCTAGCAACTGGCACAAAGAAGCCAGACCACGACGACAAGCAGAAAGTTTAGTTTGTGTCATCGTTTGTGTCTCCCTTACAGTTCAGGTTTTTTTACAGTTCAGACACATTTTTCTCTATGCCTTTCCATCGTTAGCTTTTACATTTCACTGTTTTGTTGTTTTTAGTCCCCATCGGCTTCTCTTAGTTTTACACTCAATCCCACTCTGTCCCCTTCCTGCCTCACACACTGTCTGTAGTTCCCTTTCAAACTCTCATTTTTGGCACTGCCACACCTGCTGCTGACACAGCGAACAGAGACAACCGGGGAGGTTTTCCTCTCTCCTTTTTTAAAAAGAGCATCTGCGGGGTGAAATCATCCTGCAGACCGCCGACTGCCGCTGGAAAAATCCACAGCAGGAATGTGGGACAATCTAAGCTGGAATCCGAGCGGAGGACTCGGGGCCAGAAATGCCCTACTCTGGCTAAAACTTACCTCATAATTTAAAGGAAAACACCAAGATTTCAGCCAGTTTTATAACATTCTTGTGAAATGTGGAGAACACAGACACCACAAGTATCCGAGTGTCCCCAGGATCATTTGCCCTGGAGCCCTGTTCACAATGTTGAAAACATCTGCAACAAGCATTAAAAAAGTGGTTTTAGTCTGAAGACAGCCTCAGGTCACCTGCTTCCTGTGATAAATAATTGAGTACTCATCATAATTTTGAACTTGTGCTCAAATTTTGGGCTTTCAAAATTTTCAGATGCACCGTTTCAGAGATTTTATGACTTTAAACAGAATATTTAGACATTTTGTATAACAATACAACAATTTTATAACATTTATTTAAAAAAAGGAACAAAATAATATTTATTTCAGGTCACTAGGGTTCTGGACTTTGACTGAGTTGCAAACTGAAGACATCTCCAGTAATGGCAGCCCTTCATATGACAACCATGACTTACTTAAAGCCCAAGCGCACTCTTCATAACAGGAAACGTAAGAGAATATATGACTTTCTCTTTGCACAGAGCTCACAGGGAGTGCAGGCGATGATAGATACAGACACAGAGTGACAGAGCAAAGGAAAGCACCCCATCGTACAGAAGGTAAGAAACAGAAGAAAACAAGGATGATGGAGTAGTTTTCCTTCTGTTGTGTACAGTTTTGCTGAGCTGCCTGAGAGACTTGACCCATTAGAGGTCATTGCTGGTAACAAACACCCTAAATACTGTTCCAATACAAACAGTGGGAAAAGAATAATTACACTTCATTATTATTTGAAGAATTTGTGAATAAATCACATTATGCAACAATGGTGAGGACATCTTTCACACATTTTCTACACAAGTTTCTCTCAAAAAACTTCCAGTTTCACAAGGCAGTGTTCTCAGTGATGAAGCAAGACAATTCAACTGCCCTGGGTCCCAACTTGTGGCTACAAAACAACCAGTTACTACAAAACAATAGGAAACACATCTTGAAAGTGCTTTTCCCTTGAGTTAAACAACATCCAAGCGGCAGCCTACAGTTTGAATGCCTGTTGGACGCATTACAGATCAGACCAGTAAGGCAGCAGCGGTGATACGAAAGAGAAGAGAGGGTGGAAACCACACTAACCAGATTAGTGCCAGTCTCCAAATAGCCTTCGTCCACTTCCTCCACTACGCCCGACACAAACTTGACCTCTGTTCCAGACAGAGACACAAACATGCTGCAAAACAATGCCTACAACTCTCCCTGAGAGCTGAACTGTCACCTTGTTAATTCAGTTATACTGAAGTTATTACTGTTTACTGCTGGTTTTTTAACCTATTAGCACTGAGAGGTATATTCATTGTCTAATGTTTGACTGGTTATGTAAGTCCTACTTATGCAGTACTGCTTAATGTAAACCTTATCTAGCTTGGATCTAAGACAATCTAAACCACTGTGTATTTTATGATTTCGTGCAAACAATAATGGAAAGGTTTTTTTAGTATCATCTGAAAGCCGGAAAAAAAAATCACTGGTTTTCTACAGCAGATATTTTAATGTCTGCATATTGCCAGTTGTGTAAAGATACCAATTATCTTCACACAATCTTCATAATTCCTTCCAGCACTTACTAATTATTTACCAAAATGTATTATGTATCATGGGATGTTCAGTGTTCATCTACACTAACTAACACAAGACCTGAACTTTCAGTTTATGCTAGTATTAGATCAAAAGCTACACTTTAATCGTCTCAAATATGCTTAAAAAAGAGGATCTAGTCAGAGAAAATTACTGCCCCACAGTGTAATGGAGTTGTAACAAAGTTTAGATGAGCAGAATGTAGACTATTATAATTAGAACATCTGCCATACCAGTTTTAAACACATTAAATAGTTCTCCTTTACATGCCATACAGCATGGCAACTTGCCTTGTATGGAAGGGAAGCCAAACTCACTAACAGCTAAATACTTGTGTTTGAATTGGCTGCCAATATAGAGCAAGAGTGCCAGTGCTGACTGGATTGGAGGTGTTCGTAAAGCTGCCAGTGTTTTCTGTCCAAGACAACAGAGGACAACACTGGACAGCAGCTCTAAGCAAAGACTCTGTGTGACATCAACCAGGAAATAAATCAGCTGTCTCCAGTGGGCCTGGGTGAAATCCTCTGACCTCATTCCATCAACTCTTATGAGACAGATGAAGGAAAGAATAAAGAGAGGAACAAAAAAAACCAAACAGAAAAGCATGAAACTCACAAATGAAGCAAAATCAAAGGAAAAAAACAAAAAAAAGAAAGCTGTGTTTGACCGAGTAGTGCATAAAACAATGACAAGTCCTGGTCTATTTTTTATTAACTCCAATATATATACCCTGTAATGCAGTGAAAACTGGCAGTGAACTAAGAATTTGGAATGCGGAATGTGGTCCGCAGCACAAAGGTGCAGTGGGTAGCATTGTCGCCTCACTGAAGGTCCTGGGTTTGAATCCAGTTCCTACCACAGTCCAAAGATCTGCATGTTAGGTTAACTGCTGATTCCAAATTGACTGCAAGTGTGAATGCAAGCATGCGTCGTCTGCTTCTCTGTGCCCTGTGATACACTGGTGACCTGACTGTGGTCTCGCACTCTATCAAACTTGGGATAGGTTACAGTCCAGTCACTAAATTGGATAAGCAGTTAAATGGGTGAATGGCTGGCAGTCATAAAAATGTAAGTTTGCATCTTTGAATAAGTACTACTTAGTAAGAAAGATCATAAGACCCCACAAAGCTGTGGAAAATAGACTTAGAAAGATCCTTTTATCTGTTCCCTTTTTTTCTCTAAAAGGTTGCCAAAACAGATGGACTGCATATTTGATCTGGTATGGATGCCCTTCCTGACACAACGGACCCATTTACCCAAGGCTGGAACCAGCACTAGTACACTAGCTTACAACCCCCTGAGGAGGTCGTTTCTCCTTTGGTGTACAAGCCAAATGTGTTAACCACAATGCTACGGACCTCTGACAATCGTAACAAAAAATAACAATTGGAAGTCAAGTTTCTTTGTCTTTTTGGGTTTTTTTTATATTATCGATTATTACTTCAAGGACTAATCTAAACTACGACTACTTGATAACTGAGCATTCGACCACAGAGAGGATGACGATGTAAACAGGATGCAGGAAAAAGCCAGAAATACAATTAGTAGGTAGGGTCAACTGAGATAAACAGTCATTTTTCATAAACTTATTGCTTCTCACTGTTTTTTTAAGTACTTAAGCCTATAAATAAACTGCTTCTTGGCCATTTGTGACTGTCCAGAAAAAATGATATCTGAAGCTTAGGTTCTAGAAAATTACTATGATTCCTGATTTAGTCATGTTCCACACAACACTACTTGATAAGTAAAATAAACCTAAATATTCCCTGAATATTTTGTCTGTGTTTAACAAAACGATTTTCCAGGCTGTGATATTTCAACCCGCACTTTGCCTACTTTCTTTGTCATAGCTCTGGGAAGTCAGGAACAAGAAAGGCCACACAGGAACAGGAACAGGAAGTAGGTTCTCGATCCAGACAGTTTTCCAGCCAGAAAAACTGAAGCAATGTTCTTACACTGCGAAGTTTGGTTGGAAAAGTTTCCATCCTGGCATTTTAGTGAATGTTATTTTGAAATCATCCATCTAAACATGGTCACATGCCCCCATGGCAACATTATTCAATGGCAAAAACATCCCCAAGAAGGAAAATGTTTCCCATCATTCCTTAAAGCGCTCAGATCCTGCACGAGCAATGTGATAAGGAGCCCGAGATACTGATGCTGGCTCCACAAGTCATCATCAGAACTCAGTGTTCGCTACAGCCCTGCACACAAAAGCTCTTTTGGATGCGAGGACCAACACAATATCATGCTGCTGATTTTTATGTTATGCGTGACAAACTATAATTCTGACCCGATAACCTTGCATACTTAACCAACTATGCTTTCATTAATTTATCACTTTAAACATTTTTATAGTCTAAGGAAACCAAAAATTTCACTTAATTCTGACGTTCATAAAGTTAATAAATAACAATGATCGCAGTATTCGCCAAAAATAACTGATTATGCCAAAATTGAACACCCACAGCAAGAAGTCATCTTATTTTTATGAAGCACTAAACACACTGATTGAAAGGCTGCCACACAGGGCGACCTTTAACTTGGCCTAAGACCAGTTGTCCTCTGAGCACAAAACTCATCTCATTGGATGGCATTGGATACAGCACCCCCTTCAATACCTCAATGCCTTTTATGTGTTTTGACAGCAGAAAATTTTCAAGGGATCAGAGGATAGTCAGAGAAATCTAGCTTCAAAAAGAATCTGCAAACAGTAATAAAAAAAGAAATTGCACCTTGATCTTTCCCACAACCTTTAAATATGAGCAACATTTTTATAAACCTCTTTCTCTCTCTCGCTTATCTGTATTCCCTCTTTCTGTCTCCCTAGAGTCAGAGAAATATGCATTTAAATTAATATTCTTTTGGCTCTATGAATGGGCCTCAATGTCTGTCCCATCAATACCCAACCCCCCAACCAACCCCCACCATCTCCAGCACTAAAACCTCGACCTATAGTAAGCCAAACCCCACGCGGACCAAGCACCTCGAAGTTGTCATCTCCCTTCCCTCTCCTCTCTGCTTTTCTCATTAATCTGTCGCTCTCCCATTCGGTCTGTTCCTGTCAAGATCTTACTAGGTCATCAGGCCAATCCTATTAAATCACAAGATTTTAGTGTTATATTCAACTCCTTAAGCTCTCCTTTCTTACCGCATAGCATGTGTCATCATGAAGAGCACTTTCAGAGGGTCACTTGCAAATTTGTAAATGTTCTGAATATTGCATCACCAATGCTACAAGGCGATGACAGTTAATGAGGTGTGTGTCTCAGTGTGTGTGTGAGTATATGCTGCTGTGTGTATCCAGGCATGTGTGGACAAGCTGTCCCTGACACCTGCTGCAGCCCTGGGCAAGAAGCTGTGAGGTTAAGAAAGGCACAGAGCAAATCCATCAATATGATGATTGATATTAAATAGGTTAAGGGTCGGAAAAGGTCAACAATTGCTGTGTTTATGTAACAGCACAAAAAAATGTCACTCGGTATGTCAATGAATAGGATCCCTTCACAACAAAGTAACACTTAACACAAAATGCCAGTAACCCAATATGCTTGCATGCAGTTCTCATGTTTAAAAAAAAGTTGTTGCAGCTTTCAAAAATTGTTTAATCCACCATGTTTGGTCTGAGGAAAAACAATCCCTCAATAGTACATCCAACAGCCATCTCTAATCAGCTAACTTTAGACCCTTCATTGATCACTCCATCCATCCATCCATCCATCTAAGCTGTCATCAAGCAAAAGTGTGCAAACTTTAAAATATAAAAATAATGGAAGAAATAACCGGAAAAACTGCAAAAGTAAACAAGTCACACAGAAATACAGAAATGGAAACATTGCAGATGAGCTATAGTTAAACAGTATATCTGACGTATTTCAGAAAACACGCAAGCTCAACTTCCTTCCTCAAAAATCACTCTTTCAGTAGAAGACTAAAAGCAGCCCAGAAGGCATCCACATATTCTTTATTACCAACTGCACGCAGAGGCATAGCCTGCTTTTCTCTTCAGCGCCTATTACACAAATACCAGAAATAAAGACGGAGTACATGTTGTGCCCTCCAACTCTTTTGTTAGCATAGCCATCACTGCCTCTCTCTCGCCCTCTTCACCCTAGTTCTCTCGCTTTGTCTCTGTCAGAATGGATCACAGCAGCCTGGGGGATGTGCAACTGAGTGGCTTGTCTGCTTAAGCTCTTCCTCTGAGGCTGCTGTGGCAGGTTCATGGCCTGCAAATGTCCGCTTCATCTTTATAAGATGACAGATTAAAACTTACACATGTAAAGCATGGAGGGGAGACATAACAAACTGTCAGGTTATCTGTTATTTCCCAGGAAGCTGGGAAATAGGTTTTTTACCAACTGCTTGGGGATTACATACTTTTCCCTAGCAACAGGTGGTTGCCAGGGGCTCACAGGTCAGTCTCTGGGCCTGTGTGACTGGGGGGGGTTTAGTTATCATTTTCTGCTATCAACCTCCAGCAGCCACTTCCAGCCAGTTGGGGAATACTCATTTTTCCCCTCACAACTGATGGTTGTCAGATAGTCACGGACCGGTCTCCAAGGCCTGCGTGGTTGGCTTTTTCACTTGATCCTATATTGCCACCTGCCCAAAATGGCCAACAAGTTAACATCACATGTTAGCAATCACAAGTCTGCAAAACCTCAATAAACATGAGAGATAGAGATTGCCTTAGTCCTACCCACAACATTAATTACGGACATAAAATTCACTAAACTGTGTAAAAACAGTGCATGTAGTGGTGAAAGCCCATTTTAATGAAACCACAACGAATGGACCAAAACTAATTGAGGAGAGACAGAATTTAGAGTATTTTTAAATGGAGGCCAACATCCCAGTTTAAGACTTCAGCGTCAGTGTGGAAAATGATAGCGAACAAGGAACAAATAAGATGCGGGAATGGTTTACAGACAAACCGAAAGGGGATTTCCACTTAATTTAGCATCTTAACAAGTTGTTCGCTTAGTTTAGGGTTAACAGTCTGATCAATAGCCACTGAAAGAAACTGGAAAACCTCCGATTAGCTGATCACACAAAGAATTCTACATGTGATGGTCTGTTGACAGTAGATGGGAAACGGACTCAGTGTAACCAACAGCACACAGAGAGACAAATGAGCCTTACATTATTGTGGTTTTTGTGTTTCAGTTCTGGGCCAAAAAAATTTGCTTTTATCACCATATGATCCTCCGCAGCATTCCTGTGGTCAGCATTTGATTTTCACAGAATGCCTCTCAATGTTAGAGCTCCGCTTTGAATCTTGATTTATTCACTTATTGATTAATTTATTGCCAGATGCATGAAGCAAAGCAAAAATATTAAACTGCTGCATCATTTAAACGGTTTTTCCTTTTACTGTTTTATAGTTTAGAGAATGTATCCCCCCCCCCGATTCCATTTGTTTAGTTTTGGTCAGAGATTAGTTGGCATTTGCCCTCATTTTCCTCTTTAAATGAAGCCACAACAGAACAAATCGCATTTGGAAAGACTGTGTCCCGTTATACAAGGGTCTAAATTTAGAAGAGAGAAGAATTTTGCCAGTGCAAACTTCCAAAATAAATGTCTAATTGGATTAGGCAACTCCTCTGTCAGGCAAGACAGGCAAGCCCATATGGCTTTTTGTGTCAATACAGATAGTGACACGATAATATTTCTATTGCAATTAAATTTATGTCAAAATATTTTCATTCTGTAACATTATAACATCTGTGTAAGGGTAAATATTAACTTTTTCTCTGAGACCAGTAAAATTATATAACACTGACATATTCTCTGAGATTCACGTCAAGGAGAACAATAATAATATCAAAAAAGTACAACTTTTCGTTATGTACTAATTTTTGACCAATGGAATAAGATGCACAGATGTTTTCAGAACTCATAAGTGTTGGTACAGTGCTGAAGACCCATGCTTATGTACTGCTTCCTAGAATATATTTCTAAATGCTCAGAGGTATTTAACATATCTAGATGACAATGGGGATCAATGAAACTCATAATTTAAGGTCTATTATTTAAGAAAAAAGGAAAAAAGTACAATTTCTGTCCCATTTGCTGCATGCATATCACCTAATAAGAGTAAGAAATACAGTAAGACTTTCAAGTCGAGCTTTAAATGGCACTCACACAGCCATAATTAAAGATATAAATGATTATATATGACACTATATAAATAAACCCTAATTAAATAGAACTGGTATTCTTTGGTATTGCAATAATCAGTTGATGTAGTGGTTAAAACAAAAATGCACACAAGCACATTAAATATGGTAGACTAAAATGCTTATTTGAGATATATCTATATATATAGCTGCCTTTCAGCTTTCCATTTCAGGTTAAGTAAAGCTAATAGTGCAAAGATCATATTAAACCCCAATGAGTCATTCACCTGAAGTGCGACCTTGAATGGATGTTGCATTGCATTAAGTCAAAATTCATGAGTCAACCATCATACTGAAATATACAGTTGGTCGACCAGCTTAATCAACCCCTTCCCCCACACCCTTCTGCCATCATCATCAACCAAACTACCCAAAAAGCTGTGTTTACTACAATTTCCTGCTGAGATGGGCATTAATCCCAGCCTGCCATACTCAATCCTCTTCCACCTACATCACCCTAACCCTTCAGTTTTTGAGCATTAGTCTTGACATCCTGACCCTCTAAATCTGTTAAAGACCAAAAGTGCTCTAAAAAAAAATAAATATATTATAAAATATTTAAATATCAAACAGTGTAATCTCACTCTCCTCTAGAGCGAGAGCCAGACATTAAATCAAGCCAATACCACTTTACACCCAGACAGAGTAAAGCAACACTCACCAACCAGATTACCCCCACTAAGCCAAAGAGTTTTGGCTGGCTATACACCAGGAGACCCCCAGCCCACTTAGCCCTGCACGTGTGTGTATGAGTGTGTAAAATATGTATATCAAATGTGTGAGGGTGAGATAAAGAGCGAGATGGTGAAGAGCGGTAACCTGGGGATTAAATATTCTTAGTGGGAGGTTATTTCTGGAGGACAAAACAGACCGGAGCTGAATGCAGACACACACTCGGTTTAATAGACATGCACGCACACACGCACACCCTCGCTCACCATGCCAGGGGATTGTGGTTTGCTTGGGTTGGCTCTGGGTAGTCTCAGCCCACCCCTGCACGCGCTCCTGTCTCGTAGACTCATACACACACAGTCAAAGTGAAATAAAAATGTGTGCCTTCGGTGTTCTAGCGAAAGCATGCTGCATACTAAACACCATTAAGAGGTAAAGTGGGTGAGCAAGATAATATATTAGGTTTGTTGCATTATATGCATAAATTGCCTTAACTGGATGGGGGGAAAAAGGCGCTGGAAGTTGAGGCGTAGCACACTTCCTTCCACCCACAAACGACACTCTAAACAAGTGCAGGATGCATGTCTTGGAGTATATTCTGTTGACCTGTATTTCATCATTTCATCTTAATTAATAACAACCACACAAAGACTATGGAATTGTTTTTCTTCTTCTTTTACATCAACCTAACCCACTATCCTTTCCTATTATTTGGTTAATTATCAGCCGTCACACAGCATGTCAGCTGGCGTCATGTGCTAGGAAGACACCGTGTATCAGATTTACTGGAAAAATCTACAAGGGTGGGTGAGACGAATGTGATTAACATACAAAGGAACAAGACAATAATACAAAAAAATGACATTTTAAAAAAAAAAAAAAAAGCTCATCGCTACAGGTGGCCTCTGAGTCATAAAAACATCTTTCAACGCAAAACAAACACTCTTTTGTTTCACAGAACATTAGACTTAACAGTGCAATGATGTGGTACACAAAGGCTTTTTTTAAAACACAACACATCTGTATCTTGGTTTGCACTACGATGGGTCTATCTGACAGCCTTGAAACCTGAAACTTTGGCTTCTTCCACTGACTTTGCATAAGCTTGCATCAACTCTGGCTGTTCTCCTGATTCCTTCTGATCATACAGTGGGACAACTATGCTGACTCTAAACATGCAAACCATCTCTTTCACCATAAATAAAATATAGCAAAACTTCTATAAATCTTTATTTGATTATCTCCCTTTTTCTTCTGCTTTCATATCTGCGCCTGCTGACTCTCACGAGACAGAACAGCAATAGTTACAGAAAGGCCACACCTCAGCTCGGGTCACTGCATTGTGTTCAATAATTCAGTGCATCTGTTCCTTTTTAGGACTGTTTTGCATTCATCTCAAGCTAAATCTGGTGGGTTGGAAAACCAAAAAGTACAGTCCACTAATCACAGGGTTGCTGGTTCAATTCCCACCTACTAAGTGCAACACTGGCAAAGACGCTAACCCCAAAAGTCCAACCTAATCTGTTGGCTCACTCACACATGTGGCCTGTATCTGTGAGTGTTACTGTAAAAGCAAATGTCTGGATACGTGTGATTAGACATTTGATGTTCCAGTCACAGTTTCGTACATACAGTAAATGTGCAAAATTCTTGAGCCAACCCAGTTTTCTTCACTTTTTCTTACAATGAGCCAGACTGGCTTGTGATTTTTTAAGTATTCTTAAGCAATAGTTCTTCAGGCTTTCTGGAGACCTTTTAAAGGTTTTTTTTGACTGATTTTCTGAGTAGTTCTTGTACTATTTTTAGACCATTTTTGTAAGTTTAAGCCACTTAACACTGACTTATTCAAGCTTTAAAAAGGCACCTAACTCAAAGTATGAGTTCCACTTTCTTAATAGCAGTCTCTCCTAAAAAAAATACAAAAAGCACATAATTGTTTCCATTTCTTTAGCTGCATCTATGAAAAATCTCAAAGTAAACATAGTTTGACAGGCATAAAAATAAGACTTATTGGTACAAAAATCATAAGGGCTTGAAAAAGAAGGTGACCGACTTTTCTTGTTTTCCACCAACTTAAACAACTCAAGTACTCAAGACTAATACCATGACTTGGATGACTGAGAGCCAGAACACAGACATATGCACCAGTGAGGTGATCTCCAAACGGCTATTAGCTGAAAACTTGCACATCAACAGTATTAAAGCAGTGTGGGATCATCTTGACAAATAACAGAAAAAAAATGGCAGCCAATATCCAGAGAAGAGCTTTAAATGTCTTTCCAGCAGCCTGGAAAACTATTCCTGAAAGCTGCTTAAAGAAATTACAACAAAGCTTATCTAAGAGAGTTGGGCTGCGTTTAAGAATAAAGGTAGACATATCAAATATTGACTTTCAAGCAGGTTAGAATTATACAAACTCTGTTTTTGTCTTATATACTGTATTTTCATGTATTTTTACTACTATAGATTCTAGTATGTGTTTTTCAAGACTGCCAGTAGTCATGGCATTACAGAAGTCTCCCGTGTTTGCATCGGACTGATGCCCAGTGTGATTACTTCAGCACAGTGGGGGTTTGCTCATGTCTAGTTTTTATAAAAATAACACAGGTTCTGGCAAAAATGGCACCATAAAGCCAGGCCAAGAAAGCAGACATTGCTGTTGTGGTACAAAATGAAACAATGGGAGTGATGGAGACACTTAAAGGCTCCTGCACCTCATTTGAAACGCACTCTTTCACTCATCCGCCACGCCATTTTTAATAATGTCCAACTCACAATGTCTCAACACAAAACAGGGTAACTACACAGAGGGAAACAGAGTAAGAGACGATGGAGGAAGGAAGAAGGCTAATAGGCATTTCCATGTCAGGCTGATGAAAGGAAATGAGGAAGGACATGAGGAGGGGAAAAAGAAGAGGATGACGAAGGATGGGATTAATATATTTACAATACAATGATCAAAAACTTTCACCTTAAAAAAAATGTAACGCAGGAGAAAGAAGATTGGAAAGCAGAAAGAAGAAATCATTGTTTTGGAAGGTCTTCCTTAAACGTTAGATTCATTTTTCATTAATCATTTCTTCTCTTAGCAGATTAAGCTGAAATTAAGAGCATTTTTAAAGGTGGCGAGCTGGATGTTGACATGACGCAAGTTACTCGCGGCCTGTTTTAACACTACATTTAAATTCGTTATCAAAACCAAAAATGTTTGACAAGAGAGAGCTGATAAATCTCACTCTGGTAAAAGACGCCACAAGGGGAAGGAAGGGCGTGATTTCAGCGCTAGTAAGGAAGCCACCGAGGATACAAAGTTGAATTTGAGTTTGAATTCTGAATTCGCCATTCCATAAAAATAGGCCAAAATGAAATGTCAGCCTTTCGGAGAAGTGCAATCATACATCATAAGCATAAAGCCTAGTGAAATGTGAAACAGACAGAAGTTAGGTTAAAACAATAAGAGCTCAGGAGGAGAAATCCCACAAGTTTTAGGGTCTCCCCTCAAAGAGTTTTGGAAAGACAATCTTCACTAATTCAACAGTTATCTTATCTTGGCGTGCCCCCCTCAAGGCTTTCTGTCATCTTCTAGATCACTTAGATTATCTGCAGTAGAGATGTCTTTTTACAGCTTCAGACACATGCCCCAGCTTGCCACATTCATACTGGAATGACAAGAATAACAGAGAGGAGGAGACACAGTTTCACCAATGCTTTCTGAGGCTGTGTTGCATTGTGTTATATTAAAACCATTTTTTGTGGAAAAGGTTCACTTCTCAGTTTTAGTAAGATGTGGCCACGAAATGAAAAAGTCAGTCGGATTTACACCTCGCTCAGTAAGTAATACTTTAGCAACTATTAAAATGCAACCACTGATCTCAAATTACAGCAGCAGCTGGATACCAAACTCCCTGCAAAAAAGCTTTCAACCGAAACTCGATTAACCTGAAAAAGACTCCACATTACACACGAGAAAGAGGAAATGTCCGCTCCTGTATGAAAGGCAGCATCTGCACTTCTGGACACGGCAACCACCTGCTTTAACCTCACAACCTCCGGACTCACAGTTCCCTGGAAAGAGAGGACAGAGCCCAACCACACTCCAGCTGTGACATGCAACAAAGGCTCCTCTCTCCTTTTGTTCTGACTCATTTCAAGGGCTTTGATGTGAAGGCAAAATAGACGGTTTTATTAACAACATGTGTCAGCAAGAGAAGGCGTGTGTGTTGATGCATTTGTGCATTTATCTCATTTAAGCCACATCTGTCTTCTTGCTTCTGCAAGTGTTCCCAGACAGATCTTAATATGTCAGAGGGTTAAAAAAAACAAAAAAAACCATCCTGCTGAATATGCAAGTCTGGGCATCGGCTACAGAGGCCTGAGGTTCCTCTTTGAAAGGTGTATCAACTGTGAGCAACACCTTTTCTCCACCGCAGGCTGAGAGTTTCCAGGACATTATCACAGACATGGTGAATTTGGATATGACGGTTCAGCGCTCCAGGCTAAGAAATAAAAACCTTAAACTGCAAATTGACTTTAAAGAGGTTTGCTGGGGGTAAATAAATCTCACTAAATTCCACCAATATATTCCTTTAGGGTCACAGATACCCATTACTATTACTCCATAACTTAAGTATCTGGGAATTACTGCACTGAAGCACATTTTCCAACCTAACCTTCACACGTGACGCTTTATAGAGAGCCAGACCCAGCACACTCGCACGGATGACATTTCTAAGGTGTTTCTTTATTAAAATTCTCAGTAAAGTCTTCAGACTTGTAGCCAGTGGTATGTTAACATTTTTGCAGGGTGCAAATTGACTATAAAAATCCTGGTTCAACATGAATCCTTTCGCTAAATGTGCAACATCACTCAGAAGGGTGGGTTGTCAGGTACAGCCATTCACCAACATCACCTTAGATAGTTGCAATTAAACAATTTGCTCCCGTAACTTCTTGCAGTAAAAGTAAATTTTTAAACAGCTGTGAAAACTGCAGCTGTCTCTTTTATGACCGAACAGCAGCAATCAGTTATCCGAGTACAGAAAGTAAAAGAGCATTCCTGAGAGTTCAGCTTCCCTTCTCAGTTCCTGCTCGATTCCGGGTGTTTTATGATCTTTAGAGTACACCAATGTGAAAACATGAATGTAGAGCCGGTTAAATGTAGAGCCGGTTAAATGTACTCGCCACACATCATGTTTACCCTTTAAGCAGCATTTTTCTTAAAGTTGACAGATCCCTTACTGCTTTTAAGGGAGAAAAAGGCAGACTGCTACTACACCTGCAGAAGCATGAAGAAACTGAAGCCAAATTCAAGAACGTTCTTTAGTCAAGTTGGTTTTTATTGGATTGCAAGTGACAGTTTTCCACTCCTGGCAGCTGGATTCAGTTGCTTTACGCAGAGAAACGAGTCCTAAGGTTAATGAACATATCGCTTTCACTTGTTAAATGGCATTTCCTCCATACAGCTGTAAAGATCCAAAGTATAGTCAGGAGTCAGCAAAAAGTTGTAAGTGCTCTACACATTTTATTCCCCCATATTTTCCTGCACTTTAATATTAAAACTTAAATGGCAAAGAAAAAATATCAGTTTTGCTTTCCCAAGTAAGTATTTTGTTTTACTGAATACTACATATATAATGACAATATGTCATGTAAAAAAAAAAAAAAAAAAAAAAAAAAAAAACATGACAGTGACCCACCATGTACTTTCGTGTACACCATGAAAGTATACCACATGATTCAGCAGCTTATAAACCACCAGCAACAGCTACTGTTTATGACTTTCACGAGTCTCTCAAAAGGTTGAGTCTCACTCTTTTTTTAAGACATCACTTAAAGTTTGAGATGCCTAAATAAATATTCTCAATCTGGTTGAGATTTGGACTTTGGGACAAAGTATCACCTTGATTCTTTTCTTTGTCAGCTGTTTTGTTGGGATCATTGTCCAGTTTTGGCAACGTGTTAGCTATCTGACAGTCTTATATACACAGGAGTTCATGGTTGACTCATTGTCAGGGTCCAGGTCCTGTGGCTGTAAAACAAACCTAAATCATCACCGTCCCACCACCGTGATTAAAACCCCTCATACAAGCCCTTTTTAAATGACCAGAACACCTTTACTCTTTGTGCAAGAGAGAAAATTCAAAAGGTTTTGGAAAGAAGAGAAGATGAGCTTTAGGGCATTACAAACAGTGTAACCAACTCATTTAGCAGAGTAACAATAGGTTGTACAACTTTGTTTTAAGTGTATTTCAGTCAAAATATGTTGCAAAAAGGGAGAAAAAAAAGAAGAACTTACACAGTATTTTGCGGCAATGCAATAATTTAGGTTAAAGTAGTGCAAGATGCCTTTAAATTATTTCAGTAGTTCCCGTAAACAAAATTGCAACTTTGTGGCTAAGCAGATAAGGAGCCTCTATCATTGACACACATGACTTCATGCATATGTAAAGGCTCACCACATGCACCAGTTCTGCAATTAACTCACTGTACGTGTCAGAGAATGATGTATGGGTTGTGAGGAGTGCAAGAGTTGTAAATTTAAAAAAGCTTACATTTATCTGCAAATCCCACTTCCTCTTTACAGTTTCATGAATGATCAACTATAATTAATTCATGATGGGTTTTGTGCATTTCTAACCATGGCATGAGAGCAACAAACGAACTTGTTGCTTTGCAGTTCCTTTTTCAGTTCCTTGAGTGACTTCTCTTTGCATCTCTACATTGTGACTATAAATTCATACTGAATCATTTTAGGTTTAACAGGGCAAGGAACAGATAACGAAAAAGAGAAATGGCATTTTTATTTTTATGCATGCTTCACACCTCGTGAAGACTGCCTCTACATTAATATATGGTCAAATGTGTGAATTTGCGAGTAGGCGCAACCGCAGAGAAAAAAGGAAATATGTCATCCTGGTCTGTATGCATCTATTGAGCCTATACTGGACGTAGAAGATGAACCAAAAACAAAAAGTCAGAATTATCACAACACACAAGTACTCGAGGGGTTGAGTTACTGTATTGCTGCCAAGCAATGTAACTGAATAACCATAAGCTAAAATATTTACAAGCCTTCGTCCAGCTTGAATACTGGACAAGTATTCGGATTCTAACTGATTCTGAATCCAATACTCCACGTCAAAGTTTCAATTAATCAGATGACAGGGCAGCAGTAGTAACGCCAATTTAAAACTGATATAGATAAACAAGCCATTTCTGCTTCAAATCGCTTGTCTTTGTCACAATTGCGGGGCGATCGTGGCTCAAGAGTTGGGAGTTCACCTTGTAATCGGAAGGTTGCCGGTTCGAGCCCCGGCTTGGATAGTCTCGGTCATTGTGTCCTTGGGCAAGACACTTCACCCGTTGCCTCCTGGTGGTGGTCAGAGGGCCCGGTGGCGCCAGTGTTCGGCAGCCTCGCCTCTGTCAGTGCGCCCCAGGGTGGCTGTGGCTACAATGTAGCTTGCCATCACCAGTGTGTGAATGTGTGTGTGAATGGGTGGATGACTGGATGTGTAAAGCGCTTCAGGGTCCTTAGGGACTAGTAAAGCGCTATACAAATACAGGCCATTTACCATTTTACATTTAAATGACCTGATACGACCCTACTAGATTTTTAATGAGGATATTTATTACACTGCAACATGAATGTTTCTCCAAAAGTTGATTCTGTTCATCTTAGACGTAGCGTTTTCAGTGGGAGAAACGTTTCGTCACTCATCCAAGTGACTTCTTCAGTCTCAGCTGACTGCAGGTTTCCCCCATCTTATAAACAGTACATTTGCATAATGACTGAAACCAGCCCACTGAAGGAAAAATGGACTGGGAGGTCAGTTCCTTCATCATGATTATGCAAATTCTCATGATCATTGATCAACAACCACTGATCAATTCCTTCCGTGGGCTGCAGTCATTATGCAAATGTACTGTTTATAAGATGGGGGAAACCTGCAGTCAGCTGAGACTGAAGAAGTCACAAGCCGTTTTAAACATGAATGTTTATGACACACACAGAGTCTACTGATGTCCTTACTTTGAGCAAACTCTAGAGTTCAATGCTAATGTGCAATAAATACACAATGTGAGATGGATATCTTTTCGTGCGCATTAAAACATATCCATCACAAATTACTGACCAATTTTCAAATGGCCCAAAAAAAAAATAAAAATTCCACTATTGATCGCATGAGGGCACATATGGAATAGAAGTAGCAATAAAGTAGGCAAACTTGCAGATTTGCACAATTATGAAGCAATGACTGCTGGTCTGACAAAAAGATAGAGATTATGAAATCCTTTTTGCCTTACATACATCATACCCACTAGACATTTTTTTTAATTTACACAACCTTTAAATTTCTTCTTGTGTGTACAAATGTGTATGCATGTGTGTGTGTGTGTGTGTGTGTGTGTGTGTGTCTCAGATTGTCTCCAGTGTCAATGCAAGACAACAATAGCAAAATAGCAGGGCTGTGTCGTGCCCTAATTTCCTTTTCATCCATGCTACGTCACAGATAGAGGAAGACCCCCAGCCCCCACTGTGCTGTGCTGCGGTGGAAACACGCGCACACACGCGTTTACTGTATGCATACAAATCTTCTGCAAGCAGAAATGTGCCTCTATTAGGAAACACACACGATGTACAGCGTGCACAGTTAGAGTATAACTGCACGCATACACACGTAACTGTATCATCTTTGTTCTTATGCAACATATGCAGAGGAAAGAGTGAAACGCCTCTCTTTTCTGTCTCCATTTTTTACTCTTTTCCACACATTTCTTTTTCTACTCTTTTGTTTCACCAAGCCAGAGGCTCCTCTATAGACACTTTTTGAAGAAAAAAAAAAAAAAACAAGGTCATGTTAGCTTTTAAACAGTGCGAAACACAACCGCACCCCCCACCTCCTTTCCTCCTTACGTACTGGTTCTTTCATTTGCCTCCCAGCACAAACTCTTCTTTTGCTCTGGATGTTAAAAAGAAGAAGAAAGAAAGAAAGGTTCAGTCGTGCCATAATTGAGAATTAGTTATGGTGTGGTGTGCACTTGTGTGTGCGTATAACCCTCATCCATCAGAATAGTTGATAGCTGAACTACTGAATAACCGCCATTACCCCTGTTGTTACTAACCAAAAACACAGTGGGTGGCTACGGAAAAAAGAAAGACAGAAGGTGACGTGAGAAAAAGAATGAAGCCTTTTTCACTCACAGATTTTACCTTTAAGAACAGCTCGCTTTACAGCGCAATTGCATGTTTACACTTAAACACACCAAGCCAGCGCGATGGCACCAAAGTGTGTGATTTTACATAGCGTGCCGGTGTTAAAGAACCAGAGGGGTGTGGCACCAAATGCAACAGCATCACAGTGGGAGCTGAATTGGCTCTGTCACTACACAGACTGCTGGCTAAAAGGCGTTTTATTCAGAACAGCAACATGGAGTAGAAGCATAATATTCCCGCCATTAACAGACGGTCTCAGAGCTCCAGGGAACTCCTGCTTCTTCTTCTTCTTCTCCTCTGGGACATTTACACATTCACTTAGCCAGCAGCCTATTTGTGAGGTTGCCAACGACAGTTAAAGGTCAATTTGAAGTCAGAGTAAATGCTTGAAAAGAAAGCCATTATCAAGATGGCCCTAATGGGTGGAAAGCCTGTTTTTAAACCAGTAACAGACAGCATGCAGCTAAGCACACTTGCCTGAACAATATGCTTGTGCTTTTAGTTAGCCTTTAATATATGCACACACTATATTTTTGCAGCCAGGAAGCATTACAGGTTTACTACAACATGTTCGTGTAGCTGTAATTCTTAGGGAGTAAATTTACTTTAATAAAGTTTAGCCATCAACTATTTCTTCTACAGACCCAGCTCTGGCATTGTTTTACTGGCTAAACCTGGTCTGCACATCATAACAATCACAGTTAAAATACTGTGGTCATCAAAAATTTTACTATTCAGCCATTTGTGTCCAAACTACAACAGAGACAGGGATCCTTATAAAGCCATAGCTACACCAACTTATGCAGATGCCTGAACTTTCCTTACACTCCAACAAAATTTAAAAATTTTAAGTTACTTAGTGATTGAAAATCACATGAAAATCAAACACGATTCACTTCTTTGTCCCTCGTCTCTGGGTTGTAAAGGAGCACAGTTTGTCCTCCTGGCATCTTTATCGTCCGTCTGGTAGCAACATCTCATCAAAAGTGTAAATCCAACTAAACAACATATATATTACACACAGACCTCATACTTAAAGAATGCACTATGTCCATATTCTCAACATGTGCAACCTGGCATGCATGGTTAAGGAACATTATCTATATGGATGTCATGCTGTCCTTTTCTGCACATCCACGCCTGCACGACAGTCTGATTTTAACATATCATATTCATAAACCATCAGACTAAAACAGTTATATACACACTGAGTAGTCACCAGAAAATATTCTAGGAGCGTTGAGCTTTTTGGTGGGGGGGCTTGCTGTTATAATACATCAGCAAGCTGCTTTCTACTCAATTCACAAAAAACTGTGGGTGTTAAAATTTGTCTTATTTATATACAGTGACCACATACATAATGTGTGGCCTTACAGGATGGCTATAGATCAGTAGGTAGAGTAGGTCATCTACTGAATGCAAGGTTGGTGGTTCAGTGGCTGATTGGCTGCTCCATTCTTCATGCTTCATCCTTCGGAAAGAGCACCCCAAGTAACTCTCTGATGTGTGAATGGGTGAATAAGGCATGTTGTATAAAACGTTTTGAGTGCTCAAGTAAAAAAGTACTATAGAAGACTCAGTTCATTTACCACTGGAACCAGTATAGGGTTCAAGGGGAGGCTAGATCAGTCGGTGACCTCCTGGTGATCACTGGTCCCTAGAGAAAAGTGTTCACAAAAAGAGGTATATGGTGATGTCACTAGCAGACTGCTGTGATTGCCTGTAGTTTGCATTGGGCACAATGCAAATTCATGCAATTCATCTGTAAGCAGTCGCCAACTGCTTGTAGAGTGGAAGCAGGAAGTGTGAAAACCAGAAACCGAGACTATTTTCTTCCAAAGTAAAAGCCTCATCTTTTCAAGTGTGTTAGTGGCAGCAATAAGGTAAAAGTTAGATTTTGAAGACAAACACTCTCCATTTCTGGCTAGCAGCACACTTTTTCCAAGTTTCAGTACTGCTTGGCAAGTAAATTGTTTGCTGATGAATCTGTAACATCCACTAAAACAATCTGCTACCAACAAAATCGATCATCAGGAGGTTTTTGGTGTAGCACCCTATTTACACCCAGGTTCACCCAGCGAGAGCCCTCACTCACTCGACACATTTCACTTGTGACCATTGGTGGACAGGGAGTCGTTGACTGATCCCCAGGATTATGAGACTGAGGTCTAACACAGAGAGAAAGTTGGGATAGTACCTAGAAAGAAAAACAACCTGTGGGGCTTGGGCCAAAAAAAACAAAAAACACCATTAGTGGCTAATCTACAAAGACTAGGGCCAGATTGTTTAAAAAACTGTCACAATTGAGCTCCGAGACTCCAAACTGGAATATAATTACAGGCTGAAGCATTGTTTAAATAACTGAAATATAAACAGCAGTTATGACTGTGAAACAGTATTGGGTAAAAATGGCAATGGTGAATTGTTGGGGTGGTCATGTTAGGTTCAATACAGGTCCTTTGTCTTTAACTGGTTACAATAATTACAGCAGTTTTCTCATTATGTGTCTTAGACAGGTTCTAAAAACAACTAGACCTTTTAGCTTATCACAAGAACCAAGATAAGGCTATTACAAATCAAAACACTTGCATAGTATGTTTTCAATCAATAGTGTTTATACCAGAACTAAATCACTGAGTTATATTTCCACATTTAAGATGTGAAACAAAAAATGATCAAGTATCACAACAGACTATAGAAGTCACAACCCTGAACCTTGAGACACACCTTTAGCTGAAAACATGGCAAAAATCACGTGTTGCTGTCATGCAAGCGTCTGAGCACACTGCCTCGTTTCCTTCAGAGCTCCAGTGAACACTTAGCTGGTAATTACGATTTGCTTGGCTGATTGAGCCGTGTCATGTTAGAGGTGGAGCAGAGAGCCAAACATTTCTACAGCCTCAGTAATAACAAGCTAGGTCGACCCTAAAATGACATCTGGCTAACACACGCAATCGCATTAACATCTGCGTGTGTGCACACATGGGCATCTGCTCGTGCGCATGTTCATCTCACGTCCCACGTTTGTGCACGCTTCGAAACTACTTATTCAAGTGAGGGTTTGTGGCTGTCAGAGTCTATACTAAAACACAGTTTGTGTGCGTTTGCATGTGTACAGGCTTTGGTCTGAATGTGTCTACATCTGTAATTGCTCCATAAGCCAGTCTGTTACCCTCAAACAGGATGGAGCTGCTGTTAATTTGCAACAGTGGCAATGGCACCTCTGCAAGCAACATTCGTTTTTTGGTAAATAATATGACGACTATGTGATGAGCAATTACATATCAAATGTGGAGACTCTGTAAAAAATGAAAAATAATTTGGGAAGAATAATAAAAAATAAATGCAGAAAAAATAAAGACATTGTCATTCCAGTCCAGTGTTAAGCTTTGCTGTTTTGTTCTGCTCTACCTCTACTTTATTAATGTGGAAGTTTATTGACTAGGGCAAAAAAGAAAAAGAAAATACAGTAAAATCCCCCCACTACGTTTATATGTTCTTACAGGAAATGCTTGACAAGGCTTCAAATATGAATGCTGCTGGAAAAGAAGGTATAAAGTCTAAACATGAGTATATCTGGAGCAAAGGAAGGTATATAAAACCGCCACAGTTTCTGTTTGGTCACCCAAAATAGCATCACCAACATTGTGTCTGGCCAAAAGTGATATATGGTCATAAGCACACTTTTAGTTTGCAAGTAGTCAGAAAGTCCTTTCTACAGAGCCTCACAACGTGCCAGTCAGATTGACCTTTTGACATGGAGGATATCGTGGGTATGGTGGCGTACAAATGGACTGTGCAGAAAGGGGATTTCAGGATATAGCAGGCAAAACAGTTTTGCTTAACTGTAACTGCTGTCAAAAGAAACAGAACCTTGACAAAAACATTAAAGAAACTCCTCTGACCCACATGTTTAACTCACCAGTCTCATCACATGACGAACTCTATTCAACTGAAAACCAAAAAGTGACAGGAACAGGCATATTTTACAGTAAGCCCAAGGTTAAAACTGTCATAATAAAAACACAAGTGAAAGCTGTCAGGCTACCCCAGGCAAACAGCAGCAAACTGTAACCAGCTCTAAACCTTAGGGGCTTCCCGGGACAGTCACACATCCCCCTCACTGTTTACAGAAAAGCCGAGGAGGTGGAGGTGTGTGTGCGCAGACAGTTACTTATGTAACTGCAAAGAGGACTCTGACATGCTGTTAGATATTACAGACCTGTTGCAACGAATTCAAAAGCACATGACGCAGCACAGCGCAGGTATACAAAGATTAACTCAAAAAATTTGCTGACTTGCTCTTTATTTGCCAGCACCCTGGTACAATAGCACAGAACACGCAACAACTTCTCCCTCTCTCATCCCGGCCTTAGTGAATCAGGTCACGCCGTCTGATTTCTGGATCCCACATTGGACAAAAGCAGAATTGTCTTCGTAGCCGCACATCAGCTGACCAGCGCTTTGTCGTGAAAGAGAATTGGGCTAGTTTGCTGTTAAAAAGGTATATTTAGCAGAGTGGAACATCTGCCCTTTGCAGGTTCTGTCCTATCTGAACAGTGTAAATAATAAACTACTTTGAACAAGCATGTTCAAGCTTCATCCCTGTTTGTGGTTTGCAAGGATCACTCTGTGCTGCAACAGCGAGGCCAAGTAATCCAAACAATTTACCTAACAGAGCAAGAAAGTCCATCATGATGTCTTTTGTGGTGTTAAGTTGTAGCCAAGAATTTTTGACAATTTGTCAATGACCAACTTCAGAGACTGGTTCAACTCGGCTCACGACAACAAACGGGCAATGGATATACTGTTTGTGCACTCTGGCCCTCTCATTAATGAGCAATGAAGATCTGCCCCATGGAAGACACGTTGGACAAACATGCCATCTTCCTGCTGCATCAACAGTTCTTCAGCAACATCTCCCAGGAGGAAACGGATCTCTGTTTCAGTCTCCAAGTGACACAACTTCCAATTTGGTCATGCACAAAAGCAGCCGTAGCATGCCTGAGTTCCTCTTAACTGGTAATTCAATAACTAGGGTTCATTCCCCAGAGGAATTTGGAAGACCTTTTCCAGTGCCATCATAACAGATTTTGTTAAACACATTACTACTGGTCATCTTAGCATCGGCACACCACTGAATATGTTGTTGAATACAATAATCTATTAAGCTTTAGCCAAAGAGATGATTTCACATATGGTTAAACCAAATTTCAGAGTCACTTTAAAAGTACTTAACTCATATCTGTGGTATTATCCAGTTCTGGAGTGCCAGTCATAGTTTCATTCACTCTTGCATGACATTCTATTATTTCTAGAAACCAGAATCATGGTCAAATACTGCCTGTATTATGAAAATTGTTAATGCTCAACAACAGCCAGTTTAATTTCCCATCACACAATCCTTTCAACTACAATTCTTTGAGCTGTACAAATGAAAGTACCCTTTATCTTTGTCATTATACCGCTGCAGCAGCAACATTGGTAAAGGTTTGACCTCCAAACTACAACTTTTATCAGTTCATTAGACAAAACAGAAACGGAGAGTAGACGTGTAGTGGCATCAACCTTGGCAAATTTGAATTTGGATGCCTTGCTCTTGTGCTCAACGACTTAATAAAGAATATATATTTGTGTTTTATCGACAACCAAAACATCTGACAGATTTTTTGAGAACTAATTTTTATTGCCATTTGTAGATGTGATAGGCTAAACTTGATTGGGAGCTAAATATCCATGAAAATTTCAAAAACATACCCCCAAAAGCTTTTGATTTACTGGACGCGTTTGAACTCACCCATCTCGCACCATCAAGCAGGTTTTTTTGTGTCTTCTCTCTCTTGTAGTTCATACTTTTTCCTTCCCGTTGTCCCTTTCCTTCCATCTATCTGCAGGGATCTCTGGCTCCAGGTAACCAAGCTACTCTATGTTTATTGTTTGTTGTTGCTCATTACTTTTCTTTCTTTTCTTTCCCCACACCTCAAACAGTCCTGGCTGTCTCCACATTGTTGTCATACATTACAGCAGCAGAGAACACTGGCGTTTCTCTGTAATGCTTCAAGGTCTTAATCTTACTTTGCCCTATCACCGTTTTCACACAAAAGCAATGTGACTTATTTCAAAGCACTTTAATAATAATGGATTGCATTTTATATAAGCGCTTTTCGGGGTCCTCAAAGCGCTGTACAATTCCATTATTCATTCACTCTCACATTCACACACTGGTGGAGGCAAGCTACAGTTGTAGCCACAGCTGCCCTGGGGCAGACTGACAGAAACGAGGCTGCCATATCGCGTCATCGGCCCCTCTGGCCAACACCAGTAGGCGTTAGGTGAAGTGTCTTGCCCAAGGACACAACAACCGAGACTGTCCGAGCCAGGGCTCGAACCGGCAACCTTCCGGTTACAAGACAAACTGCCAACTCTTTGAGCCATGATGGCCCACGATCACTTTGAACATGATTTTGTTGATAAATTATTATCTTTATTATTATCATTAGTAGTAGTAGTATTACAGAACAATTTTAGCACTGTATCTTCCTGAGAACCGAGGAAAAAAGAATCTTCCCATTAAACGCTTTTTTCTTTGGAGCTAAAAGAGGTAACCCAAATACAGGAGATATCAATGGAAAGCCCAGGAGGTCCTCTATGTAGTACATCAGGACTTAATAAGGTACCTGAAATAAGTCAAAAGATATAGACTAAAAACAAATGTCCATCACAGAGAACATGCATTAAACAGTACTTTTGCACCAACAAGGGGATTCCCAAAGAGCTACTGGGAAACTGGCATAACACAGCAAGTTGTTTAATGTGTCCTTAAAAAGAATTGAGGAAACAACCGGAGGACAAAAGAAGAAGCGGCAGGTCTAAATATATACACATCTATAGCAGATGAGCAGCATCTGAAAATTGTATCTTACGAACCAGTGGTCTTTGATTTTTTTTCCTATCAATCATAGATTGGTCTCCCCAGAGCCCTCACCTCAGTGTGGGATCATCTCAACAGTGAAGAGAGCAAAATTCAGCCAACATCCACAGACGAGCTTTGAATGTCCTTCAAGATGCTTGGAGAACTATTCATGAAGATGACTGAGGTAACATGAAATGTTACCTAAGAGAGTTCCGGCTGTGTTAAAGAATTAAAGTTGATCTTATCCGACATCGACCGTCATGCTCATTACAATTGTAAAAACTATGTTTTTGCCTTGGACACTGGATTTCCATGTATCTTTGCACATGTTTCAGTGAAATCTATGCACCCATTTCCCATTTTCTTAGGAAGATATAAAGAAATGTGGGGTGGCTCAAGAATGTAGCACATCACTGTATGCAAGCAAACTACACTGAGTAAAAACAGCTGCTAACTGTCAATTTTAGTATAGTTGAACCATGACATCACAAATTCTGAATGTGTTCATTTGTTAAAGTTTATGCCAGAATACAATTTCATGCTGGTCAGTGCAGACATTTGGACCAGCCTCTAGAACATACCACAGTAATACTGACCACCGAATCTTCCCTCTTTACTGCACGTCATTTTGAGCCCTGCCCGTCATTAACTTTACATCAATGCAGACTTAAAAGGCGCAATAAAAAGTTAGACTTGAATAGTACTGACAGGACTATTAAAGACACAGCAAGTCTTTAATGACACTTGTTTGTCTTTGCACATGCTGATGAAAACTGTGTAGGCACAAGATTGAACTTTACACTACCGAAGCAGGAAGTGCTGTCACAGCCTCTGAGGTGCTCGTGACTCCCTACCAAAAGTGAAAGCCTTGGATTTCATATTTTTGCATGGAAAAAACTATTAGTTTAATCTTTTACTAGGGAGGTGGGATTATGCTTAGCCTTAGCTGAACCGTGGTTCACTGAAGTAAAGTTACGCATAAAAGTTACACATTAATGTTTTGTTTAAGGTTAGTAGCCATGGTTTACCCAGTGTTATGTGATAGGAGCTGCCCTGATTAGGACGATAAGATTAACATTTGAATGTTGGACATTTGCTGTTATTCAAATTCATATCTTCTTGCTTTTGAAGAATAAACATTAGATAAACCTTGGCATTAAATGTATTAAACACTAGCATGCATTTTCCGACCTTCTTTGTCGTACACGTCATGCATTAATGTTTGCTTATTTCCTCATTATTTCTCTTGTAAATATGGTCTTGGCCTGTAATGCTGATCGTGACTCCAAGTTTGACCTTTAGAGAAACAGAAATATTTTACCACCACACCTAAAAGTCATATTCCGTTCAATCCCACTCAGATTTTTACGCCTTTCTACAATAAATTTTTTTAATGTGAAATAAAGGCTTTTGTTTTTAGATTAAAGGACAACATTTGTAGCGTATCACAGCCTCAAATCCCATCAGATGAACAGCAGCAGATATCAATGTGGATGAAACACAGTGCACACCCCCTCTCTCACTGTAAACGCCTCACAATGTACGCTAATGGGAACAAATGTGCTGACAACATGAGAGGACACTATGCACTGTGATCAGTCAAATTCCCCCGCCTAGCCTCTCAGCATGCCTTATCAGAAACACACACACACACACAAAGCAGAGTGTAAGCCTTTCACATGAATCCAATGAAACTGAGACTTTCACACCTGGAGGCTTCTCACCTCTCAATCCTTGTGATTCTATCAAGCCCACATGAACCAGATTTGACTGTTTTCCCCTTTATTTCAATAATTAGGGATATCACATACAACTGTCAACTGCAACCTCCTCACACACATTTTATCAGTCTCACACACTCACGCCCCTTCCAACCTCCACTTACTTTTCAAAGCCTGGATCAGAGCCTTGCTGTCTTTAATCAGCTCTTTGATGAACTTGTTGGTTTTGTCCAGCTCTAGTTCGTGGGACTTGAGTCTCTCCCTGAACTGTGGACTGTCCAGGTAGCAGTCGCTGAATTCCAGGGCAGGTAATCCCATCTTCTGCACCACCACCCGGCAAAAGAATAAACGATTGGGACAGCAGGAGGAAAGAGGAACGAGATGATGATGATGGAGGGAGAAAACCTGTTGTTCTGGTGCTGCTTTTGCTGTTGTAAATGATAGAAAATCCAATTACAACATGAAAACAACAGGGCGGAGATGGACCCGAGAGAAATCCCTACCTACATAACCTCGTTTTTCTTTGCAAAGGAAAACACTCAGGCAGACACACAAGGCAGTAGCAGTAACACAACAAGACATCCAATTAAAATTAAATTTCAAAAGGGGGGGGGGGAAGACAGAGCTGAATAAGTGTCTGGAAATGGCTTTCAAAGAAAAGGTGTCCACTTGCTCAGGTAAGCCGGTGCTGCATTCCTCTCGAACGACTCATTCTGGACCGGACAGACTGAAACAGGGCCGAGGAGGAGGGAGGCAGCAAAAAAACAAAACTCCGCTCGTAAATGCGGTGTCTTCCCTGGGCGGTTTTAAATGCACTGTTTTCTCCCAGCACCGCTCAGCTCAGCGCCGCAGACCGTAATCAACCTACCCCGACAAGGATAATCCACTGATTGACGTCTGTCTAGACCAATGAGATGGCAAGGCACGACGTGGAGGGCAGTTTCGACCGTTTAGGGGCGGATCAAGCGGTGAGCTTCTCCAGAGCAAAGATGGGTGGGATAAAAGAAGGAGGGTCCCCTCTGACCAAGTTTCCTGAAACTGCATTGGAAAAGTGAACTCTCAGACTTGGATGGAAAGAGCAGCACCCAGCATATAAACAGTGAACATATTCGCACATTATTACTTCATTCATAATTAATTAGTAATTATTTCTTAGCAGGTAGGCTTAATTTTAGAAAGTCAACATTCTACCTTTGATACTTCAACCAATGTCAGCATGTTACACTCTAAACAGAAAAACAAAGAAAGTAAATCACTGGAAGAAAAGTTAATAGCTCACCAAAGTCAACACACATCTGATCTCCTAAGACCTGTAAATGTATGTACTGTATTTTATCCCGGTCCACTGGACCACTTCTGAACATCACCAACCACTACCCCAGCTTTGCCATCCTACATACCTGTGCCACTAGTTTACAAATCTCAGGTGTGGTTAATTAGTGCAATGAAAAGTTATATGCCAATAGTTTATGTCATTAAAGTATGAAGTTAAGCGACAAAGTGGTTGTCTGCTTTTGGTTTGTTTCTATGCAGTTATATTCGCTGTGTTTCATTACCACTAGATTCATCATATTAATGAAAAGCTAATGCAAGTCATCTATTTGAGTAATCCCATTAAAAGGCTGTTTTTCTGGAGATGATGTCACTCACAGTGCTTCACAAGCTAGGTCAATCAGCATACTATATCATGCACTTCTGTCCCACTACAGTGTACATGGAGGAAAATAAAGGGAGTATCAGGTACACAACATTTACCTTTAAACCGAAATGATGAGCTGATTACTTTCTTTATTAATTTCTTGGTTTTTCCAAAAGCTCAAATGCCAAAAATATTTGGTTACTATTGTATAAAATAAGGATTTCTGAAAGATTGGAAGGCATATCTTTACATTTGAAGAAGCGAACGGTTTACATTTTGAGTCGAAATTGCTTAATTGTCTAAATTTTCAAAGTTTCCATTGAATGGTGTGAACTTTAACCCGTGGGGTAAAATAATGTCAATTGGAGCTTCCCAGAAAGTAGGCTCGCTCTGGGATGAAAGACTAATAACTGGGTCACATGTATGAAATACTTTTCATTCATTTTATTTCAATGACTGGAACATGTTTCAGCTTAAAAGCGTCCCACAGGTCAAAACCTGTCAAAGGTCGAGTGAACCATCTTTTTGTGAATAAACGATCTGTGTATGCAGCGGCTCCGGAGTCTGGTTGGTGGGAGGAGACGGTGATGTCATTTCAACCAGAGCGGGGGATTTCTGTAGAGAGGAGAGGTACCCACCAAGGCTCCATCACCTCTGGCGCCCTCTACTGGTAAGATGCTGCATAAACAGAGAGGGGGCATTACGTGTAAGAGGTGGGAACTCGGAGACCCTTGCGACTCACCCTGTCGTATATGTATTTCTGGGAGGAGTATGCAAACTGAGTTACTGTCGATTGCGACACGCCAATTTACTGTTAATTTCGCAGTAAAAGAGCATACCTTATTTTTTGCACTGGATACTGGGAAAAACTGGCTGCGACTTTTGTATTTATCGCGTAAAACCAACCACACCTGAGCGCACTAGTTTGCCTTTTCTGAAAATCTGGTCCATAGTTGTTTGCATCACATTAAAACAGCTGTGATATTTTAAAATATAATGTAAAAAGTACGCCATATCATCAAAAATATATAAACATGTAACAGGCTGTAATAAATATGGTTCCAGATGGCTCTAAACTGGTAGTTTTAGATATGTTTTTTACACTCTATGGCTCTCTTTGATAAGAGGGAACATCCTTAATATAGTGATCTGATCTAGCTGTGAGCACTATGGGTGGGCTGATAGATCGATAGTATCGATATTTGATGGAAAGGCGTGATTTGTTGCATTAGCTAATAACTGTGGCAAGTAAAAATGAAAGCGATTTATCTTTGTGTTCAAAATTGTTCAAATTAATAGTGATTTATCTTACCATGACTCACTGTTCTCCCCTACATAGGCTATTGGCTTTGGCAATACTTGCTCTGTATTTATTTGATGTCAGCTTGATACTGATCTACTGGGAGATCCAGTAAAGCTTGATACAACCGTTATTTGAAGAGGCCTAATGCATTTCCGCCACTGATTCCTGTCCTGAGATCTCACTTCATGTCACTGATACATGCACACTAAGTGCATGTGGCTATTGTGTGAAAACAGCTCATATTTAGAAGTGTCACTTCCTCTGTCAGAGTAGAGCACTGCATCTAGTCGCTTGCTCATTACCCCATCTGTCACAGTCTGGTGTACGCAGACGTGCAATGTACAGGAAGTCACCTGTTGTTTATGTATAAATTTTAAAAATCCAGGAGGCTAGTTTAAGAACCAGAATTAACCACCACACAACGAGGTGATGCAGGAAACAGATTTTTCTTTAGGATCAGCATTTGGTCTTAATAATTCTCTGATAACGCCAAGAAAAAATAGACCAGAAAAAACTGAAAGGGAAGAAATTGTATCTGAAATGGAGAACATAGCACTTAATAAGACAACTGAAACAAATGCATTTTGATGACAAGCCCAAGACTGTCAGGAACTCAAGAATTTAGGTGGAATTATCTAGAGAAAAAGAAAGCACTGTTACAAAGCATCAGACACATTATTGGGGATTTAATTTTTGGCAGAATAGTTGTAGATTAATGGCACTAAATCAGCAGCATGTCAAAGATAAAAGCATATGATGACTGAGTGTCAGTTAGCCTTTTAAAGCCCCATAAAATGAATTCATGCAATATGAACTGAGATGAACCCAAGGAGAATTATCAGACTTTGGCTTTTTAATCTGTAACTTGTAGTTTGTTGGTTCACTCACACCAATTTTTTGGTGTCAAAGCTCTGACAAACAACACTATCTGCACACAATCTCACTGGCAGGCAAGGCTGGTGTACAAACCACAACATTAAGAAGCTAATTAGCCACATATTTGTTTCAGGAATGGAAATATTGAAGTTGATATTCACCAGCTGATCACACTCAAACACACAAACACCCAATAAATGCTAGCGTGTAAATGTGCATTTGATACTACTTTCACTGTTCTGATACTGTGCCAATAAAAAACTGAGAATTCAGGTTTAATGAGAATGCAGTATAATGGTGCATGCTCTAAATATGCCTGTGTCAGCTCTGTGGACATGAACAGCAGACTTGATTTTTGCAGACTGAAGCACCTCTAAGGTTAACCCATTCTGCCATCTTGTGGTTAATAGAAGCAAAGAAAAAGAAGCAGTTCAATGCTGATGGAACAGGTGAGAGAAAAGTAGGTCAGATTCCTCAGTTTTTGGTTATCACTCTTTTTTTTCTGCACATTCTTGACACGGTCTTGTGTTTCGTGATCACTTGACTTCAAAGGGATGGTTTTAACCTTTAGATGCACTGCAGAGGATGAATTGCGGAGAGAAAAATCCATTAGAAGAAGACGGGGACAAAGTAGTCAGTGTGAATATATCACCTAGCCTGCACACCGCCACTGTTTATTCTCACATAGCTGCAGGACAGACAGTGAACGGCTGCAAAAATAGATATTGAGATTGCCATGTCTTGGAAGCCATTTCCACCATTTTTAGAAATGTCAGCGCATCACAGTGCATATCCAAAAATGTCTATTTTTATAGGCTTTGGAAAATGCTTTTAATATGTCCTGCAGCATTTTGAATCATAAATTCCTATCACTCCCCCCAAATTCACAACATTAACCTTGTGTAAGAGCTAATGTGAGGCTGTCGATCATTACTGTGTTATCTTCTGGACTTACATTCCTTTTTTTAATGTTTTTTCCTCTCAGAGCTGCTTCAGTGTTACTGCCAGTCAAAAATCAGCCTCATATCTTTTGGTTAACCTTTTAGGAAAGTATGTCTGTTCATTTTCAAGATTACAGAGTCATTTCCTTCTTTCTGTTTTTTTTTTTAATGAATCTTTGTTTTGGATATGAAGTATTTTGTTGAAAATACAACTTTGTTTTTCCTTAATGCCTCATTTAAGTACAGTATTCCTCCATTTACACCCCACATACTTTTACTGTATACATGTAATGCACTCGTACTTTTGACACCTGGGCATTATATGTTTTGCAGGAATTTAATGGAATCCTATTATCCTTTAATATGGGAAGCAGAACTTGGAATCCAAAGGCACTGGGATTATGTTAATTCTGGGAGCTGAAGTCATTCCCTTTGTGTCTCTTATAAATGTTTATATTGTGTTGCCTGCCAGTGTCTCCAGGAGGACGCCACTACAAGAATGTATCAGTGCTCAGTCAGACAGGCGGCCTGGCTCATTTCTAGGGTCTGGCTTGTCCTCCTTCTCCCTCTCCAGTCGTGGATGGTAATTTTAGTCCTGACGTTAGCCTGTTAAAATGTGTCCTCTGACGTTGTTAGAAGAGGGGGTGAGGTGAGGGAGGAGTGGATGGAGTTCAAATTCATACTTAAGAAGCCCGTATAAAGGCCAGACACTTCACTGACAGAGAAAGGAGGAAGACAGTTTGGCACAAGAGGCCCCAAAAACTTTGTTTCAGTTAAGCCTCAGTTAAGAGGAAAAAAAGAGGACATGCTGGCTCAACGGGGGCACTGTCACATGACATTGTCACAGGTAGGTGAAGATGGCTTATTGTCTGTGTGGTAATATAGTTAGCTAGTAATTAGTGCTGCAGAGTTAAATAAGGATCTTCATAACACAAAATGAAGTTAATGTTTGTCTTTCTTTGTGCTTTCTTTTTGACTGTCTGGTCTGTGTGTGTACATATCTGTAACATACATCTGAACATCTGATACTTCTGTATCAATATATATGTATGTATGTATGTGTATGTATGTATATATATATATACATATACATATATATATATATATATATACATATATATATATATATAAAAAGATGTGGTTTGATGACCGTTAGAACAGCTTCTGGGTTTTTCCAAGGGTAGATGTATAGGTTAGTGATCACTGTCACTAACCTAGTTGTTTTGTTCTATAGGCAGGCCTGAAATACGAAAGAAACTGCTCAGTCAGAAAAGAGTGTTACTCAAGGGGTAAAGAGTTAAAGACAAGGTAACAACCAGTAGAGTGCAGGTGAGAATAATGAAATATTGTGGTAGATGAGTGGTTACAGTATGTGGTACAGTCCGTTTTACCACACAGTACAATCTGTTAGTCAAAGGCCAAAACAACTTACAGTGAAGCCAATTCAAATGAAATAAGAGAAAACGTCTTGTGAAGCACATGTAGAACTATTGCAAAGTGATTCAAAGTAAAAGAGGTGCTAGAAGCGTGCAAACTAAAGGGTGTTTACTCGGACCACTGCAGGGTCAACGGAAAGCCTCTAATTTTTGTGGCTTTCATTGCAACCCCCCCACCCCCCACCTTTTTTTTTTTCAAACTTTACTTTAGCTCACCGTCATGCTCTTCATCTTTACACTGAAATAAACACTAAAATACACACAGATTCAAGCTCTCCTCCCACACATCTGTACTCTGACTCGGTCATTGGTTGGACTTTTGACGTCATTCCCACTTGCTGCTCTGTCCGAAGGTCCCCAAGCCAGTCTGGCACAAGCTCTCATGTCCAGTAATCCTGTCCTCCAGATCTTGTTCTTAGGAAAAACAGACCGCCAGTGGGTAGGCCTTACATTCCTCCTGTGGCTTTCACTTTCCCTCGCTCTCTCTCTTTTTCCCCTTCTTCTCTCTGCTTCTTCCAAGACATTCCAGATGTGGGCTAACTTGGCTCTTCAGCAGCTATACCTCCGGTTTCAAATGATAACAAAGACCCGTGCGTGTTAGAGTATCCCCACTGGCTTGGTCTGCCACTGCTGTTTCTGGACTGGATTGACTTTATGACAGCTACCGCTGCTCTGGGATCTCAAGCATCCAGGAAATAAAAACTATACTGACAGTGTGGCTTTAAAATGAGCTTGACTGTTTTTTGAAAAAGCTGTTGAGGAAGCAGGGAATCCAGGGGTAAGACCAAGAGGGCTGCCTGGGCTCTAAATTCTCATATTGATAGTCGCTGATTTGTTGACGTGTTAACATGTCTGTTAAATCCAGCTGAAACGATAGATTAGTGTTAATGCTTCAGAGAGTGTAGGAAGAATGTCAAGGGTCCAATATCCCACTAGTAGAATTCAGCGTCATGTGTTTGCACCTATTTGTAAGATTATGCTGGCTAATATAAAACTTACTAAAAGGAAGTTAAACAATTACCACAAATTTCTCTCTTGGCTGTTATGTCCATGTGTTGGTTATTTTGTTGTCTTGCCTCACACTGATTTCAGGTGTAAGATTACATCACCCACCATCTGGAAATTATTTTTCCAAAGAGAATCAAAGTGATGCTCAGTTCTAAAACAAGTCCGGTCATGTTGCTGCCCCTCCTGGCCTTCATCCAGAACTGATCCCTGGATGGTTTTATCACTTCATAATAAAGTGTGTTCCTTAAAAGGCTGACAGAAAGTAACAGAGAGCCAGGCAGATGGAGAAAGTGATTAGGCGAGGGTAGGAAAGGGGAGCATTTCCTGTAATCATATTATGAAGGCGACGTTGTCCTCCCCTTCCTCTTTCGTCTTGTGTCTCAGCCGCAGTCCAGGTGACGTGAACAGTGAACACATTGGATCTTCTCTGTCGTTGCAGACACAGGGACATCACACTGCTTCGTCCATACCTCAAACTCTTTGTGTGATGTCTGAGGGAGACATTACAGTGCTGCCTTTTGGACCTGGGTCCCTGGACCTGTCCAAGCAGGAAGCCCAGACACTGACCAGGCTCTACAGTATGAATGGAGGCTATCACCTAAGGATTTTACCAGATGGAACCGTCAATGGTGGGAGGCAAGAAAATGACACATATGGTGAGGAAAAAAACAAAAGAACTGTTTGATTTGTGATTGCTGGTTATATTTCAAAATCAGGAGCCAGAGATTACGTGCGAGATATGAAGTTAAAAGTCTTCGTGATTGTTATAACGATGGTAAACAAAAGAGAATGGGTAAACTTAAGATGTTTTGATTAACGGTTATGAGGGTATGAGGAAAAGAGGACATCTTACCACTAAAGGAATAATAATTAGGCTGCTGGTAAAGCTGCTCAGTGATTTGGTTTTGCAATAATAACATCTTAACCTGTGTACACATTTGGACAGCAGGGCCTAGTTTCCCTGAAAAATACTTACTAAACTTTTATTCTGGGATATCACAGTTACATTGTTTTTACATGATTTGATCTTCCAGTTAGCCTTGAAAAGAAAACAGAAAAAAACAAAAAAGCAATAACGCTGTGGTGTTGTGTTGCGTAATGTGTGTTGCAGACATCCTGAGGCTGAAGGCTGTGAGTGCGGGGGTGGTGGTCATCAAAGGTGAGGCGACAGGAAGGTATCTGGCTATGAACAGAAATGGACGCCTCTGTGGAGTAGTGAGTTGTGTTTTTATATATATATATATATTGCAGTTTGACTTAAAAATGAATTTTGAATGGAAAGGTTGAACCCACTACAGATTGCAACAAATGCTCACTGGTCTGTTTGTCTTTCTATGTAACAGTTTCAATTCTTTTTTCATCAAATCACACAATTGTTCATTCATTTCTCAGCGTAAGTTTAAACTCGCTGATTGTTACAGTTTTGTAACAAGTTGTGCAAAACAGCCTAGATTGCAAAACAGTGGAAAGTGTCAGTGTAATTAGCAAATTGCTGTGACTAATAATTTGTCACTGGGATGTCTAAAATAAAACAGACAAGCTTTATTTTGGAGGGTTGTTATGTCGATTATCATTTTGGTGATTCAGTATGTTACACTATTCCTCGTGGTATTCCTGCTCAGTTACTGTTTGTGAATGCCCGCATTACCTTTAACCGTATATTAGAGATATAATCAATCACCCCCCCCCCCCCCCCCCCTTTTCATTTTCTTGCTTCAGCAAGCTCTGAACGATGAGTGTTACTTCCTGGAGAAATATGAAGAGAACCATCACAACACGTATCGTTCTCAGAAGTACAACTGGTACGTCGCCTTGAAGAGGAACGGCCAGCCCAAAACCGGACCAGACACCCACCAGGGTCAGAAGGCCGTTTTTTTCCTGCCAAGGCCTGCAGGCAACATGTAAAGCCAGATGTCAGCAGGCACTGTATATTCGCTAAAATGTTTAAATGCACAATATTAGTGTAAAATTACACTTGACAAATGATTATGAGGTCACTGAAAATCTGTTAGTTCTGGTAATGGCTGAGGCAAAACTCTTACTGGGCTAAATGTCGCTCTTCATACACAAATTTAACATTTGACTGAACCATTTATAAATGATCATTGTATGGATATGTGATCATATCCAGCACAGTTTTTTTTTTGTAAGTGCATAGCATATAAACTTTATCTCACTGCAGATAGAAAATATATAAAGTGATTAATTTAAACCCTGATTTGAAATACCACAGGGAGGAAAAAATATGCAATTTACATACATAAATGTATTTAGCATTACTAATGTCTGGCACAAAAAAAAGAATATAATTAAAGAATAAAACCAAAAATATGGCATTGAATTCAAAATTTAAGAAAGGAAAGATATTCAAGGTTTACGGTAGTAATCCAAAAATGTCTTATATGGATTGAATTAATAATAATAATTGAATTTCAATCAATAGATATTTAGTCTTCCTAAACAATTCCTCATTTTGTAATGAATATGTCGATCGAGGGAGTCAAGAGAGCAAAGATGATATGGTGTTACTGTGAAGCCAGAATTCTTCCTTTTAAAACAGCAGCTCTTAAATAATTTGTGTTGCTAAGAATTATTATTGTATTAATATATTGTATTTGTGTGACTGTTGGAAGGCTGACAGACCTATAAAAGCAGATGTGAAAACTTTGTCAGAGAAACGAGTGAAGCTTTTATTAAGTGTGTTTACGTAAGATGTATAGCAGGTATATAACGTAAGCTTTCTTTTATTTTGTAAAATGCTTCACAGTTCAAGTAAATTCCCCCCTTTTTAATTTTGATTTAAAATCCTGTTACTGTAACTTTATCCTAGATTATTATGAATATGTATTTATAAAGATTTATTGCTAATTGCTAATTGCTAACATTTTCTAAATAATGTATGCTTACAGTGAAGGAATAAAAAGGTAACTATATCACCTTTTCACAAAGTAATACATATTGTATTCACTCTATTTAAATGTAATGAATAAGCCTGTATTATTATACATGAATGAATAAATACTATTTTTGATTTACTGTATTTATGATAGTTATTACCTCTGCCAAGGAGCAATATGTTATTGGTAGGAGTTTGGTTGTGTGCCTGCCATTCTTTCGTTTTGTCTGTTGTAGCGTGGGTGCGTGTTAACGATCCATTAAAATCTGGCATGCATCCACTAAGGTCTTCACGGTCTTCAAATGGTCAAGTTATTGCTCAAAAACTGACAAAAAGCATTTTAACCTAGAAGCTATGATTCTTGCAAATGTGGTGTGTATTGATTGCATGTACTACAATTACACAAATAAAAAATAACAACAAATAATTACACTAAAAATGATGTCAAGTATATAAAAATAGGTTTCAACATGGCAGATACCAAAAGCCTCCACTTTGCACTTGTTTTTACAACACGAGAAACTTCTTGCATTTAAAAAACAAAATCAGTATATACAAAATATAATATTACTATTGAGCTGCCTTGGCGGATGTTTGTGCTCTTGTAGTGCCTTTAGTTTTGTATTTAGTCTGTTTCTGATGTAATCTCTATGACATTATTCCAGTGTGAAAACTGGTGTTTTATTGATAAATTACACTGTTAAAGATATTTACTAGAGGCAAAAAATACATTTGGCCACAAGATGGAGGCATTGTCTAAGCTTCTATGTATTGTTCTTGGGTTTACACGTCCAAATCCAAGTAAAGACGACTCATGTATATAACAGGCATACCTAAAAATTTATATAGTATATTTTTATATATTAACTGTCTTATAGTATGTACAACAAATCAATGTAAATTAAACCATCTGAAAAAGCAGAAGGAAAATAATCAAGGAAAGCAATCCCAGGAGTCATTCTACTATCTAACTCATTAACTAAATATAATTACATTTTGAAGGACTGGAATTTTATTTTTATTTCTACCTAAAATAATATTATGCTGTTAAAATGTTATTCCACCACCAAAATATCTGAAATAGCTGAACTTCCCCATAGATGCCAAACATCCAGTGTCAATTTCCTGCTGTTGACAGATTTTCATTCTTAGACACAATATGTGTACCGAGTAGTTGCATAACAAAGCACTTGCAGCTAATTTTTTGAAAACTGTAAGGAAACCCCATATGCACTAGTTTTAGTGAAGACTTTCTCCACTCCAGTCGAAACGATTGTAACCACAAAGCTGTGACAGATGCTACCAGCCCCATTCACCCCGATCAAGTATTTTCACCACATTTTTGGAAGCAGTGGCATTCTTCATCTAATCCACACTTAATGTGTAACGGCTGAAACAGTACATGGCCTGAAACGTTGTTTTAGAGTCAACTGTGCCAGGAAAATATCCTGGAGGAAACACTGGAACGTGGTTTAAAATGTTTGGGAGGACTGGAGCTGATTCATCTCTCCAACAAGTCCCATATTATTGTGGGATTTAAACAGAGTTGGCAGGGAACATTACAGTAGGATTATTACTTATCCAAGCACCATGAGTGTGACAAATTACTGTTTCAAGTTGAGCAATAGGTCTGCCCTTTCCTACTGAAATAATCATTTTGTGCATAAGTTAAATTAGAGCTAAATTAAAATACTTGTATTCCGTCTCCCCATACAATTTTTTCAGGAAATCTTAAATTCTCTATTGATCAACTTTTGTCATTGTCAACTATTTACATTCTAAACATTTATATGGGACATAGATAATTCGTTTAGAACAAACAATGCATTATAACATTTAAACTAAACTAAACTAATAGTAATTTAGATATGAAGCTCTCTGTAAAGGGCAATTCTGCATAGCAATTGCCTTTGCTTTCTGTATGAGTTCCTTATGTATAGTCCCTGACTTAAGGAGAATAAATATAAACATGCTTTAAAAAAAAATGTTTTCTGCTTTTTAAATTTGTTTTCTGTCACAAAAGTGCTGTGAAGACATTTCATGTGCAGAATAAGAAAAAAACTGGTAGACCTCTCTTTCTTAAGGACTCTAAGTGGACACATGGCTGTTGGTGGACAAACACTGCCGATTACACAACTTGTGACCTCTCATTTACAGGACAGTGTCTCTCCTTCATTCCAGCAGGCCACCCTATGAAGCAGCTCAGTACACAAACACCCAGAGACACACACATATACACACAAACCTGGTTGGCCATTGGCCTGCAGGGCTGTGCAGGGCAGGAAGGGAATCATTCACTGTAAACTGAACAAGGACTGGCTTCCTCTGGGAGTCCCCTAGCCTGACAGCAGCCAAGATCCCTGCAACACAAACCACTCTAGCAGACACACACACACACACACAGCAATCAGCACGTACACACGCTGGAACTAGGACACATTCTCTCATCTGTTACTCGTCTCTCTTTCCTCAATTCCGTCTTTTTTTTTTACTCTCCCTTCCTGCCCTTCTCTCCATTTCCAGTCTACTTTCATCTCCTGCTCCATCCTACTACGTTCCTGCATCAATTTTCTTCAAACAGCTCTTCTTCCTTATTTTGTTTTTGTTTTATCTTCTGTTTTTAATTTTTATGGTTCTTTTTTTCTCTTCTCTTTCTTTCTCTCTGTTGCTTCCTCCCTCCTATCAGGGAAGGTTACAAAGTTTGTATAGTAAAGAGAGGATACCTCTGGAAAGTTTGCATTGCATTTTATTATTAGACAGATGCGGATTTGGTTAAGCAACAATCTTAATAATCAAGCCCTATAAACGGGGGAGAAACAAATACAGTCTATTGCTTTTTAAAGCAGGCCAAAGAAATAATAATTCATGATATTAAAAAGGGATTGCTCTACATGTTACCTTTCTGCCATGTCACCTTTCTCCTCCACACAAGCAAACATTTACACACCAACAGGAACGGAAGCAGGGGACGCATATCCGTCAGCTGATCCAACTGGAAATGCTGACACTTGTCTCCCCATCTGCTACTGCACTCTGAGACAAAGGGGGAGGAAGGCAGACTAGGGGGACAGAGAAAGCGAGAAGGAACATTTTGACAACTAAGAGAATCGTCCGGATGCTTGTGGTTTGCCCTATTGCAAATGTTTTCCTAATAAATGATTTGTGCTGGATAGACACATTCTGCTGGGCTGCAAAAATGCATCTTTTACTCAGAACAGAAGCAAATGGTACGGTTCAACAAATAAACTCGACTACTATATAGCAAAGGGAGTCCTTTCTAGATTGTTTTTTAAAAAAAAACAAAGGAAAGAAAGAAATAATCCTGAGAAGATCAAAACCTTTCGTAAGTGCAAACCCTGTCTGCAGACTGTAATATCAACACAAAGAAAGGTTTTATTAGAACATTACTAATAATAATTACTGTCACTGCATAATAAACTAGCGCAACTGCTAACACGCCTTGGTTGTGGAACTTTTCAGGGAAAAGAATAGTGAATTAAAGCATAATAAATGTCTTTATTAGCTTTACATCTGCTGATGTGTCGATATGCTCCCAAAAAACGGAACTTCCTATCAACCAAGTTGTTTTCCCACATGAAATATTGTCCTAAACTATACTATACATAGCCCAGCAGAACAAAACAACCTCCCTACTGCAAAGTCTTTATAAAGCCCAACTGAGCCAATGTCAGGGTATTGCATCCTGTCTATTACTCGCACTCCTATAGCAGCACCCTGACCTAAACTAAGCTAAGTCTTTCCACTAGTAATATCTTGATCGTCCCAACATTATCCAGTGTTGAAAGCTCATGTTTTAAAACAGCTATACGGACATGAGAGTAGTGTAAATCTTTCAATCTAACTTTTGACAAGAAAGCAAATTAGTGTATTTCCCATCCATCCATTTTCTAATTCTTATCTGGGTCGGGGTTGGGGCAGCAGACTAAGCAAAGACACTTGGACTGCCTCCTTTTGTTATTCTGTTGGGACACAGAAGCCTTTTCAAGCCAGCTTGAGAGACGTAATCTTTCCAGAGTTTCCTGCTTCTTTCCAGGATCGTCTACCATTTAGAAATGGACGAAATCACCTCACCTAGAAGGCATCTAAGAGGCATATTACTAAGATTCCCCAACTGCCCCAACTGGCTCCTTTCAATGTGTAGGAGTAGGGGCTGCTGTCAGAGCCCCCCCCCCTGCACACTACATCGCTAAGGGCGAACCCAACATTTTTGGAGGAAGCTCATTTCCACTGCTGGTTTCAGCGTTCTAATTCTTTCCGTCACTACCCATAGCTGGTGGACACAGGCGAGGGTAGGACCATTGATAACCAATAAATCATCAGCTTTGCTTTCACAACCATCTCTCACTTCAGCACAATAGAGCAGTACAGCATCTACATTATGGTTTTTCTGCAGTCTTCTTTTAAATATACAAAGCTATTGCTACATTTTTATGCAACTGCATGAACTGCAGTAATGCAGTGTATTCAGAAAACTCGCCTGTTTTGGTATTACCTCATATAAATGGTCCTGGTCTTGGTTTTATAAATAGAGGTTATGAGATATTCATTCCTGGGAATTTCTAGAACACCTTAGTTGATATAACTAAATAACTAAATAATAACTAAAGTCTTAGTCTATGAGTGAACCTTGTTTGTAAAGTAAGATTGACCCAATTCATTTTCTCCATCCAAAATTTAAACTGAACCCTCATGGTTTATTATCCATTATGCTCCTATATGATAAATTGTCATGTGATCAATCACAAGCAGAACTATTGATCCCTCTGTGCAAAGTGTGCTACAGAGCTGCAAGATTATACTTTTTTTTCCTTTTAATGACCTTTATGAAACATGTGAAACATGATCTCATTACAAAAGGCATTTAAATTACGAGTTGAGGCGACTCACAGATCTGACTATGATGCCTCCTGGACGCCTCCTAGGTGAGGTATTACGGGCATGTCCTACCTGGAGGAGCCCCCGGGGCAGACAGAGGGCTCAATGGAGAGATTGCATTTCTCAGCTGTCTTGGGAACGTCTCAGTGTCCCCCAGGATGAGCTAGAAGAGGTGGGTGAGGGAAGTCTCAGCTTCTCTGCTCAGAGTGCTTCCCCCCGCAAACCCAAATCTGGATAAGTGATAGAAAATGAATAGATGGATGGATGAGTGGATGGATTACAGGTTGCTGGGGTATACCCATGATTTTAATTATTTGTGTTCATGAGACATTGTTTCTCTTAAACAAATTGATTTTTCACTGTTAATTCACTTTTAATAACAGCAATGTTGAATTAGGTTACTCCGACTGACATGCAAGAGTTTGCAATCCATTACAAACCTGCAAGTTATTCTTGCTTACTACAAATTATAACCATAATCTTTAACGTTATTTTTAATATTCAATCTTTTTTTTAATGTAAGTAGTCTCATAGATTGCTAATTTATATATGGTCTATATAAATATAGCCATTTAAGGAAGCAGCTGATCCACTGAGTCGACCCCTAAAGGTGTCAGCTTCAACAAGAAGATTTAAGCTTTTAAAAGGTTCCAATGAAATAAAAGAATTAAACTCCACAGTAGGCAGCAGTGGTAGCTCAGTGTGAATAAAAGGCAAAGCTATTGTTTAAATGTCCTGTTATATGACATTGTAAGCACTCTGTAAATGGGTCTTTCTAGTTGATAAGGAAAACAATACCCTTTTTACATAAGATATAGAGATGAGTGGGAAAAGGATCACCTCTGATAAAATATTATGAAAAGGTTTGTATGTGAAGGCGAAAGTATGCATATGACCAATATCATCAAAATCAAGTGCAGACAAAAGTGTAACATAACCACAGATACCAGATATTGCAAAGCAGTACTTTCTAAACATTCATATCCTGCAAATTTCCTAAAAATAGTAAGAGAGGGACGACAATAACAGCGTGATTGTTTCCCCTGTCATACCTGCACTCGGTATGACTTGTACACAGACACCCACAGTCCTACACGTGCTAAGTGTGACTCTCTAAATCACTGTTTGTACTTCCACAAATGTGGGAGCAGTGTCATCTATTGTTTTAGTTGGGAAGCCAACACACACACACCCACCCACACACACACACATTTTATCAAGACCGGAAGCTGGCCTGTCGTCTCAGCTGCGATGTCTCACATACACAAATACACTCTCACACTTAGACCAACTGCAGCTATGACGCCTGCGAATGGTCAAAAATATCCCGAGTGGAATAATTAGGAGTTAAGTCACATTGTTTTTTTTAATCCTTTTCAACACTCTGGAATTTTACACTACTGACACTGCACTCTGCCACAAGAGATGATTTAAAAAAAACATTCACAGATACACTCTGTGATGAAAGCTACAATACACAATCTACAATCTTTAGAGGACACGCAGGCACCTCACAGTATCCTATGCAGGAAACTGAGTTAACTGAGTTATGGTCCCTTCCACTGAAAACACCTTTTATTACTTCATTTTTCCAAGTATGGCTGACGTTTGAGACTTCCTGATGACGTTCAGAACAAAGGAAAGGGCTTGCTATTAAGTTGTTTAAGTATTATTCACTTCTAAACCATTAAAAAAATCATCAGCTTTCCCATAACTTTGAGAAAAAGTTATGAAACTATGAGTTTCTTTTTTCATTCCTTTATTAATAACTCAATTGTTTTTTTAAACACATAATATTATATAATACAACATAATATAATACATTATGTTTCTTTATGTGGCAATGGGAACAGAAAGCCTGTTCCTCTAAGTAAAACCATGACTTCACAAATGTCAGGAACATGATGAAAAAGCCATTACAGTATCCTCTTTTCATTCCCCTGGAAGTGATCATGGAATAGTTCTTATTCTGGCACTAAATGCGTAAGCAAAGCCATTACTCCCACTCTTCTCTGTGCTGCTGCCCAGTCTCCTGTCTGGGAAAGAAATGTCTGAGTTTAACCTCTTATCTCTTCCTTTTCCTTTTCCTTTCATTCAGGACACAAAAATAAAAAGGAGAAAAAAACCCTGTCAGACCAAAGGAAAAATAGAGTTCTGAACAAACAGCTGGACCCTATTTATGGCAAATATCTTAAATACCACACATCCCAGATAACTCAGAGTGTTTGGCTGTGGCCACAGCCATGTCATTGCAGGATACTGTGGCTTCCTCTCTCTCTTTCTTTATGTCTTACTCACTCCCTATTTTATCCTGTTGCCACTTCCTTTCATTTCTGTTTTTAGGTGACATCCTTTTTGCGTGTTCCCAGACCAAAGGAGTAGCTATAATTGTTCTCTCCTTCTCCAAAAAGGAACGTCTAAAGCAAACCAACCTTTTGAAGTGGTTCATTGTTTGCCGACTTCAGTAGGTGAAGAGGTGGTGAACACTGAGGGCAACGAGGGAGAGGTCGGGAGTGTTGGAAAAATGAACAAATAGGACAGAAGAGAGAAGGAAAGAGAGACTGGGTTAGAAAATGAAGATTATTAGTAATCTGCATTGTAATTGGATTATACTGGTTCAAAATCACAGAGATGTTATTCAATATTGAAAATGAAAACAGTGCCATAAGTACTCTGAGTTGCTTAAACATGACCATTTACACATGACCATATTACTCCTTTTTCATACATCAAACTGAAAGCAAATGAAATACACTCACCAGACACTTCATTAGGTACACCGTGCTAGTGCCATGTTGGGGCCCCTTTTGCCATCATTAGTGTTTAATTCTTCAAGATTCAATTAGTTGCTAGGAACATTCCTCAGACATCTTTGGTCCATATTGACATGACAGCAGCATATCCACAATGCTGGATAGTTTGAGATTATTTTAGTTTGCTTCACACAGTTCATTATCCAGCTATCAGAAGATACTGTGGTTTATTGTGGTCATAAAAGGATCACCATGGTCAGCAAAAATACTCAGTGAGGCTGTGGCCTTCAAACAATGCTCAGTTGGTTGTAGGATGCAAAGAAAATGTCCTCCACAGCATTACACCACTAGCAATACTACCCCCGACTACTTCTCTTTAAACCCTAGTGATGGTTGTGTGGGAAATTCCCAGTAGATCATCAGTTTCTGAAATACTCACACCCACATCCACCCGATCAGACACCAGCAACTATTCGGTCTTTTAGTAATGAACTGTGCTCCCGGTTCCCAACTGCTCTGAGTTTATTAAGGCTGTTGTGTTTTTAACATGTTTTAGTGCTTTGTATCTTGTTCTATTTAATCTGAACAAGCCCCTAAAAAAAGGTCAGTGACCACTGTCGGCCTCTCTCGGTTTTTATTATCACTGTTCATTTTAAAGCTCAGTTTTTAAAACCTTACAATCTTACTACAGCCCAGCCCATGCAGCAGTATATTAATGACTAACCTCATATTGTGTATTGATTATCTCAATTGTTCTCCTGACTGAGGTTTGGTCAGTTTAAAGCATCATGGCATGCAACTGAAATTTGTCCCTAACCACCCTCGTGTTAACTTTTATCGAGTGGAAAAAAGTTAGCATACATTAGCTTCACTGTGTTTATATCATGCTAACCATATAGCTAGCAACCACCTAGCACATAATTATATACCAGTTAGCCTGACTTCAGTAACCCTGCAAACATTACTGCTGTTTAGTTTTCTGTCTTCATTTATGTCGGAAGTGATAGCAGATCTGTACGTTTTAATTTTTCAGTCAGAACATGGTGTATCATCTTTAGATAGGAACTAGCAAGCTAACTCCCTGCTAAATTCTAACTCTATTAAATTTCATAAATTCTATTTTCATGGATGCCTTGATTTTAAACTTAAAATATAAGTTTAAACTTAACTTTAAACTTATGTTTCCCCTGGTAGAGCAGCCACACGGATCATTTTATTAAAGACGAAAGAATTTAGACAGTTTTTAACTCTCAGTGATGCCGCAGTGTTTCTTTGGCTTTGGGACCTGAAGTAGAGTTTGGACCCGGAAACAGCTAATGACAGCAGACTTAAAGACCGGATACCATGTTCAGAGCGACAGCACACTTTTTTCCAGCCTGCTAGGAGTCTGCCTGATGGACACCTGTGTAGTTGTTGTATTATATAGTAGTGTCTTATTGATAAATCAAGGGTATCACAAAAAAATATGGCATTTTCCACATTTTCCACTACAATTCCACCTTATGTGTATCCACTCAACGTGGCTGAAAGTCCCGTGAAGTCAGTAATTGAGGATGTCGAGGCAAAGGTATACCTGCTACCCGGTCTAAGGCTTTTTGTCAAACTCCAGGACCAGGGTGTTTGTATAGCCATTTCCCTCGCTGTCAGGTTTCAAAAATGGTGGTTTTGGTTTTCGGGAAGGATTCACTCTCATGTCTCATTGGGTGATGTCACTGACTAGCCAATTGGTGATGACAACAGGCTGTAGTCTGTTGACATTACATTTTTGGATTACTTAGATCCGGTTTGGCCAACTCCAGGCCTTGAGGGCCAGTGCCCTGCAGGTTTTAGATCTCACCCTGGGTCTACACACCTGAATCAAATGATTAGTTCATTACCAGGCTTCTGGAGAACTTCAAGAAATATTGAGGAGGTAATTTAGCCATTTAAATCAGCTGTGATGGATCGAGGACACATCTAAAACCTGCAGGACACCGGCCCTCGAGGCCTGGGTTTGGACATCACTGACTTAGATCACTTGGATCCCTGCTTGAGTACCTGGTACTAGGTCCTACCATCTAATGGAACACCCTAAAAACAGTGCAGAGCCTACAAATGAATACATTTCAATGCTGGTTGCTGCATCACTGCTGGTTTTGTCCTGTGGAAATGAATCTGTGATTAGTAGTGCTTCACACAGGAAGGATACATGAGTGAGGCATGTGGAGTTAGTGTGTTGCAGTGTAGTGTCTCATGGAAAAGTCCAGGGGTCACAAAAAACTGCAACCCATGTGGATGTCCACACGTCTGCCTCATGTTCACCCAGATGATGAAATTTCACGCTGACCCAAGCAAACCCTCGGCAAGCAAACCCATAGTAAACATAACACTGGCATGGAAGACGTTTAACAGAGTGCCTCTGTATGTTTGGAGCTGAATCTGGGACTGGTTGGTTAAATCCTCGATGATATAAGTTACAGTTATTTATTATAAAACCTTTAAATGTGGCTAATGCTGTTAGATTTTCAGGCTTTGTCAACTATTTTAAAAGACATGTCAGAATTATTTTTTTTGTAGTCAAGTCAGCAAAAATGCTGCAAACGTTTCTCTCATCCAACCTAAAACTGTGTAAGGGTATAAGCAATAAAGTAACAAGGTTAAGAAAAAATAAAAACACGCAGTACTATCCATTTACTGTAAGTGCATTGGAGCTGCAAGCAATTCTTGTTAAGGTGAAAGCTCCACGTGATGTCTGTTCAAAGTGCTGCTGCGGGCCAAGGTGGACTGCAGTGCCAGCATGGTTTTATGTTTGATTTATATGGGAACTGCTTCAGGCACAATCTCAACATTGTTTTACAGCTTCATGCTGCTATCCAGTGTTATTGCCCTGGGCTTAGGGCACAGGCAGAGCTTACAGGTACAAGAGGGGAGGCGGGGAGGGTGGATCTCATTTTTCTCAGTGGTTTAGTTATTGTCAGATTCCCTTTGATCCAGTCTCTCCTCTTTGCTCCTGTCTGAGAGAGATTTAAAGTATAATTTTGTTTAAAATGAATACCAAGAACTTGCTTTAAATAACACATATACTCAGGTTACAAAAACTGTGGGAATTTTTAAAATCAGTTCTCTAACATCTACGCAAACATGGCTAACTTTTTGTCCTTTGCTTGCTACTCAAAGTTTCAAGAAAATTCAAGAAAATTCAATTCAATTAAACAGTTTTAGTTATAGTTACATACTTATAAAATATATTAGTAATACCTTAGTACCAGAAAGGTTTTCAACAACATTTACAGATACTGCATGCAAACAAATCAAGTTTTAAATATAAGCTATTATTCCATCCACTTTCTTCTGCCCCACTAACTGCATCTTTGGACTGTGGGAGGAAGTGAGAGGAAACCAGAGCACACAGAGAGAACAGGCAAACTAACGCAGAAAGCCCAGATGCTGAAGTTCAACCTAGGATCTTCTTGCTGTGCTGTGCTAACCAACGTTGCACCGTGCTGCCTTAGATATTTAACAATTTCAGTTATGTGAGTTTTGTACTGAAATCATTTGACACAAACTTATCATGTATTTTAATTTCACGTATACAGGTTTTCATTCTCAGACTTAAATAAGACTGATGTCTACTCATGTTGTCAACCATATATCACACATACGATAAGAGAAAACTGAGATTAATAAAGGCTATCTGATCTTATCTTGTATCCAACAAATCTAAGCAGTCTTAGCAAATTTTGAAGATGACGATGCAGGAAGCTGAAAGTCAATACAGGGAGGAGGTCAGGGTGGATGGATGGGATGACATGGAACGTTCCACACTGAGGTTCAACATTTCTCTAAATTATGCCCATTATTTAAATTTGTATTTATTATGAAAACTATGAAAACAAATTTCCTTTTTTTAAGGTAATCTCAAATCTTTCCCTAAGCCTAACCATAAATACAAAACCAAATGAAACAGATGAGAAAAGTATGCAAGACATATATGCTTGATTTCCTGCTCATGATACAAGAATTAAAGGTTGTGTTTTACTAATGTTATTTGCAGAAATTAAATGTAAGTCATACTTAGATTTATCAGTGCTAAGGTATTTACTGTACATTTATTAAGTTCTGGGCACAAAACTAGCCTATGGCTCCATACTGAGTTCACCATACAATAAGTGAACATATTGTATGGTGCAAACACTTCAAATTAAACTTTATTGGAACAAATTTCACAATCATCCCACTACTGTCTCTCTCCTCCTCTTCTTTCCATTTGTGTCTCTCATTCAAAAAGATAACCTACTTGCTACTCACACACATTTTCACACTCATACACACACACACGCACACTCTGCCATGGCCCAAGGCACACAGTGTACAGTTACCCACATCGCCAGGAAGCGGAGGTATGACATCACCTTGTCTCCTGTGGGCTGTGGGCCCATGGGAAGACCGGAGGGGGAAGAGACTTAGAAGAGGGGGGATGCAGAGCAGAATAAAGTCAAATGGAGGCAGAGTAAGAGTGATAAGAGGAGGGAAGAGAGAGAGATAGGGTGAAAGAAAGCAAAATGAAGTGAAATGCTTGTTGTTGTGTCAAGTGAAGCAAATATGATGAATGGACAGTTTTCCTCTTATATGAATTCTGAATTAGAGCCATTACAGTTAATCTCTTTCTCACACACAGACACACAGACACACGCACTTACCTTATATTGAACATGTTAAAACTGAAATCAGTCAATGCAGTTGGTGTAATAATCCTAGTTATGCATGCTCTAAAAAGAGGTCAAGTTGAGGAAATAAACAGTGTGCTGGGCTTTATTACTCACACATGACCAAGAATCACTCATTATCAGGACTGACAGCACACTTGGAGCTAGTGCTTTCCTTTTAGAAAAAACAATACTCATATAGGGAGAGATCATGTTGTATATTAATATTATTAATATCATTATATTTATGCACAAAATGGTATTTTCCCACCATCTATTACATTTTTTACCAAATTTCAGAGCGATTGCTTGTCTAACATATAGACAAAGCATTAAAATATGTCCTGTGCTACAAGGGTGACCGTGACGGTGACATGATTATATCAGTAGTTTTTACCCCAGGGCTCATGTGTTGGAAAAAAGCAAGGCTAGCGCTATTGCTGTTGTCCTGATATAGATGGCCCGCTTTTGGGATCTTGCGATATAAAACTGTCTGTCCTGGAAGCCATTACTCCTTTTTCTTCTGGTGTGTCACCTTTGACACCACAAACCTAGAGAAAGGGAGATTACTCATGTAAACCTAGCTCTGCCCTCACGCCATCAGAATATGTCATGTTTTTGTGAAATTGTTCTCAATCAAAGACCAAATTTGTTTTTGTTTTGGTCCTTGGCAAGGGAGAGTCCTTTAGGTATCACTATCAGTACAGCATAATACATTTTTTTCCTTTGTGCTTAAAAGCACATTCATGGATAAAGTCTTTTTAGCAAGACAAAAATACACAACAGCGGCAGTACAGATGAAAAGTTTAAGTGTTTTACACCCTGTTTACGTTCCTTGCCGCCATCTAGGATTGTTAACTCAGGATTTCTGAGATTCCTTCTACTTTCCTGAGTTGGAAGTTGAGAAGGTGTTCCAGATTCAAATTCTGCACCAGAATCTGCTGAACAATGGGTCAATAGACGGTTTTCTCTTCTCCTATAATATATATGCTTTATTCTGAAGTAGGAATTTGTGAGAATAGAGTCTCCGTATATGTAACCCTGTTTCTTGTTAGCACAGATTTTTCTTCTACAGTCAACATAGTTTTAATATTTGCATGTATTATTTTTGCACGCAGTCTAGCAAGATAAATGCAAGAGATATGTCTACGGGTGGGCAACAGGAATATGTGAGCCCATCTACAGAATAATCTCCAATGTTAGTCTATTTCAGTGTTCATAGTTTGGCACTTTTGTCACCTGCCATTAAAATGTATTGCTTTCCTATAGGCCATTTTCAAGATGAGGGTGTGCATAGTCAGTGCTCCTCCCCAAGGCACAACACTTCCGCATGTGATTCAGACACGGTTAAGTGAACTACCAGCTTCTTTGGTGGCTATTGATTTAGTGATTAGTGAGCTAATGGATCCGGATCTGCCTTCTAAGACTGGAAGCTGTAATTGTATTCTTTCTTCCTATCCCTCACCCATCCCCTTCCTCCTTTTTCAAAACTCAAACTAGGCTCCTGCCCAAATAGCCCACCTAAATAGTCCAAAATGCCACAGAAATACGACACTATAGCAGCACCTCTGACTCCAGTGATCACTAATAACCGCAGTCCAATATGACCAAATATTGATCCAATAAGCAGCTGAACTGAAAAGGATTAAATATTTTTGAGGTTTTTGAGAGTGAGCAAAGTAGTAACACGGAAATGCTCAATCTGCTGTGTCTAATTCTCGACATGACATATTACATTGCCTGATGTCCAGAAACTGCATCAGATTTCCCAGTGTTGTATGTCACCAAGAGCTGCCTTCACTGTCAGTGTTGTAAGTCCTCAGAAAAAGAGATCTCTAGCACTTCCCTTCCCCTTGAGCCCGAAAAAGATTTCTTAGAAGGTCAAATGCTTTTCTCAAAACTTAGAAATTGGAATTTTTTTAGTTGAAAATAAGTTTTTGTACTTTGGTACAGCTGTGAACATCTCCAGTTGATGTTAAAAATAAATAAATAAATGCCCAAATAAAAGGCTTTAAGACAGAGATGAAGAAAAATTATGAGCGAGGTGTAAAAACACCTTGTTTACTCGATAAACAGAGTTTTTCCAAAAGTTATTATTAATATGAAATTAAATAAATGCATATATACACACCTAACCCTTGGAAGACATTAACAGGATAAAAATATCTTTGATTAACGTCATTTGGGCAGAAATAGATCACTGGAAAATTCATCAGAAACAGTCAATTGTGCGTTTGTGACTCTGTTTGAATCAGGCACAATGAGAGGAAAAAACATTTAGACTGAGTCAGTGGAGCTTTCTTGGTGGGTGGGAAAAGTGTAAAGAGCTTGGTCTGTGCTATAATATCGCTCAAGTCCAAACAACCCAGATAACAAATGACTTCTGTCAACTCTACTCAGAAATTTGCCTGTTAACTGTAAGAAAATGTTATTCAACTGTATTTTCACAAGAGAAAAAAAAGACCCCTTAAACTCTGTGATCTCATCTTTTTTTTATTCAGTTTAGCAAATCTAGCAGGAGGGAAAGTTACAGTTTCGCTGTAGCTTTATAAAAACACACAGATTTGTGAGTTTGATTACAGGAGTTTTGTAACTGTGGTGTGAATGGGCATCATAAACAGCACTGACAGCACCTCCGATGTTTCCATTCAGATAAAAGTTGAGCTGCTACAGGAATCTTTGTACAAATAAAACAAGCGGTTAGGCTAATGAATGATAGAGGGGAAGGGTTTTTCATTATACTCGCACAGTATTTTTTATTTCTTCATACTAGGAAATTCTGCACATATAACATGACATCAATCAAACTAAGGCAGGCACTTTTTTGATTCTGAGAATCTATGCCAATCAAGTTATTGGTATCTGTGAACAAAGAAACATGTCTTCACTACTGAACTTTAGCCCTGAACTCTTCTACACAGAAAATCCTAATGTAGTCAGATCAGACATTAAACAGCCTCTAACCTGGCAGCTCCCAAATACAAAGTCCAGGTGGAGATATAACCTATAACACAGGTTATAGTCTGGTGTCTGCCTTAAGCCAAAACAATCATTTTCACAATACATTAAAGTGTAGCCAACTGTTAGGGAGTGCAGTATACAGTAGATTAGCTTTTCCACGACAAAAAAAAAAAATCCACTCTGTACTGACAACATATAAGATATTCAATCATTCTGCTAATCTGCTTGGCTGTCAGCAAAATAATGGAAAAATCAACAGGCCGAATTTCATGAAATGTGATTGGTGGGGTGGAGTATGGGCAAGGAAAGTTCCAGCTAAACTTTAGTCCAGCTCCAAATCACTGAAATATAATGGACTGGCTATGGTGGAGAGTGTACTCTGTGTGCCCTTTTAAGTGTTTGAATGTTTTGTTTCAAACCTAAATCAGACAAGCAGATGTTTGCTTAGTAGTTGTGCAACACAGAGAATTTCACACACATCAAGTCTGAGGTCAATTGTGGCAAGTTTGGTCTCCATATAGAGAGCAGAAATGCATACGCTCAGGGAAACAGAATACAACCGGCAAGATGACGTCTACGATGATGGGTTCAACAAGAAAACAGTGGGCGAGGGTTTCAGCATGTGCCTATTTGAAGAAACTCATAGTCAGTAGATGCCAGTGTATGAGAGCTGGAGTCATCTTCTTTTTGTTAAAAAAAAAAAAAAAGTAAATATTTTATCTCTACTTGTATGTTTTCTAATAATACACATTTTTCTGTTTCTTGTAAATCTCTGTAAAACAGCAATGTAAAGAAATATAAAAGAATAACACTGAGACATAATCCTATTTTGAAAAAGCAGCATTACTGCATCACAGTGTGGCATTGGTGTATAAATGGCTCCAGGTCTATTTATAGACCAGTGCATGGATAGATAGCTGTAACTCCTCTCAATGTCACAGAAAGCAATGACATAACAGGAGCTGATGTGCCACTACCATTGTGCTGTGCTAGTAATACCCTTTCAAAATAAGCAGGCTGTTTACACAGTGGTAACTGCAAACATATTTTGAGGACTGCCTGTAAATCAGACAAGCCGCATAATTTTCAAACCCACATTTTCTTCGTAGTAGTAAAAGAATAGTATGACAATGAGTTCAACCATCACTGCTGAGTTTTTTCTTTGTGTGGGTGATGATGTTTAATATCACAATTGCAATCTAAGCAAGCAGGGCTGTACACCGTCTTACTCACTATGATGTGGCTCTTTCCATGTCCGTGTGGGAGTTTGTATCCACATTTATGCATCCATGTTTTTGTGTGTTTCAATATGTGTGTGTGTGTGTTTTACTAAAAATAGCCTTGTTTCCCTGGTAACACCTGAGGATCATACTAATACCTTTTGAACATCACCCCTCGTGAACATTTTTGGTCAATGAAAGTATTATTTATGAACCCATTCAAGAAAACACCCCGGCCTTTGAATGGGTTGCTAAAAACGACGTTTCTACTTTCGCATGCTTTCTCCGAGAACGTGCACTTATAGATGCAAACAAACGCACACTCCCCTCCACCTCTCAACATGCATCTGTGATCACACAAAGTCAGATACGCTCCGGAGGGGGCGTGCCGAGAACAGATCCATTATTTTAGCTTCTGCCTGGCGCTTTTGTTTGCAGCTCAGCAGCTGAAAGGGAGCGATCAGCCAACCATAACAGTTCATAATGGCTTTTCTGCCTCATCCACAAGTCTAGAAGCGTGCCTCCGGTTGGGGCTATCCCCATGCGCTCCCCACCTCCGGCTTCAGCCTCCACCACCACCCCTGATGTCTGTGAGAGTGTGCGCGCACATATGGGTGGATTGGAAGGGGCCGTTTATGTGTGTACGGGAATGGGAATTCAGGGCCATGGCTGTGTCTATGACAGCGGAAGACCCCATTGAAAAGGAGTGGAGTCAGCCAGTGCAACCAGGGGCCTCTGAGACTGTCTGATCACGCAAAAACAGCAGGGAAACAAACTCGGGAATGGTGCAGAGCTGGAACAGCATGTAGTTTGTGGCAAAGGGACTCCTTGTACCCTGACTATAATGCAACCATACACCATGTCGTGATTATTTGATCTACAGGTTATTGACTGTGTAAAGCAAGCTGCTCCCGTTTTCGGCTGGTGTTCTGCTCACTTTAAATTCTGGCAACATATAGTCCAAAACTTTTAGTATAACAAGTAGATGCTTTTCCATATTTTAGCTGAAAATAGCCCAAAATGTTTGTGCAGTAAGTTTGCAAGTAATGTGGAGCACTAAAGTAACCATGAGACCTAGCTTTCCAAGTGTGGTAATCAAGCTGAATATGACAAACCATGTTAATCAGTTTTAATTAACACAGGAAATCCTTTTAGGACTTTTTGAGTGCCTGTCTCATCTACCTCAACTGCCAACACGTAATACGTCCTTGAATTAACAGCCTTCATTTAAGGAGCATCAGTGTTTAGCTCTACAGTAAGTACCTCCTACTTCCTCTGTTCTCTGCTGACCACTCCCCAGGGAACAGCATCCATTTTAGAGAGGAAAGGAGCAACGGAAGAAGAACAAAATGATAGAGGAAGAGAAATGAGAGGAAGGACCACGAGACTTAAGGTTATAAAGGGGTGGGCGAGCTGGAGGCCAGTAGAGAGAGTGAAAATAAGAGGAGACGAGAGGAAGGGGGAGAAAGAAGAGCAGACAGAGAGAAAGAGAGGCAAATCAAGTAGCCATCCGGTGCTCATTTTACAGGCTAAGGGGAAGTGTTCCTGGGGAGGGGAAGGAGCCAGACAAATGGCTGAGTGAGAGCAAAGTAGGTGGCAATACTGGCCTATAACAGAGCATGGTCCAACAGGTAGACAAGAGGAAGCACAGAGACAAATTGCGGCTTGCGAGCGATGAAATACTAACAGAAAAAAGCAACAACTTTAGATTTCCTCTAGCTGACAAGCAGAAAAGAGGAGTTACAGGCACATACAAGGCAACATTGTGGCCACCTTTTTGTGAACTAACAGGATTTCTAAACCTTTGTGGAACTGGACAGTACAAACATGCTTCGATTCATGACTTGTGTCTTGTTTCTGCCGTGCCCCTACGCCCTGCTGTGTTTGCATCATTTAAATAGTGTTTACTTGCATTATGTGTCTTGCCCCAGTGATGCTGCACAAAAATCTTTTTAGAATTTAGGATTTAAAGGTGACCTCCCTTCAGTCTCCCTTTCTCCATTACTTCTGATACGCACTCCTCCTCTACAACAACCAGGCCGCTCTGCATTACACATTATAAATTAATAGCCCCATTTGTTGACATGAAAAATCGAGCCTGCACCCGAGAAATCACGACATTTTTTTTAGACAGAGTTGAATGTCGCAAAGCAAAACAGTCCACACCATTGTTATTGTAAGCAGTGAGGCAGATGGAGAGGCAAAGGAGGTGAGTTTACATATAGAAGAATATGAGACAGCTGGTCATTTGTTGACTAATCGCTCACAGGCTACCTTTTGCACTGTAACAGTGTTGCCAGACTTGGCTGATTAGAGAACTTTCTTTTTTGCTCTTTTTTCATGGATGTCGTCCCACATCCTTTCTAATATGTTTATTTTTAAAATCCTTCTGACATATAACAATATTTCTTTTCCCCATTAACAGGTTTCATGCCCCCAAAGGAACTATAAATGTCAGATTCCTCTGGCTGTAGTCAATGTCTACAACTCTGCCAAAAGTTCACAATAGGATGAATCCAAATGAGGTGTGATGATGATGAGAAAACAGAGCACCAGGTGTCGCCGTCAACCCCCCCCCCCCCCCCAACCCCACCCCTCTGTCTGCTCCCACTTAAAAACAGACACCTTCACCTCTCTTTATATATTTCACTATTTGGCAGCGTCATTGTCCTGGGAAGTGAGTGAAAGATGCTGGAGAGCATTTGGTAACAGATACCATAAACTTCTGGCTTGAATCTAATAAGGAAAGTGCTCTGGTCCTCGGTCTCTGGAAGACAGAATAATGCAGGAAGCAAGGTATCAGAAATTTTTATTGCCTGTCTACCTGTCTGTGGTTGTGGAAACTTTTGGTAGTGCAGGTATGAGAGTTGTTTCAGCCATGAAACTTTTCAAAATGAAAACAGGGGGGGAAAGGTCCAAAATCAGAGTGTTCCATTTGTGGTTTTCCCTGTCAGTGAGAATGCTTGTTTGTATCTATGATTTTGCCTGTGCATTCGTGTCTGCGTTTGTCTGTGTACATGCACGAGTGTGTGCGTGCATGCATGTGTGTGTGTGTAAGGCCTCTGGTATCGAGCAGAGGAATGCAGCAGTCTCTTGAAAAGTAGTTATCAGCTAATGAGAATTCCACTCGGAGCAGGAAGGAAGGGCTTAGAATGCGTGTCCCTCAGCGAATTGGGGCGAATGTTAATCACAATGCCTTTAAGTGCGCACACACGCACACACATGCACACGCACTCATATGCTTGCATGCATACACACAAAGGAGTCTAGCCCCAGCAGAGAGCTGCAGAGCCTGACACATGAATGGACAGGAGAGGGGAAGATGAGGGGAAAGAGAGAGGATGTTTTTAAAAACTAGGCCTGGTGTTGTCTTCGTGGTTTGGAACTAATTGGTTTCAGATGAAAATCAACGCACACAAACTTGAGAAGGCCTTAATGTTCTTTGCCTTGCACTTCATCTCCCTTTCCCCCTTCTCTTCTCCGTCTTTCCCTCACGTTCTCTTTCTTCCTGGCTCTTCGTCTTCCTTCCTGCTGCACTGATTGGTCAATTAATCAAACTTCATCATGTTTTAGTGCGGAAACTCATAGCTCAAATATGCGAGGCTCTGCCAGTCAACTTTCCTTGCTCTAAGTTTGCTTTTTCTCCCTCTCTTTCAGTTTCTCCTTCAGTCCCCCTCATTCTCACTCTCTCTCGCTCCCTCTGTCTCACTTTTTCCTTGTTTTGCCATGAAGGACACCAGCCCTCTAGAGATCCCGTCCCTCAGGAAGAAAGCAAGCGTCCCCCCCTCCCTCCGTCTGTTTTTTCATAACCTATTATTTATGTCTGACAGACCTCCTCCAGACAAATGGCTGCCATATGGAGAAAGAAAGACAGAGAGGCAGAGAAGAAGGAAAGGAAGAAAAACTCTCTGCTGTATCTTCATACTTTATGGTCTTGTAGGAGGTTTTCTTGAAGGGTTTTTAAATTTCAATCTTTTTTCTTTTTTTTTTTGGATGATGCTACGGTAGCATGTTAATATTAATATTTCCTGTTGCATGGGTTCAGGTCTCGTGCCACATGAACGTGAGGGATGCATCTGAGCTGCCTGCTGTCTCATCGAGCTGATGGAGATATCAATACTAGTGGCTCATTGTAAAGAGATGTACAGCTTCTGTGGGCTGTAAACCATCACCACATTCATTCTGTCTCTGCGGTCTATAGGGACACATTTCTCTGCCACACATGACACATTCAGTAAAACTAAACTTGGTACATAACGCTAGAGACACTGTTGTATGTAGAGTTTCAGTAATGGTGCCAAATGCATCTTATATTATCTAATTTTGATAAAAACGATTCACAATTTATTACCAGTGCAAGTGCATTTAATAACTTGTGAATAAATGCAAAAGACATTTTTTTGGAAGTAATATTTTTTATTTATGACTCATATATAACTTATTTTTTACTATTTCACAATAATGGTGGCACAAAAAATGGCATTATTCAGGCAGAGGGTTAGGTCTATAATTTGCTGGTCAAAGAGACAATCCTAGTACGTTTTCCCTTGTACACAATCATAGTGGTGTACAGAGCAAGGTTTTAATCAAACTTTAATTCTAGGAGGTTTCCAAAAAGAAACAATGAAACAATTTGCCAATAGTAGCACAGTTTTGTATAAAGGTTTGTATCCACCACTGACAAAAACGCATCAGGAAGAGCTACGTTATTATCTCAAAACTTCAAGTTTCACATTTAAAAACGTTCAACTGACTGGCTCAAGCTTGGCAGCACGGTGTCATGGTGGTTAGCAGTGTTGCTGCACAGCAAGAAGGTCCTGAGTTCAATTCCACCATCAGGCCGGGGCCTTTCTGTGTGAAGTTTGCATGTTCCCCTCGTCTTTGCGTGGGTTCCCTCTGGGTACTCCGGCTTCCTTCCACCATCCAAAGACATGCAGTTTGTGGGGATGGGTTAACTGATTAATCCAAATTGCCCGTGGGAGTGAATATGAGCGGGAATGGTTGTCTGTCTCTGTGTGTTAGCCCTGCGACAGACTGGTTGACCTGTCCAGGGTGTACTCTGTGACAGCTGGGATAGGCTCCAGCGCCCCCCGCGACCCTGAAAAGGATAGATGGAAGCAAATGGATGGATGGCTCAAACTTCTGAGTAAGTAGAAACTTTCAGATAATACAAAATTTTGAGATATCTAACTTGAAACTTTGTTCCTGTTTGAGTATGTAAGTTCACACAGGGTCAACATTACAACGAAACATGTTTGGCGAGATGAAAGACAAAACAAAACATTCAACATCTGAAAATTTCACAAGATAAAAAGGAAAGCAACACAAGTTTAAAAAAAACAAGATGAAAAAAGTAGCAAAAAATATGATGAATAAGATAAAATAAGTAATAAGTAAGGCTTTAAAAAAAAAACAACTAAGAAATGAATTAACTTTGTTGAATATTCACATGTAGATAAGGTGGGAGGTCAGTGTTAAGCAGCATGTTGCACATGAGAGATCTGACAGTTGTAAGCAGCAGTCAGGTGTCAGGTGTTGCAGGTGAGGAGTCCGATGGCTTGACAATAAAAATCGCTCTTTAATCTGGTAATCCCTGCAGCCACACTCCTGTATCGTCAACCTGACAGTAACTAGGAGAATAGCTGGTGTACTGGATGGCAATGATACCCAATAATACTGCGGGTCTTACGTAAGCACCGCTGGAGGTAGAGGATCTTAATGGCAGGAAGGCTCTTAAAAATATGTCCTCTGCCACCTCTACCACAATCTGTAGTGATTTCGGCTGTTGGGAGAGCCACTCCCATACCAAATTGTCATTCAGCCTGTCAGCAGGGTTTCTGTAGAAGGTTGACATAATGACACATTTTGAGATAATAGCACTTTTATTTTACGGATGTATGGCGAAAAACAAACAAAAGCAAAAAAGTTATCAATGCTAAAAGATAGATTCCATAGTTTTCCATCGTGTTTTATTGCTATTTTTCTAGCTTGTGTACCCCTAGTGTTGAACCAAAGCAGCATTACATCAAGAAGGGCATCTAGGATAAAAATCTGTGTCTAATCAAACGCTTGGATTGATCATTTCTTCTCTCCTTTCTGTAAAAGTTACCAAAAAAGGAGGTTTACTGCTTTAGGGGACAGAAAATATTGAAATATTAGATCAATAAATGGTTAATGTTCTGTATTAGTAGGTGCTCTGTGTGTTTTCATTAAATTACAATGCCTGTGATTCTGACAGAAGACTAATGCAAAGGGTCAAAGATGGTGACCAATGAGACAACAAGTGCTCAGGTGAAGGTTCCTGGCCATAGATAGGTAGTTTGTTGTCCTAAAGTGAGTGATAATAAGCATGCCGAAAAGAAAAAGGAAACTACAGGGTCACTAAGACTTGATTTGTTGCTTTATTTAGCTAATTTTGTCAGTTACATTCAAAGTGTGCTGTCTTGAATCTGAAACTCCTCTCCCTGACACTGGTTGGCCTCCGGCCATGCCTGCTAGCTAAATGAACACCTTAAATTAAATTTTATCCCCTCCCAGTTGTCCTTCTGTTATCCCTCAACTTCTTTCAGTTATTCTTTCTGTTTCTTCTTCGCTGCTCTCTCGAGCTGTTCTTCCTATCAGAATAAAAGTGTCGCTCATGTCTGGTCCCTGAGGGAGCAGCTGGCTGGTTAATCCCTGACGGGGTCTTCTCCCGCCTTCTCCTTCTCCTCTTCTACTCACCACCCACCGATGATTCTCCCTTCCTTTCTGCAGCTCCGATGTAATAGCTCCCTTATTTCTGCTTAAAAAAACACCTATTTGTCCTCCTCCTCTGCCTCGCTAACCATCTCTCTAGCACAACCACACCCTTTTTTTGGGAGGTAAAGCCACATTTAAGCAGGAGCAGGGAGACAGCCGAGGCAAAGTCCAGCAGGGTTCAGTGTCAAACGGAGCAGAGAAGCAGGCTTTTGTTACTGGGGGATTAGTTAAGGTGGTGAGGGTAGGGTTGCTACCTCCAACACCATACTTCTCACACCTCCACAATTATCACCATCACAAGAATAGCACACTTAACTCCACACATGCATGGAATGAAAAAAACAAAATGCCATGTGTGCACAGATGTGAACGGGGTTTTATTTTGAAATTTAGGATCCATTCTAGCACTTGAAAACAGCACTTTCATGTTATACCCACTAATGTTTACTTGGTTTGATTTGTTGGATTACTTGCTCATTGTGGATCTCTGAACACTGTTATTGTTAAAGTTATATGAGAAAGATTTGTGTTTAACATTTGGAAGGCAACCCGATCATTGCCTGGACTGACTACAAGAAACACTATGACTCAGTGGATGTTGGAGTGCTTTGCACTACAAGGGTAGCAACTTTCTGGTAAACTTCAGTAACTCAGCTGAGCTGTGGAAAAACAACACCAGAATGAAGGTGAAGTACTGTGGCCACTGCGAATCCTATATTCTTTACATGTATATAACATAAGTGTTCACCTTTGTAATTGCATATACTACACTCAGTGGTCACTTTATTAGGTATACCTTGCTAGTAGCAGGTTGGACCCCCTTTTGTCTCCAAAACTACCTTAAGCCTTCATGGCAAAGATCCAACAAGGATCAGACATTCCAGTCACATTCCACATTCATATTTGTGACTCCCCTGTTCCACCATATTCCTAAGGTGGTCTACTGCAGCACTCCCCAACCCCCGGGCCACGGACCAGTACCGGTCTGTCAGTCGTTTGAGGCGGTGTGAGAGTTGAGGCTCGGGTGTGAAATGTATGGTTTTCAGGGTTTTTTATCGTTAACTCTGTTTCCCTGGGTCCTTTCCCGTGCTGTAGTTGTTGGTCTCATTTTGAAAGAAATAATTACACATTACCATAGCGACCAGAAAGCATTAAGGGACAGAGAGGAGGATGTTACTCTCCGTATTGGCGCGATTCAGGAGGACGCTGCTAATAAAGTTACACAATTACACAGTTAATTCGCTTTTATTGTTCTATTTACAAAATACCACCATTTTTGTCTTGGTTGTATCATTTTATTTTGTTGTATTTATCCATGACACCTTAAAGGGTGGTCCGTGAAAATATTGTCTGACATTAAAGTGGTCCGTGGCGGAAAAAAAGGTTGGGGACCGCTAGTCTGCTGGACTGAGATCTGGTGATTGCAGAGGACTTTTAAATCCAGAAAGGCCATTTTCATGCTCAAGAAACCAGTTTGCGACTACTGAAGTTTTGCAACATGCAAGCAGCCACTAGATGGGTACACTGTGGTCAATAAGCATTAGTTGGTTCTAAAGGGCCCAAAGTAATCTGAATAAACATATTTCTCTAACTGGTTTGACGTGAAACAAATGATATGAATCAAATGGAGATATTTTACTGGATTTCTTTTTTTAACCTTTTATTTTTTAATATCCAAGCTATGGCTTTAAAGCATTTTGAAAAGAAAATGTAGCTCGCCACCTTTGATTTGCAGCCATTAATTAAAAACACAGTAGGTGTCTGCCTGTGTCTGCCTTTGTGCCAGATGATTCAGCTGAGGCTTTAAATCTTTGCACTATACTGGAAAGGTGTACAAAAGGGCAAACCATCAGCACTGGCCATTGTTTCTGCTTTAACCAAACATCAGTACCTCGCTGTAAATCACGAAATGACATTTCCTGTCTTCAGAAGAAATCCCTGGCATATGGCTGGAAGGTGTGTGCCCTAAAAACGCACGTGCAAACTGGTGAGGTTGATCAAACACCACGGCTGGGATTGATGTGCGTCGGGTGGGGGGAGAATGACAACCTCATGTTGGAGATTTAGCATCGAGATGGAAATGCAAAGTGCAGCAGGTTAGTATCGCTCTTTGATGAAAGATATCAAATAGCTTTTGAGGGTTTTCCTCTCTTTCCTTTTATGTTTCGTTCTCACTTTCCTCTCCCCCCCCCCCCCCCCCCCCCCGCTTTCTCTTCCACCGTCTCACTGTCTCACTGTTGGTTTTGCGCTGAACTTTCCATCCACAGCCTGTGTGTGTGCTTTGAACTTCTTTTGAAGGGCAGAGTCATAAAATGTCCTTTTATGCAGGCCCAGTCTCTTTGATGGGGTTGTCACTTTGTACAATGCTCTGCTCTGAACTTCAGAAACTTCAGACAGCCATGACCACACCCACACAGACGGACAGACAGATTGCAGGTAGACCCCATGAATGACTGGAAAACTGTCAGATTAGGGCCTTTGCATGGTTTAGTTTTTTTTTCTCTCTGTAGTTCCTCAGATTGAAGCCTGCAGATTTAGATTGTAGCTTGCTAAAGCTGCCAATACTTTACTCATGTGTAAATGGGCAGTGGGAAGATTTGGGAAATCCAATTGTTTGTTTTTTTTAACCAATACAAATCATTTGGAACAGGAACAATGCATCTCTCTGAATACAGTAAGTCCAGCGTGCCAGGGTAAAGGTTGGACTTGTCAGAAAACGTGAATGCTCTAATAATGACGAAAGATTAAGTTTATAGGTTTCCAAAACTCAGGTTAATTTTTAAGGCATGACTCTTTGTTGTTAAGTGCAGCTAACGTTTATCTTGTATCCATTAACTGATTGCCCTTGCCATCCATCTGTTTTCTTAACCGCTTATCCAGCTCAGGGTTGCAGAGGGGATGGGTCCTATCCCTGTAGTTATAAGACAAGATGTTGGAGTGCACACAGACAATTGTTCACATTAATACCTATGACCAATTCATTTGCATGTATTTCAAACAGAGGCACAGGGAAAACATAGAAACAAAGACAGGCCTCAACCAACCAGGAGGATTAATCTCGACTTTCTTGTCGTGAGGTAACACAGTACCATGTGCAAAGAATTTTCGGATATGGTAGATCGACTGAAAAAAGTCAGTTTTCCCATCTACACAGATATGTACAGGGAAAAGTTTTACACACACAAATTTATGATTAGTAGGTAATTGACTAAAACATTCAAATCCCTGAGCATGTCACTCACAGAGTACTGAGAGACAGGCCAAGCCTACAGTTTCTAACCCAAAGTAGAAAGTCTGTTTCGGAGTTGAGGCAGTCACTAGACCCCAAACCAGCACACATGTTTACCATTGGACTCTCTGTTGTGGTGTCACACCCGATGAATAATGCACTTTCAATCATTCATCACCTGTTTTTGTTTTTTTTTGAGGTGGGGTTTACGCATGTCTCCTGTTTGCTTTTACCATCTGTTTTCTCTCCGCATGATCTTCAATATTGTTGGGTTTCTGTTCAAAGAAAATGATGGTTTGCTGCCATGGCAAGTCTGACCAGCTCAGGATGCAATGATTGGGGCACGTACCACAAGATAACAAGACACAGTGTTTGATTTCTGGATGCGCAGACCTTTACTTCATGTCATTCTCTATTACATCTCTAGTAAATCATAGAAATATCTCCCAAAATCATGTTCTGTCTTGGATTTAACCAGCTATCATTTAACAAAATTGAGTACCCAGTCAGTTTTGGAAACTAGTCCAAGATAGAAAGCTCCTTCTTGCTCTTTCTCAGATTTCATTTCATTCTCTGGTATGGTAGCACAGGATGGGATTCATGCACATTCATGTTGAATCGAGCTGTTTGCCACTATCTCCATTATAGCAATGCTGGTATGTTACAAAAGTTATTTATCTTGATAAATGGTGGGAGGTATGTTCTTCCTAACTACCTGTCATACAGCCTGGCCCGCCACTCCCCCACATCGTGCCCTCTTTTGGACTCACGCTGGGCCTGTGCCGATAATCCCTTCTCATCATGATTAGGCTTTAGTTGAAAGGTGAGAGAAGAGTGGAGGATTCTTCTCCTCAGCAACATTTGTTTCTTACTGTGGTTGTAGTCCCTGAGGCAACTGAAGCTCTCTCGTTCTCGTTGTTTGTAACATGGCTGGCAGTAAATCTTACAAATTAGTTTGGGCTATACTATAGACTAATCTCTGGACTAAATTGCTAAAACATGTTATCTGATCATGTTAAGTATTTTACTGTACAAAAGCATAATATGAACTTGCTTGGAGCACTGCCACATCTTCTGGGAATAACCATAATGCAGACAGACATCACAGCACTAATAATATTAAGAATAATAAGACTAACAGCACTGTATTAAATTGTAATTTTGATATTGGGTATCATAATATTTATGTGTGATATTAAAACACTATTAAAGTGTAGAAATCAAATTTCCCAGGCTTATACAGTAGGTCCAGGCTTCCATTCAGTCTCTTCTTAGTTCCCAGTTGTCAAACTGTGCCCATTATAGTTTGGGTTTGGTTTCCCAGAAGCATTACAACACTGAGACAATCTTTGTTCCATTGTAAAATCTGAGCACTGAGAGGCTTTTGGGAAGCTGGAACCTGGCTGTTCCCAGGATCCCTTTCACCTGAGAAGAAGAACAACGGGGGGGAAAGGGGTGACACAGAGTGGAAGCTGTTTGAGAGCAGGAGTACATGTGAATAGACACATGCATGCAGACATGGGGTTACACCTGAACTTGTTGTAAAGATTATTAATCAAGAAAGATTCCAAATCTTCCTACAATACATACGTAATTACGTTTTTTTTTTAATGCCACCTTTCAAGGTAAATATCAAAAAGTGATGCACAACAACAATCCTAAAACAAAAAAATAAATAGTTTTAGTTGCTTTTAAGCAGAGTCCAGAGTTCTCAGGCTCAGTGGGAGAGAGTTCCAGAGTCTGGGGGCCAATGTTACACGAGCGCTCTTTTCTTTAGTTTTCAGGCTTGTATGATGCACAGTCAGCAGCCCCTGACCTCCATACAGCCCTCTCAGGGACTTGCTGGAGATGTATGGATGTAAAGGTTTGCTGATGTACACTGGTATTTGTCTATGCAGGGCTCTAAAAGTCATTATCAGAATCTTAAATAGGACTCTAAAGTTAATTAGGGGTCAGTGCAACTGAATTAGCAACAGTGTGACGGTAGGAAACATTGTACAGGTACAAAGTCAGAAGCCTGACAGAGTTATGCAAGTGTTCCAAGCGAATAGTGAATTCAGATGTGATGAAATAAATGCATGCATAACAGTTTCCAAAATAAAGTGTGACACAACGGAGCACAACTTGGAAATATTTCCCAAGTGATAAAACCAAGAGATTTAACATGAGTGAAAGCAGAGTCAAAACCTACCCTAAGGTTTATGAGAGAAGAATTCATAAATATGGCAAGAGAATAAACAAGGAGTTTTGTTTTCCCTTCCCTTTATTCAGAGGTAATTGTCAGCCATATACCGCTGAATGTCATCTGCATATGACATGTCCTAAAAAGTTCTCAAAATGTGCTGAAGAGAAAACTGATATACAGTGCCATAAAAAAATATTTGCCCCCTTCCAGATTTAGCTTTGCAACAATCTGGATTCTAACATACAGCGCAAAAGTGCATGTTCTCATATTGACTTCTTTGAAAAGTCAGAAATTAATCGAGCATAACATACAATGACTAAAGCTAATTCTTCTGTCCAGGAACAATTGTCATTTTATTAATAATTATTAATATAATATTATTAAGTCATAGCATCTGAAAGTTCTTTACTTAAATATCTTCCACCTATAGCTCTAATACATGGCCCAATTAAGTTTTTCTCCATAAAATATCTCACCTGTATCTCCTGCCCTATTCTCTGGTTCCTTCTCACTGACAAAAATTTCCTGATGGAAAGTTAAGGTGACAATATGAACAAATGTCTCTGCAAATGTATGGCTCCATTAAGCTCTTATGTAAAAATCGGTTCAATAGTCAGGATTTTTTTTTTCCTCTTTTTTTCTCTTTTGATGATGCTAATCAATTTACTAACAATCCCCTTGATGAGCTCTCATCACTTCGACCATTGTTGATCCCCAACATTGTCGCCCATCTGCCCAAAAGTAATACATACAGCATTCTGTGAACAAGCAAGTAGCTGTTGGCTTTCTGAAGCACTCCATGAGGGGTATCTGACGTCCCATAATCCATAGCGGTGAGCTAACTAACGCCTTGATTATATTCCGTTGCGGATTAGGAAACAGACAGTTGCGAACCAGATTCTGCCAAGTAGTCGTTCCTGTTATACTTCTTTGATGTCCGCTGCCTGGGGTGCGTACACTCTTGGTGCGCTGTCATGAAAATTCTCCGCAGAGAAGTACACGTAGTCACAAAAATAGACATTCATATGGATGTTTGCATGTGTCCTCTGATGCTCACTGTTTCATGATTAAATTTATATCAAACGGACACATGTGAACCCAGTAGACTCATGGATGTGGAAAATATATTCAAGGCTTAACACCAGAGAACGAGGCAGTCTTTAGTATCTAAAATCATACAGCTACATTTACAGTAAATGTAGTTTTGAATATGATTAAAATGCATATATTCTAAAAATTGCATAATTTGAGGGGAATTGAAAATGGTGTATTTTAACCACACATAAACTCATGAAATAACAATATTTCCATTATAAAATGTTTCAAATGGATTAAATGGTCCTTAACACTAAAAACATAATACTGGAGCTCCACTGATTCATACGATCATGTCACAGTTCTCTTTTTTATTTAGCTTGGAAATGTGATGATAGGCCAGAGGTGTTTACCGTATGTATTAATCTGGGTAACACCTACCGCCTTCTTTGTATACATTGTGCCTACTATTTCCTGTCAGCATGTTGAACTGGAGGAGGAAATTACAGCACATCAGACTTGCTGGACTAACTTATTAAGCATTTGTATTTGTCATGGTGAAATGTTCCTGAAACAAACCAAAGAAAAAACTTAGCAGTTTATTTCTCACAATACAAGGTGTGACTTAAAAATGCTGTCAAAGTGAATTGTGGCTTCAGGCCCGATCTTAAACCTGTGCCAAGAATCCAGTCGTTACAGAAACAGAATGCATGTGTGACAGGACTCTGCTAACTTCTGAAATATCCATCACGCTCACATTCAGAGTTCAGCGGAAGTGCTGTCAGGGTTGAGTATGTGAAACAGATTTTGTAGGACAAGAACTCTATACAAACATCTTGAGGCCTCTGTTAAACCAGTTTGATCATCAACCTGTTTTCTTGCTGAGCACGTTTTCCGCTCTTTTGGCCTGCGCAATGTGGCTTTTGTGTGTGTGTGTGTTTTTGCATGTGAGTTACTCATGCTATGGGGACCTAAATCAAGTTATACAGTCACATTTATGGGAAAGACGAACTGTAGTCATTAAAATTTTAAGGTAAAATCTAAGGTTGGGGAAAGGTTTGGGTTAGGCAAGTTGTAGTTGTGGTCAAGGTTGGAGTAAGTCTCTAGAAAGCATGCATATGTTTGTGTGTGTGTGTGTGCGTGTGGGTTTGTGTGATTCCTCAGTAAGAATCTCTAGGAGGATGTAAATCACCCTGTCAAAACTGAGTGCTGAGAAAACATCCTGAGTACGTGCTGACACACACACACACACACACACACACACACACACACACACACACACACACTAATACAAGAAATGTCTCAGCTGATGTAAAAGGAAAGCATAACATTCAGTTTTTAACATGAACTGCCTATCTATGCATCTCAGGCAGTCTAGATGTATATCTAATGAATGGATGAGTCAAATGACACTTCTCATGTTTTGTCAGCATGGCAAAACATGCATCAGCAAACCACATGTATCATGAAGATCTACGGATAACCTTTAAGATTAAACCGCAGCATCTTTTTTAAGACCTTTTGTCCTAACATCTTAACACATGCATATGTCATGACACCATATTTCATCAGCAAATCTGGTCACAGAAGCAGCGTATCAGTGGTTTGTTTCCATCTTTCTCACCTCGGAAACTTTTTTGGTTTCCTGTGTCACAGAAAGCTGAAAGTGCTGCTACCCCAGAGAGCTAAATATAACACAGAGACATCTGCGGTGGGATGGTTTTTAAATCATGCAAATAAGCACTTTGGAGAGAGGTAGGCTGTGAAAATGTGAGTTCTGCAGTTATTGTAAGATGGCTTATAAAGAGGTTAGTGAGTAAGTTTAGTATATACAGAAGACTTGGCTTTGTTTGAAGAAGCACAAGAAGGTTCAGGAATTTGGAACTGTAATTTTAAGTTTCTCCTGCTGATCATTATAGACCTGTAATTTGAGTTATGATGGACTAAGATAGTTCGTTGGCCATATAACATAACAAACACAGACAAAAGTACATAATAGAAGGACAAAAATAATTTTGAAGTTATACTTTTAGAGGCCCGTATGAAGTTAAAATACCACAATACTCTTTGGTTGGAATTTATATATTTCTTTAACGTATGAAATAACAAAATGCTTTGCTAGCTTTCAAAAGACAGATCATATGGGTCATAAAGTAAATTGTTGCAGGTGCCACAGAGGAAAAGACACACGCACAGACACACAAGAAAATGCAGGAGCGCAAAGACAAATGCTTATTGCTTGAGTGCCTTCGTGTCGGCACCACCATCTCTGGCTGTCACCACCTTGAACGACACACATCAGGGTTAAGGGTTCAACAGGGTTGAGGAAGTGTGTGTGTGTGTGTGTGTGTGTGTGTGTGTGTGTGTGTGTGTGTGTGTGTGTGTGTGTGTTATATTGGTAAAAGATAATAAGTATAAAATAGCTCATCAGAAACCCCAGTGGTTGTCTATTGCCTCTGGAGGGACATCTGAACTAGCTCTAATAATATATAATAATAGACATTTTCACAGGTAGATATACTGAACCAAACTTATCAGTGAGCATCAAAGAGCAACCACTGCAAAATTATCAAAAACTGAGTTTACTATTCAGCCACCAGAAGTTCATTCAAAAAAACAATCATTCCCTAATTACCTTCAAGACTTTTAAACACCATTTTATGGACTGTTTATTAAACCTTCTGACGATTTTTTAAAAATGGATTTAATATTAATTTGCATACATGAGTTTTAATTAGTATCATATTTACCACACAATATTTTATTTTATTTTATTTTATGCAATTTATGTATGTTTGTGAGGGACGAAAAAAAAATCACACTGATGATGTAGAAGTCTCAACCACTCTCAAAAGCACATGTATCAAGTATAATATAATAGGCATTAAGGCGTTTTTTGTTGTTGGTTTTTATTTCATTTTCATTTAGTTTGTCCTTGTATCATCCAATCTGACTATAATCCTGTGCCCTTAGGTGCTTTACATTTTACTGAAATATGTTGCTGCAAGAGCATCAATTATCTGTTATAATTTTATATAAAAAGAAGACTCAAACTGACAACTCAGCAGACTTTTAATCTTTAACATTTCAAAGCACTGAGGTGGTAACTGTGGTACTGGAAGATAATCTGAGAGGAAATAATAAAAAGTGTGACATTTGGCAGAACTCTTCACCATATAATTGAAATGGGCAGATACAGGAAGAAAAGAGGCAGACTAGTTAGCAGTTGTGTGTCACTGTATTACTGTGACAGACCAAAATGACAGAAAAGAAAGTGTATGCATGTAGGTGGGGTCTCTGAAGCTGGCAAGACAAAGTAAACAAGCTCCTTTGCTTCATTAAAGGAAGAACCATATAAAGGTGAATAAGATGATAGTGACTTGAGGTTAAAGTGTGCTAGATTGAAAATCAGAGGACAGGTAGGAAGCAAGGCAGTGGGTGGGTGGTGTGAGTGTCATGAAAGGTTAATCTACTGTTTAGTCGGGTGGGAGCTGCAGACGAGATGGGTGACTGACACATGGATGGAGATGACTAGCAGGGGGTGGTAGGAGGTGCCAGAGACAGAATAATGATGACAGGATGTGGATGTGCTGCACTGATAAGGGTGTGTGTGCTGAGTATGTTCGCGTCAAAGTGTGTGTGAGTGGCACCTGAGGGTATGCGCGGTGTCCATGTTGTTTCAGGTGTCCATACACCCCCAGACAACCAGCAGGCCCTGAAGGGACTCTGGCAGCTCATTAGCCTGATCAAAGACTCCACTTCGCCCCTCAGGTTTAAAACACACACACACACACAGACACACACGCTGCTGTGTTTACCTGGTTAATCCAAAGCTAATCGGCCTGATATGCAGGATGTGGGGATCAATTAAGGTAATGAAGGTGTGGTGATGAAGAGAGGGGTGTAAGGAGGGAGAAGGAAAAGGCCACTTACATCAGTCTTACAAGTTTCTCAGTGAGTTTGTTTGCATAAAGGTCAAAGAAGTGCAAACATTATACAAAACAACTACATTTTGCTCTGTTATAAACTAAATGCTAACTTTTAGCATGAACACGAGCAGACAAACGCATCAGTTTAGATAGAAGGATTTGTTAACTGCCTTTTTTCTTCATTTTGACTACAATTGTTCCAGCTCTATCAATACAAACTGACTTATTAGACTTTTTCATTTGTCTGCCTTTATTTGTTGACATTTGATTCCTTGAAAGTAACGTTGGTGTCATGAGCTGTGAGGAGAAGACACACATACAGGCGACAGATGTTGGTAGTAAAACAAGCAAAAGCTTTTGTTGGTGACACAAAAGTCCAGAAAAGGGGACATAAGCAGAAATTCCAGAGTCAGCAGAGGGAAGAGAAACATTCACAGATAAATCAGGTGGATTTGGCAAAGGGAGAGACAGGACTATATATACACAGAAGACTAACACCTAGTTTATTATAGACTTTTTAAATGGCAGTGCAATATAAAAGTGACATACCAGATGGCATGCATCATGATCTGGTATTGTTTTGACTTGTAACACACTTCTGGAGTGTTTTTATTTTAACTTGGTACTCATAGCAAGGCCAAGTTGAAGACACAAGTGTACATTTGTATCAGTTTTTAACAAGAATTTTGTAAAATATCAGTAGAGGCACCCAGAGATTACCAGATTACACAAAGGAAGATGAGACATTATGGAAAAATCTTGGTGATATCTTTGCTTAATGTTTCTACTTCCTCTGCTTCTATACAAGTGCTGATGCAGAGGTTGTTCCTGATTTGCAAAACCTGTCATTCAGGACAAGACTGCATTGAATCCGCATACCCTTAAGTGTCAGTATAAATTACACTTCATAGTGAAATCAGAAATACCCAAAATACAACTAGCACTTTGACATGACATGGCATGAAATCTAACACTAAACAAGAAGTCATGGGCAGGAAAGCACATAAGACCCAAACAGCAAAAGTGAACATTTTAAAAAATTTGAACAGCGATAAAACCAAGCAGGAACACAAACTGTAAAATACAGCACATTTAAAGTTAAACGTTGATACAATTACAATAAAACCAAAACCATAATTCAAAACTTAGGTAAGATAAACCTTTGTTAATTTTTTGGTCACAGCAGAACCCTGGCAAATGACATTAGGTTACTTGTGACAGCTGATAGTGACCAGATTACTTTCCTACAAGAAAATGCACCAAGTGACATTTTCATCCAAGTCAGACACGTGTTCTTTGTAACCTATGCGGAGGTTATCTGACTGTTAGGATATAATCACTGCAACTGACTCAGCTCCTCAAACTGGAATGATTCATTTTAGTGAGAACTGTAAAAATAGACCTTATAGTGAAGAGCTGCTGTTTATTTTCTTTTCATATTGAATCTGATCCTGATTCATATCCTGTATTGACTGGGGCTGCGTTCAGAAATTGACCACCTCATCATCCATCACAACAAAAGAGCTGATGACTCAAAGCATCCCCCCTTGAGCCACATCCTCTCAGCTCAGGGGGAGATCTTGTTATATTAATCAGAGGCCCGTGAAGCACATTCACTATGCACACAATGCACACAAACGCACACCACCTGTCAGGTCTTATATTCGATTTACATACGCCTTTACAGATGGTAAACTGATAAAACCCAATTTCAGGGTGGTCTATGTTATCAGTTATTCTTTAATATCATTGAAGTTAAAGGCACAGAGGTTTATGGTCAGGTTTATGTTAATCATCTAGACCAGGAGTGTCAAACATAAGGCCCAGGGGCCAAAATTGTCCCAAGGGCCAAAATCGTATCTTCATTGGATTACTAACGCACAATGTGAATCTTTCTTTTAAAAAAACACCAACAGACAGCAGTCATTATCAGGTGTACTGTCTCTAATATATGAACATCTATCAGCCCAGGAGTTAGTGGACTTTAAGCAAAATCTCAGCACCACATCAAATGTTATCCTGCTCCCTTCCTTTGTAAGCCTTCATCTGCATTTCACAACCGACCAGACTGAAAAGTCTTTGCAGTCATGTTGCAAACATGGAACTAATTTTCCTTTGTCAGCCACCCACTTCATTTGCATCACTTCCTCTCCAGGTTTATGGCTCACAGGAAGTTACTGTTCACCATCTCCTCTCCCCTCCTGTTCTAACTTCTTCCAAACACACGTTTTCCCCCGTGATCATTTTATACTCATCTCCTTCTTATCTTCCTCTCACCTCCATCCCTTATTCCCTTTCTTTGATCGGCTCATCCCTCTCATCTTCCCTCCTCCTTAGCCATTCTCCTACACTTTCCTATTTGCTTCCTTTTCCACTCATCTGATGCTCTTGTCTTTCCTTCTCTCCCTCACTTCTTTGGTGTCCTGGTGTCTTCCTATTTTTCCTCTGACCATTTGATTTAAGCTTGTCCTCAGAGTGTGTGAGAGTTGGGGTTGGATACTGTTGATGCTTCTGCCATAAATTTGATGTCCACTCCTGATTGTATAAAATGTATTATTTCCTTTTTTTCAGTCTTTTAATTTAACAGAAAAGGAAGAGAGAAGAAAAAAAACTGAAATTAATTTGTTTCATACAGCTTAAAAATAAAGTTTTGGGGATTTCTCAGAGTTTCAGCTGTATATGTGTGGTTTCTTTGCCCTTTTTTGTATCTGAGAAGAAGCCTGGTGTTAATTTTTCCATGTCCGATTTGGAATTTTTTTTTTTGCACTTGGTTTTGCTTTGCTTGGATTTTCTGGTTAGATTAAGGCATCCAGAACTACATAGTTGGTTTTAGGCAATAAAAACTACTTGGTTAGGTTTGGGAGTACATAGATCATGGCTTGGGTGAAAATACTTTACTGCCCAGAAAGTGCTATTTACCCAGTGTGTCTCACTATTCCTATAACTTAGTTATTCATTGCACTGACATCAAATTACATCTTGTGAGCAACTATGAATTGTCATTGGCTTTTGACATCCCATGAAAATGTTGTATGCTAAGTCATTAAGTAAAAAGTCACGGTAAAAAGAGATGTACACTCTCTTTCTCAGGTTTTACAGATCAGGGAATAACAACAATTTACCTCGTCTTTTCTAGTGTTAAAATTGCTACATGACACACAACACAGTGCCATTAAGAAAAATTACACAAACTACAGAAGCAAAGTGTGAAGAACTAAGTACACCCCATGATTCAGTAGCTTATGGAACGATCTGTAGCAGCATTAACTTGAAGTAATGTTTTTTTGTATAACTTGATCAGTCTCTCACATTGTTGTGGAGGAATTTTGACCCGCTCTTCTTTATGCTGTTGGTTCATTCAGGTTTGTGGGCGTTTGTTTATCCACAGCTCTGTTAAAGTCCATTACAGCATTCAATATAGTTGAGGTCTGGACTTTAACTGGGCCGTTTCAACACCGTGATTCTTTTCTTTTTCAGCCATTCTGTTGCACATTTGTTGCTGTGCTTGGGATCATCGTCGTGTTGCATGAAAAAGTTTGGGTCACGCTTTAGCCGTTGGACAGATGGCCTCCCATTTGACTCTAGAATACTTTTGTATATGGAGGGGTTGATGGTTGACTCATTGGCTGCAAGGTGTCAGGGCACTGTCGCTCCAAAACAAGCCCAAATCGTCACCACTCCACCACCATGCTTGACAGTTGGAATGAGGTGTTCATGCTGATATGCTGTGTCAATAGTGGCCAAACATTTCCGTTTTGGTTTTGTCTGTCCGAGGACATTGTTTCAGAAGTCTCGTGCTTTGTTTAGACACATGTCTCCAAACCTACGCTGTGATGCCATGAGAGAACAGGCTGCCTCATTCAGTCTATTTCTAAGTGTACTGACATGAACATTAAAATTTAACATGTTAACTGATGCATGTAGAGTCTTTGTAGTTTCTCTTGGCATTGCTGGTCTGACCTTGGAGTGAATGTTTTCAACTTGTGAATAAGCTTAATCATTTCAAATTGTTCCGCCTTATAACCTCATTTGGCCTTCAGAGACTGATAGGTAGTCTCTAAGATCACTGTTTGTGTCTTTGCTCCTTGGCGTTGTATTAACACACTTCTGAATGCTCGAGACCAGCACGCTACCAAAACTTCAACTTGTATTGAGGTGCTTACAACTGCTGATGATCAGTAAGTCAAAGACATTTGATTCCTCTTAATTTCTATGGGAGGAGTAATGGTGTACTTTGTTTTTCACAGACGTCTTTTCAGCATTTTTGGGTTAGTTTTTCAGAAAAAATTAAATAAAATAAATGATGCAGTATAATATTCATGTTTTGTATTTCAGCTGCAGTTGTATTTACCTAATTTTAAGACCTGATACAATTTTTTTAGTATATTATTTATGTGATGTTTCGTTTTTTAAAGAGGCTGTGTTTTCCTTTTTGAGTGTAAGAAAATCGGTGGCACATGCTGGTGAGATTATTGGAAAGGAAACTAATTTTGAACTATGTATAATAGTATGAGTCACCTGTTTTACAAATTAAGACGATGGTAACTGTTAGTCACGAGATAGGAAAAGTTAGAAATACCTGTATAAAAGTTGAGAGATTGGTTACAAAACTAACACTGCAAACTCCAGATAAGTTTAAAGCGTTAAAGCTGTTAATCAGCAAAAACAGAGGTTGTGTAAAAAGCATCATTCACCCTTCACATTGATATACATTATGGGGAAAAAAACATAGTTCTGCTTGAGCTTCTTTCATGTAGGACACTTCATTAATTCAAGTCATCACTGAACCAGTAATAACATTTGTTTCAACCATGTAACTGGTAAATCGTATAAATAATGTATGTAATTTCTCAGTAAAAGTTGACAATTGTATCCTGCCATTGGGAGTCATTTGTCTTACACACTAAAACTAATAATGAAGTTGCTTCAGGGTTTAAATATTTTCAGATTAGTAGTTCGTTTTGTCAGCTGTGGTCATGTACTAGTTTCCACCTTTTTTCCACTTTTCTTGCACGCGTGCAGAGAGAAAGCTTTCATTCTGCTCTTTTGAAAAGTCCTGAAAACACTTCAGCTTTGATTTTGCGGCTCTCGTGTAACCTGGAAGAGCCCTGCTGAGCGAGAGGAGGAAAGAAGAGCTCCAGTGGAAGTTGACCTCTGACCTTTCTTCAATGGAGCGACAGGACCCCAACTGCACTCTGACCCCTAGGGACCAACCAATTACTATAGCGTGACCTGCTGTCAGAGGCGGGGCTTCCTCCTCACCACACCTCACATTCTGGGCATTCCAAGTGTCACTGTACACACATATCATCCAGGAACTCCAAGATAATGTACATACATACATATACCCGACACAGATGGGGTGAAAAATTGACTGAAGGTGTTTGCACGCCAAAATTTCTTTACCCTACTCAAACTCAGCCGATGAGTTTGTAAATGTCTGTGAGCTTTTCTATGCCGACAGAGTATAACAAGTTACACAAGAAAGCCTTTAATTTAGGAACACTCTCTCAAATTTGCTGGAACAAGTCTGACAAATGTAAGACGTTTTTAGTTGTCTTCCACCTTAGTTTGGCAGATGCACGAGTTTTAATATGAGGCATGTGTATGTTTTGTGGCTGTCTGGTAAAACACATCGCCCCTTTCGGTTGTTCTTTGCTATTTGTGTATTACTGCTCGAGTATTCCTGGCACAAGGGTACCAAGGATTGACCTGAGAGTGTGTATGTATGTGTGTGTTCAGTAAAGTGTTTTTTCAGCTTTAAGCAGTGTAGTCTGCATCCCATTCTTTGGTGCTAGCCAACATCAGACATATACTCGCACACACAGCTGCACACATTCACACACACATACACGTACCACTCATACACACACATATAGTAAAAGCGCACACCGCCCTTACATACACACGCAGTCTCGACACTGCCCCAGACAGAACCAAAGCAGGCTACACACTAATTACATGCCTGAAATTAGACATAATATCAGCCAACCAGTTGACTCTGGAAACAGTGTTGGAGGGCCAAGTTAGGGATGTGTGTTCATGTGTGATTTCTGCTTGTACTAGCTATTCATAGATTTTTATGGATGACTTCAGTGCTTGTACATATAGAGTAAATGTAGTATGTAAATGCTCTGTTTACTATATATACTGTGCAATGTATATGTTTACTGTTGTTGTGTTTAAGAGGTCAAATGTAGAAACAGCAGGGCCAGACAAAAGCGGGTCAAAAGATGCTGAAAATAATATTGTACTTGACTAAACACAGAAGTTAGTCAGTGGTGCCACAATGTTCTTCAAAAAAACCCTACAAAACAGAGTTTCCATTAGGGTTTAAATGATGGCCCTGTTCAAAAATAGCTTTTCCAGTGTTTGGTATAGAGCAGGGCTGGGGCAGGAAAATGTGGAAAGGATATGAACACTTTGTTTTCAAACCCAACAATGAAAGGCGTTCCATACAGAATGTACATCTGGCTCAAGGATGCAAAAATCACATTTTCATTTTACAGACAGAGTTCACATGTGAATCTGTGGCCTAACTTTATTGAAAAAGTGATTAAAATATGCTCTTTTAACTTAAAAATACCATTGGAGCTGTTGGTCTTGGAGTCTGCCTTTTTGTCATTAAATATGTCTTATTTGCCATAACAAAAAAAAAGAAAAGAAACAATTTTTGCACTTTAAGTATTGAGATTGATGTGAGCAGGACTAATGATAAAAGTTAGAAGGTGGATGTAGAGTTATATCCATAACTTGTTGGACCATGACAACTTTTTCCAATGTTACCTTTTTATAGCACCACTGTGGATTTTAAATCAATTGAAATATAATAAAAGTGCAAACGTTCAGCTTTAATTCAAAGAAACAAAATTATTACATTTACTGTTTTGTAATTACAGACATTTCTATGTAGTTCCCCCAAAAGTAATTGGACAAACTAACATAACTTAAAATGTAAGAACAGATTTTAGTGATTAGATGAAAGTGACTGGGATGACTATGAAGTCTAAAGTCTCACTGACATCATCAGATACTGTGTTATGGGTCTTTGCCTTCAGTTTTGTATGTAATTACTGAAACACGTGTTCTGTTGGCTTGAGAGAAGGTGTCTGCCTTGACTATTGAAGAAAATCCCATTTCTTTCTCCTGAGAAACTCTTTGGTTTCTTTTACAGTGTGCTTCGATCACTATCTATTTGCATTGTGAAGCACTGTCCAGTCAGTTCTGAAGCATCTGTCTGAATCTGAGCAAAGTATAGCCCTGTACACTTCAGAATTCATTATGTTACTTCTATCATCAACAAACACTAATGACACGGTTACACTGGCAGCAACACATGCCCATGCTGTAACATTACCTTCATCATGTTTGACAGATAATGGGGTATTCTTTCAATCAGGATCTGGTCCCTCCTTTCTCCACGCTTCCACTGCAAAGTCTAATCTGACCTTCTTGTACATCAGTGTAACCAACGGGTTGCATCTTGTTGTAAACCCTCTATACTCCCCTTCTTAAATGCATCTCTTAATTGAAGAACTTAATAATGATACCCATTCCACGTCAAGAGATTTCTTGACTTGGTTAGATGTTGTGAAATTGTTTTTCTTAACCATGGAAATAATTCTGCGAATATGCATTCCAATTGTCTTCTGAGGTCTATTGTGTGTTTGATTTAAAATCCACTGTGATGATATGCACAAAATTACACAAAATCTATCTTTGTGCAACAAATTATTGATATAACTGTATTATGTCACAACTGATTTGAGCACATTCCAGCAATAGCATGTTGGAAAACGAAGATTAATATGTGTGAATGGTTTCTCTGTATCTCTGTGTTTGTAGTAGACTGGCACTGCTTTTTTGCCCTGTGGCAGCTTAAAAAGCGGATGGATGGATGGATGGATGGATGGATGGGTGGATGGATGGATGAATGGATGGATGGATGGACGGATGGATGCTTGACATTTGCTTGCCTTACATGTTATGGTCTACAGTGTTGGTTTCCTTGTGGAAATCCATGCAATAAATGTATCGCAGTGTTTTAATTAGATGGTTTCATTGATCCCTGCAGAGAATTTTTTATTGCTTTTCCACCAGCCCAGGAAGTTCAGAGGTCAGGGTCAGCAACAGTGCAGTACCCCTGCAGCTGACATAAAATCAGGGTCTTGTTTGCGACCAACATGGATGCCAAGTCATTAAAATATAGTCTACTCAACCTCAAGGTCAGGGATCTTCAAGTTTGAGTCATCAGGCTCATAGACTTTAACCTGATAGATTTTAAACCTACATTTAATTCATGTGCAATTCGTCACGTGAAAATATAAATGAACTGATCACAGCATATGGCCTTTGCTTAATATAATTTTCTTGCAACTATAGATAAATGTTTATGCTAAACAAGGTGTTTCTTGATATTCTCTTAAAGGTAACAAAGTCAGATCATAAGAGCCTTTATTTTCTGCAATGGCCTCCCAGGAAAAAAAATAACTGCTGATTGGATAAAGTTCTGTTAAGGGAGAAGGCTTTGTGGATGTGAAACTACAAGGAGAAAACCCATTTTCTTCCTGCACAGCCATGTCAAATAATCGGTTACAAGATTTGTCTGGAATAAAGTCATATAAGCACTGACCAGACTGGCAAAAAATATATTGGCTTTGGTAAAATAAGTGCTATTTTCATTCTGCTTTGTTAGAACAACTGTGTCTCCAGTGTTTGATTCCAGGCCGTGGTCTTTCTTTGTTTGCATGTTCTCCCCATGTTCTCTCCAGGTACTCCAGCTTGCTCCTACAGTCCAAACACATGCCCATCGACATGGATGTGAGTTTGAATGGTTGTCTATCTCTACGTGCTCACCTGGTGACAGATTGGTGACCTGTCTAGGGTGTAACATTGCGTCTCACCCTATGACAGCTGCTATAGGCTCCAGCCCAACTGAAAACCTGATAAAAGAACCTGGATAGAATATGGTTTAGCTACAGATGTCCTACAAACATGAAAAACAGACATTAAAAGAAACAAGTCAAATGAATGCACTTATGGTATGTTAAATATTCCAACATTAAAACATATATATATTATGAAGAAGATATTACAAGTGAAAATATTCTAGCAAGAAGCAGAAGTAATACACAATATTTGCAAAATGATTCACTTGGTCGGACGACAAGTCAATACTGCACTTGCTGAAAGAAATGTTTTTTTACTGGCAGTTCCTTTGTAATTTGAAGTTAGGAACGATTTCAACTTATAGAGCAAAACAAATTTTTAAGTAAAATGGAACAAGAACATTTGATTTCGCAAAGTGTACAAATACGTTTGATTAAAATGAATACAATGGGATGCTGTTACAAATCAATCTGTTGTAAAACTCCTGTGGCAGCAGACCCAGTGCAGCTCATTTGGCCTCTGTGTTGTTTTTCCTTTACAGGAATTTTTGAGCTCTCTAATGGCTCTAAGTGAATTAGGTCTAATGTATCCTATTATGGTGCAATGAGGGCAGGCCAAAGTCATCAGACTCTTTATTTTGATGGATGTGGACACACAGACTCACACAACCACACATACATGCTCCCCCACCACCCCTTCCTACCTCTCTTACCACACACCTCTCCTGACTCCAAAGCACACAAACACACCCCCCGAGCAGGCGGGCAGCGAGGAAGGAAGTCAATATTTGAGGAGTTGGGCTACCTGGCCTCATGGTCAAGATTTTACTGTAGGCAAACTATAGTGTTTCCTACAATGCAGCTCTTGGCTTGCTCGTCTTGAGTGTTACTGTAAGTTAACACGTCATTACATTTGCTAATTCTGTTAGCTTTGGCTCTAATCTTACCCTACTGTTCAAGAAAAACCCACTTTTACTGTAAGACTTAAGAAAAACACATACTGGTGATACGCTCTGGTGCAATGATTTCCAATGGGTTTTTTTGCCTGGCATTCCCTAACAATCCCTTAAAATACACCCTTACTGACACCATCATACATTTTCAAAATACATGGACTCTATGACAAACTATAATGTTTACGAGGCCCACAAGTCAATACTGATTAAAATAAATGCTGCTCCTATCAAGTCTGGCCATTAGCACAACCAATAACTACGTATTTCTTTGATTTACTTCAGTGTCTACATAGTATTAGTTTATTTTTAGCTACTTATTTAATGTGTTTATTTATTACTGTGTTTTTACCTTTTTAATTGTGCTTTCAGTATGTTTTGCCAGTCATAGGTGTGTATCTGTTACTGCTTTTAGAAAATGATGCATTGTTTTATTCACTCCCTCTGGTGTGTTTTGTTTTAGTGTTGTCTTTTTTTGTTTTTCTGCCAGCTTTTTAGTGGTTTAGCAACAAGTTCACCTATCAGTTACTTTGGTTTCAATCATTAAGCCACTAGTTTGTACTTTTTTGTGAACTATTTCAACAATTGTGACTCAAGTTAATGGAAATTTCAGTTTGCTGTCTAATTGCTGTTTTATTGTAGTGGTTTGCAAATTTGTTTAGCAAGTAAAAAGCTGTTGGTTTAGAAACGCCAATCTCCTTTGGGACAGAAGGGGCATGTGGGTTAAAAACTCAAAGAAGGAGCCAAAAGTAGTATTTTTTTGGTCTATTTGCCAAAAATATGACGATATCTTTAATTGCAAGCCTTCCGTAAAGCACGGTTACTCCTGCTAACACTCATATATTGATGCAAACATTTAAATATCACATACAGATAAATAACATGAAAATTTGTGGGAGGAGTATTTTTGCATCAACGTGCTTTTGTAAATTTGACTAGCAAACACTCTGCTCCACAGCCAGGCACAATACCATAACAAGCAAACAGAGTTGTTGTGATTTGTAGGAAATTGTCATCTTTCTGAATGCACCAGAAGTCCCCTGCCTACAGCCAGGAGGTTGAATTGGACTGCTGAGTACTCCTTAACAACTCAAATATTTACAGGAAGTAGACAGAGGAAATTTGCCAACTAAGTGACAGAGCTCTAAAGTGAGCTGAGGATTTATGTGGAGCCGTGGTTTTTATTGACATTTGTATTTGATTTTAAAATGCAGGCTTTTTCCTGCTGGTATTGTGTAATCAAGTTCAGATTTCTGATGGGTAAATTTTGTTCAATTGCAGCTGATTGTGAATGTTTGATTAACATTTCTTCATCATTGGTTATAAATCTATTTGTCAAGGTTGATTCTTGCTCCACAGCTATTTCATGTGTTTGGGGAAAGCTGTGAGCACACAAACATGGTGTGACCTTGGAATGCACTATGAAAGCATTCAAACTCTTGAGTTTGTATTTCTGCATGAGCCCCACACAACTGGTGTTAATTGTTGAAAGATTTTGAAACATGAAACAGGGGAAGGGGTGGGCAGAAAAAATAAATGGTGTTTTACCTGCAAGAGGAAGCTTTAGATTTAAGGTGTGAGTACCCTGTAAGGCTGTTACTGTGATTTGCATTGAAGGGCCGTCACCTAACACCGTTAACATGCTAAGACACACAAATACAGATAGAGTCAGGAAATATTAGACAGACAAACAGCAACAGATTAGTGAAAAACAAAGACAGACAGACCTAAGTGATAAGCAAAAGGTGTACTGATGCTGTAATTTGATTTAGACTGAGACATTTGGGGATTGGAGCACATCTAAAACAGAGCTGAGGATAACAATTCATACAGTAGAAGTATTTTACATTACAAATAATGAAGACTTTCCAAAGTTTGCTCGGTGACATGGTAGAAAATACTTTTAACATTAAGTATGTCAAACTGCTCGCGAAGCAGATGGGGCTGTCCATTATAATCTCAAACTCACAGCAGTAGCCAGCAGATGTGGCAGGAAGAAAAGTAGGGAGGGAAGACTCTGGAGAGAAATCCGGGCCTATCCTTCTGTGCATGTATGCCTGGATGATCACACCGATGAGAAATCTACAATTCAACGAGCACTTCATGTGGGCCATGCCTGGAAACCAGCCAGCTGCAGAAAGAAATCTTCAAGTATCCACAGTGTGTGTCTTTGTGCATGTCTGCACATCTGTGTGTGCAAGAGACATACAAAAATGTGAGCTAAAGGAAAAGGAGGCCGCCATTTCCTAATGTTTTATTATGTCTTCAGTTTTTGGGTTGTTTTTTTTTTTACAGTACTCTTTTAAGATAGCTTTACACTGAAAATACCCCTGCAGACTAACAAGCCAGCACACTGTCATGGTCCATTCATCTATTTTTTCCTATTCCTCCAAATATGGATCAGAGGAGGGAGCAGTCTAGGAAGAGATGACCTCCTCCATTTCAGCCACCTCCTCCAGCTTTTCTGGAGGGGAAACCAAAATGTTCTTAAACCAGCTGAGAGATGCAGTCACAGTCTGTTCTGGGCTGGCTCCAAAGGCCTCCTTCCAGCTCGACATATCTCTAGCATCTCACCCAGGAGACATCCTACTCTGAACCCCGAACCACCTCAACTGAGGTGTCGCACAACATAAAAATTATTAACAGAATCAATGACAAAGGACAGTCCTGGCAGAGTGCACCTGTCACCAGGAGTTAGACAGATTTATTGCCAGCAATGCAAAACAAGCTCTCACTACAGCTGAACAGGGGTCAAAGAGCCCATAACACTGAGCCCTTTAACCCATATTTCCAACGCACTGCCCAAAGTATGAACTCAAATGCTTCCTCGAGGTCCACAAAACACATGTAGATTCTTGAGAGGATAAAGAGCTGGTCCACTGATCTACAAACAGAACAGCTGCACAACATCCAGAGCCTTAAGGGACTTCAGGCAAATCAAATCAACCCCAGGGGCCTGGCTGCTGTGGAGTTTTTAATTACCTTGGTGAACTCAGCTACAGCAATGGGCAATTTATTCCCAATACAGAAGGTGTATCAGCAGGATTCAGGGGCTCCTTGAATTATTCTTTCCACCAGCTGACTAGGTTGAGTTCAGCAGCACCTGATCCCAAATGGTTAGGAAACTGCTTCCTAGTCCTGAGTCACCTGATGGGTTGCCACAATCTCCTTGAGGCTAACCAATAGTCTTGTTCCGTGTCCACGGTAAATGTCCCTCACACCTAAGTTTTTTGCTTCAGCTACTGCCCTATCCTCAAATCTCCAGAGTTTCACAAGCCAACCAAGTTCCTTTCCCAACCTGTTTTATCATCCTCCCCCACCACCTGATCAACTGACAGTTCAGTTCTTCTCTTGGTGACATCCTTATGCTCGAACAGTGAGAATGAAGAACATGTGACCAGCAGAGGTCCAGTAACATAACACCAGCCAGATTTCGATTGGGCCAGCCTATCGTGGCCCTTTCATATCACCCAGTAGGTCAATGGCATCCCCAGAAAAGGCAACCTAAACCACCAGTGACTCCAATATGCCCGTGCGCTCTGAACTCATTCAGCACATAAGCACAAACAACAGTCAAAGCCAGTTCGTTGACCCAGAGATACAGGAAAGCAAGACTCTCATTCACTGGTAAAAATCCCAATGCACCGAGGGCAACTCCAGCACTGAGTAGTCCAGCCCCTCTCCAGAAGACTGGCTCCAGAACTCAAACTCTCCACTCAGGTAAGCCCAACTATATCTAGCTAATATCTCTCAGCCTCATGCACCAGCTTAGGCTCCCTCTCCACCCGAGAGGTGACATTCCATGTATCAAAAACCAGTTTCAGCAACTGGAGATCACAACCACCAAAGCCCTAACTTCTGATTGCTATGGACCCCTATGGCCTTTTCTGTATATGTAGGCCCGCATGAGGGCTAGCCCATATGGCACATTCAGGCTAGGCCTTGTGAGATAAGCCCCTCCCCCAGAACTGGAAGCAGAGAGTGGCCTCAATAATCCTGTTCTGGGAGAGGTAACGAGGACCATTGTTTTCTTCGTCAAGGGGATCTTGTGAATCGCACTTACTCCAGCTTCTCACCTTGGCAGACCCTACCATGGGCAAAACAATACAACTCCTGGGACCACACAGGTTTGCACACCGCTTCACCATGATAGGGTGATACTTCATCTACTTATGGACTCATTTATATGTTTAGGTCCATAAGCATTTAGACAGTGGTACAATATTTGGAATTTTGTACACCACCACCAGTGAATTTAAAATCAAACTGTTAAGATGTGAATAAAATGCAGACTTTCTGTTTTAATTCAAATGGGTTTAACGGCCATTTTAGAAATAGATCTGATTAAAACCTGCACTTCAATCATATCTTGATGGTTTGATTTAAAATTCACTGTGGTGGTGTACAGAGCCAAAGCTCCACAAAAAAATGTGGTCCAAGTATGTTGATCTTATAAAATGACTCCCACCAGAGCAAAACAAGAGACTACAAGAAACTACAAAAGTTCTCTTAAACTTAGTCATTTATGCAATGTAAATTAAATAATAGGCTATTCTTTGCAGGTGTGATTGTTTTTGTATGTCTCCTACTGCCGTACCTGACCATTTGAAACACCTCAGACTAAATTCAAATTCTTTTCAATACATGTTTTACCGACATATCACAGTAATACCCCAGTCCATCCAAACACATATTCAAAAATTTAATGCTGACTTAATTCCCTTTCTTTCTTTTATTCTTTCTTTTTTTCTTCCTCCTTTTTCTTCAAAACAATAATCCCAATTTGGAGATGTAGTGGTTTCCATGGTGATCAGTGCAAATGGATAATAGGGCAACTGTTAACCTTTGACTGGTTAAAAGCCCCAAGCTGAGGGAGGGGAGGTAGGATAGTGGTGGGGAGTTTACAGGGAAACACACACACACACACACACACACACACACACACACACACACACACACACACACACACACACACACACACTAGGATGTCAGTGAGAAAGGAAATTCGCACTCATTTCCTCCGTGTGGTTTCGGTACAAATCAACAACATCCTGTCCTTTTGTGAATCCTGCCTGCCCTCATGCTGGTTTGTGTTTCAGAGTAGGCGTTAAACCCCCCGCCGTTCTCCTACCCCTCCTCCTTCTCCTCCTCATCTTCTCCTTTTTTTTCTTTCTTTTTTTTTTTTTTAACATTGCCATAGAGGCTGTAGTCATACCTCACATTGTTGCCGAGGAAGGAAGGGCACGTCCTTGTTCGCAATAAATGTCTTTAGCTGGAACAGGAACACAAGGGGAGCGGCTATTATTAAGTCTAATCGAGCAGAGGCATGTGACCTCCGGTATCTTGATATCCTCGTTGAGAATCCGCTGAATGGGGCAAAAAATAAACCTCAGACGTCCACTATATTTATTAAACGTTTTATATTCTCGCAGATTCTGGTATGTATTGTTTTTCTGCATCTGCATGTTTTCCATTTGACACAGTTCGCCATCCATTCGTCAGAATCAATACCAGAGATCATATCTGTCAGCAATGAAAAAAAATTAATTAATTAATTGCAGATTTGGCCCACTCACATTCCGCTCTATCGCCTTTCTGTTACCATATTATAATCAAAACAACATGTAGCATCGCTGGCTTCGTATATAAATAAATTAGGGGGATAAAAGGGTGGGGGGGGGACATCAGAGCCCACTCTTTATGTAAATCAGGCCTGACATTGCCCTTGTGACCAAAAAAAAAAAAACCCACCTCCTTCTCATTTCCTCGCCCCCTCCTTTTTCTTACACACACGCCTCATTCGCTATTTCTTCCCATTCATAAAAACGTAGGTATGGCGCCTGCGCAATGGTATTCGGAGTCCTCCCCATTCATAAAAATGTAACATCCGCATTTCAGCCCTCCCCAGTCGCGCGGCCCTGCCATTCACAAAAAAACAGAGAAAAAAAGACGAGGCATCTGCGCAGTGCCGTCCCTTTCCTTTCCTCTACCCTCCCATTCATAAAAACTCACTTCCCTCCCCCTCGGTGGTTGCAACATCATATCCAAAGCTCTGAGTCCACAACCGCAGTCGTCTTTTATGCACCAGCGAGTGGAGAATAGTGCGGGGCACCAGTTCGCCGTCCCCATACCTTGTTCTTATTACCCTGTAAAGTTTGGACTTATCTTTATCCATTATTCCTGGAGCTACTCGCTGCCTTGGAATAAAGCCTGTGCGTAAACGTCGCGCGCAGCAGAGAGATGAAAATTGTATCCTGAAACAACAGTAAGTGACCACCTCTCGTGTTTTTCCTTTCTTTCCTCTCTAGATGTTTGTAACTAGTAAGTGTGTCACTGTAAAGAGAAACTGTTCGGTACTGTTCAGTGTTGCCTTCACTTGACTGGTCCTCTCAGTCTACTCAATCGCGTGCACTAAAACGCTCCTGCAAACTCTATTTTGCAACAAGCTGTTTCCGAGGGTTTGCAGTTTAGGTCAATATTTAACCACCGACTTCGGACCAAAAGCAAGGTGAAGGTATCAGAGATGGAGAACGACGCGTAGTCCAAACCGCCGCTTTTTTCTTTTCTTTTCTTTCTTTTTTTTATATCAAATACGCATTTCAGCAGCTGTCGCATCGCTTCGTACATCCCCACCTTTTTTTCTTGTCTATATTTTTTTTTCAAAGACACAATAAAAAGCAGCGGGGCAGACCCACACTTCAATCTCTGCGTGATTCGCCCTTCTCTCCAAAGCCTGTAGGTACGTTTATCTCTCGGGCGGCTCGGTTGCGTGTGTCCTTCTCGCTCTGCAGCGACTGCCTGGCTGGCACGCCATCGATGGTGTCAGGTGTTTATGCCATTAGTTTTTTCGTTTTAGCCCACTGGCTGCCGACAAAGCTTGTATTAATTTTCTACAATGCATTTTTTGTTGTTTTTGTTTTTTGCGTTTTGGTTTTTTGAGTGCCGTGGACGTATAATGTCCAGCTTTACACACACAGCTACGCACCGAACAGCCGCCTATCAAAACGACTCTACATTCCCGTGTCTGGTGGCACGCAATGTACCATTTCCTTTATTAAGCTTGTGTGTATTTTTTTGACATTTTACAAAAACTGTTTGAATACCTGCTTATAACGCCTATATAAACATGCTATTTGTGTAAGTCGAGCTGCCGCCTCCGGTTTTTATGACTCAGTCATTGACATGTAGGGAGGGACGCGCACACACATAGACACACACGCACACATTCGGGCTTGCACACGCATAGTTCCGGCTTGGAGCTTATAATAGTCTAGATTTGACGATCACAAGCGCTTGTGTCGGTGCCAGCTATGTCGCAACAGGTTTCTCAACCGGGCTTCTGAAAATATGAGGAATGGGAGAATCACACTGAGAGCTGACGGTCAAGCAAAGCTGTGTCTACCACTGATACATTTGCGAAAAAATAATACAGATGTATATATTTGCTGGGTGATGTGCGCAAGCCCAATAAATCACAAGACGAGCATAATCAAACGAAAATGGTCTGAACAACCTGATTTTTTCGTTGATATATTTTGTTATAAGGTAACCCAAATGAATACTGTAGACAGTAGGTCGGTGAGCTGCTTGTCAATATATATGTAAATAAAATGGATAAAATAAATCTGCCGAGCGCTCATTGATGAAACGGATGAAACCGATTTCTTTCAGCCTCACCATGACTGGAGCGTCTTGATTCATGCTTGCAACACCGAGTGCAGCCAGCAGCCCATTCACAAAAAACTGCAGTTCATAAAATCAACCCCATTCACAAATCCCAGGGTCTGATCTCTGATTCAGATTCGTGTTTATGCAGTTTGCACACTGACAGATCAAATTTAAAAATACAACATTAGGTCAACTTGTATTACATGAAATAGCTGTGATTCTATAAAAAGACCTAATTTCCTTTGCCTCTTGCATTCATTTAGTCACCGTTGAAGTCTCTTTTCTGGCAACCTTCTTGTTACTTTGCCTTGTTTTGCATCTTTGAGTCTTTTGCATGCAAACCCTGCTCTCTGGTGCTCCCTGCTCTTTGGAGGGGAGGCAGTGAGAGCCCAACTTCTATTGTTCTAATGTCAAAGTTAGAATGGAGGAGGCTTAGACTGAATACCCTGTCGGTATTCAGTCTAAAAATCACCATGGTTTGGAAACTCTACATTCAAATAATTGCAAAGATCCGGTCTGGAGAAGAAAAAAAAAGATTTCTATGGAGAGACTCGTTTTAAAGATTCAGTATTTGTTTTCTGTGAAGTGAACTACTTATATCAAATGTCACGTTTGCATGCTGTTAGAGGTGTTGATCTGACATCTAACCATCTTTAATTCTCTAGTTTATTGCCATTACTTTTATATTTTAAGATGAGATTAGTCTTAAATGTCTCTTTTGTATCTGTTTCTGCAGTATTGCTAAATGCTGCTTTAGAGAGAAGTCGAGGCACCAGCCTACATATGGAGTCCAGGGTTCCCCACCACATCCCCGGAGTGTCCTCCTCCCTCATATCTCAACCCTTGCTGGACAGTCGTGTGCCCTACGGTCGTCTTCAGCACCCTGTCACTATTTACCCCATCGACCAGATAAAGTCATCACACGTGGAGAACGACTACATTGACAGCCCCGCTGTTGTTTCTCAGCAGCCTCCCAGCCAGAAATCTTTGAACCCAAGAATCACCTGGCTAGGTCAGAATCAAGAAGCCTTTCTTGGTGCAAACCACAACCATCATCACAATCACCAACACCAACCTCCCCAGCATAATAGGTGCGAGCCCCACCTTCATCAGGACACCACCACCCACCCTTGGATTTCCTTCAGTGGAAGGCCCAGCTCTATCAGCAGCAGCAGCAGTACCTCATCTGACCAGAGGCTGCTGGAACACGCTGCGCCCACTCCAACAGTGGACCACCACCCTAAATTGCACCCTCACCCCGGCCCCATCAGTACAATCACTACCCAAACTCCAGGCTGCTTCAGTTCCTCAGAATCTAAGGTCCTCACTTCTTCCTCCTCTGCTTCGTCCTGCTCCTCCTCCTCTAAATCCCTTGACCTCAAGTCCGCAAAGATGCCTGTGGGAGGTGTATGCTCCGTTGGAGGTCAGCAAGGGTTGGCAGTGATTCCTTCCTCTCCGACCGAGAAGAAGCACCTCCTTCTTTGCGAGCACTGCGGGAAGTGCAGGTGCACAGAATGCACACTTCCCCGAACCCTTCCTTCTTGCTGGGTCTGCAACCAGGAGTGCCTGTGCTCTGCTCAGAGCATGGTAGATACAGCCACCTGCATGTGCCTGGTCAAAGGGATCTTCTACCACTGCACCGAAGACGAGGATGATGAGGGCTCCTGTGCCGACAAGCCCTGCTCGTGCTCGCAGGCCAACTGTTGTGCACGCTGGTCCTTCATGGCTGCCCTTTCTTTCGTCCTGCCTTGCCTGGTCTGCTATCTACCAGCGATGGGCCTAGCCAAACTGGGACAGAAATGTTATGACAATATTAGCAGGCCTGGCTGCCGCTGTAAAAACTCACAGAGCGGCGTGAGTGTCCCCGTGTGTAAAAGTGGAGCCACAGAAGCAAAATCTGGCACTCTGGAGAAGCAGCAGCAAGGATCATGATAGTGGACCAAACTGTGTGGTGGTGACCTTGCTAAAAAAAAAAAAAAAGTGGACTGGACTATACCATACTTGTTTGCTCTCTATGGATTGGACAATCCAACACCAACCCATTAAACTATCCCGTTAAACTGCTGGAAGATGACTTATGTAAAACAAAGGTACAAAGATGTTTAATAGGGTGTATGATCAAAAATGGGCCATATATGAGGGAGATGGCAAGTAGGAATAGCCAACAGGCCCTCTAAGATGTTTTTGTTCTTCTTTGTAAGAGTGACAAAAGAACAAGAGACAAGCTTGTGGGACTGGTATTTGTGTTTTGCGAAGATGGCCGTAGGCACAAAGTCATTGTACCTCTCTGCTGCTCAATATTTCTCAGCTAATTTTGTAATGCTTACTAAACAGAAGCTGGTTGCTGATCCACAGAATACATAGAAATTATTGATGGATGGTTAATATCTATACTTAGCCCCCACCCCCTACTCCCCACCCCAACCCAAAAGCACAGCCCAGCGTTAAACATGAAAACAAGTGATTATCTATAGCGTGGTTTCAATGACAGGCCATTGCAGGAGTGAAACTAACACTTTTAACTACTCACTCGCTCCAAGGTTATTGTGGCCACCAATCATTTAGCGTTTCCCCTCTCTTACACCTGAAAGATGCTACCTTCGTATTGCTGACATTTGATCTCCATTGAGTTTTTATGTCCAGAGTGGAGCTGTAAAAACAAACCTTTCTAGACTTTAAAATAATAGCAATTCCCCTTAACTCTCACCATGTATTGTGCATAAGCATTTGAGATGATCACCTTACAGTGTGTTTTCCACTACGAGGTGGTGAAGCCTAGACATTCTCAAATATTTTGAATGCTGTTCACCAGTCACCTTTGACATAATGCATGTCATGACTTGCATGCTTTAGTCTAATGGTTACCCACTGTACTAGAAGTCGATTTGTAGTAGAGAAATGTGTTTAAAGAAAAAAAAAAGTAAAGTACACTCAACCTTCTCAGGGACAGTTACAGTAATCCTCTCTAGAACTTGGCCTACACCGCATGTTGATTACTAAACTGCCTAAGAGCCTGGTCTACTTCCTCTTTGCACAAAAAAAAACAAAAAGGCAAAGAAATATTTAGGGGCAAAAAGGCAAGAGTGAATCATTTAAAACGAGTAAGCTAAGCTAGAGACAAACTGGCCAGAAAAAAGTGTTTCCAGACGAGAGGGGGTGCAAGTGATAGAGAGCAAAGAGGGGGAAGAGAAGGCATAGCAAAGTCGCTGTTGTGTATGTCTGCAGTCAGCCTTTGTAGAGTAAACCTGCCACTTGCACAACCTTTTTAGGAAGACGCAAACCCCTTAAAGGATGTACTAAAGCACAGTATTAACCACCTCAGCTATCTCACATTACGTTGGTGTGCACTACATTTAGTCCCCACCCCCACTGCCCCCACACACAGAGCGTCTTCATCACGTTTAAATCATTATGCCGCGTAGCTGCATACGTTGAATAGCCTCTTTTTTTAATTCTTAAAGTCTATTTTTGTGGCTTGCATGACATTTTTAGGACTTTGCCAAAGGAAGCTGTTATACAGTAGCATGCTTTTCCTGTCAGAATGATCACAGTCACGCCAGTCTCGCCACGTGGTGTTGACGGCAGCTGGTCATTATTAAAGGTGGGCTGCCCTTTAATACAGATGGCCATTTCCGTTTGGCATAAAAGCGTACTGTCTTTGCGACTCCATAACACACACCTCTGCTTCACGTCGGACCTGTGACTTTCATTAGGGTGCCTACCTTTGCTTTTACTTGTACTTGTCTAGTTGCACAAAGCTATCAGACAGGGGGAAAGGGAGGGAAAAAACACACATGGTCCTTAGTCTTGAATGTATGAGGCAATATTTTCAAAACCTAGCAATTCAGCCTGAGAGAAAAGGTGCCAAAATGGGATTGGGTGCAAGACCGGGCAAAGGCCTGGTCGTCTCTAGGTGGGCAGCAAAAATCACAAATGTTTTGACAATATATTTAGTACTAGAGCTATGCAGGTGAAATGTTATTTGCTGTAAATAGTTTCACAACATTTGTGTTCTTTAGAAGACACTTTTAAATGTCCTTGAAAGATTGCATGGTACATTATAGCTACGATTCAGTACAAAATATATAGAGAATATATTAGATATATATTTTGAGGGTAAGAATACGATGTTTTTGTGGTTGTGAGGAAAAGGAAAAAGGAGAGTTTCAAGAAGAAGGTTGGGGAAAGGGGTAACAGAAATAGCAGACGTTTCTATTACTAGCACTTGATTTAGAAAAGTGTGCCCGGCAATAAATTAAAGAAGAAAAAAAAGGAGAAGAAGCAGAAAAAAAAAACTCCTGCTGTTTATGCTATCCATGGCTCATTAGCAGTCGAGAGGCTAAGCTAATTCCCTGGTTCCTCTCCGAGTCCTAAACACTGTGGACTCATTGAATCCACACAGGGAGCACAATCTACCCCCATCAGCCCATTTCCTGCCGTTACTCCTCGGTGTTTCAGCTCCCTCTTTTTCTCTTCTTGCTTTTCTTTCTTCCTCGCTTCCCTCTTTCCTGCCCCGAGAAATTGCCCAACAAACATCCCTGACCTTCCATGATTGACAAACACAGCTGCTGTGCATAAACTTGTCATACCACAGAGACATGGAAAGACATGTCTGTCTCTCTTTCACTCTCAACTTGGTTTTTCCTCTCCAGTTGTGTTCTGCGCCATCTCTTCTCACCAGAGGACATTTATTTCCAACAGTTGCTGCCTTTTTTCTTTTCTTCTTTTGCTGTTACTCAGCTCCGTCACTGCAAAAGCAATGCTCCTAACTTCATGTTGGCTTTATACAATCACGTGCTCGCTATCCTGTTTAAGGTGTGGAATAATCATCCAACAGCTCAAACATTAAAACCTTTTCTTTACGCTGTGACTTTTACACACCGATCCCCCTGTGTGTCATTCATTTGTGAACACGGTTTTCTTTTTTTTTCCTTTTTTCTTTTTTTTTTTTATTTAAACCCAAACAAGAGGAAAGGTCTCAAACAGTTGGGTGATGCTACTCCATTCTTTTATACCTTTACAATGTCATTGTTGGGTATTGAGAAACAAGATCTGTGCTTTTGTTTTGTGTAGATATAACAAAAAGACAAAAATCTCATATAAAAGGTTCCCTTTATAGATATATTTATTTTGAAGTTCTATTTTATATAGTATTTATTTAGATGCCAACTTTTTGTTTGTGAAGAAAGCTTATGTCGAAATGGAATGTACATTGACAATGGAAATATATATTGTTAAATATACCAAGCTGTTTGTGTCGTTACTGTTTCAACTACATAACACAGACACACACTGATACACCGTGTCATCATAAAGATCATGAAGTCAGAGGATTTATACTAATATGAATTATTACCACTAAAAAAGTTGACTTATACTGACATATAGATAGCAGCACCAACAAACTATTATTCCCCCCCACCCCCACCCCCACCGACATCATTTGTGACCCAAAGTTTCCGCTACTCAAAGTTAATCGTTTTCTTCTTTTTGGCTGCTCCCTTTAGGGGTCGCCACAGCGGATCATCTGCCTCGATCTGACCCTGTCCCTAGCATCCTCCTCTTGGGCACCAACCCCATTACTCACAGTAGTGCTGCATATGTACATCCCAAAAGGTTGATATGCTTCTGTAGGTCAAGATTTCCATCTACCGGTCACTGTTTACAAACCTAAGGTGCATTTTAAAAGTTAATGAAACCCTCAATCTGGAGATAGATGATTTTCAACAAATACAGTTGGGGTTTTTTTTGCTCTTGACATACATACATGAGTTCAATAGAACTCAAGCTACAAGTGGACTACAAATGAAACCAGAAAGCATCTGCTACCAAACAGTTTGGTGAATACAGACACCTGCAGAATCACATGCACATATCTAAACAGGAAATATGTTTGTTTGTGTTTTTTTTTTAACTGCTTACAATAGCGACCGCTCACTTATAAGTTGAATTTGAAGATTTTTTTTAACATTATGCAGTCTGTAAAAGACCAGCTAGGCGCTTTAGTCTCTTTATTTCAACAGTTCAAATTCCCGAGGTCTCCCTTCCTGTGTCTGAATAGGTCGCCCTCTATAAAACACTGGTAGAGCAGCAAAGGCCAAATAAATCTGTATGACCTTAAACAGAAAGAAAACATTACATAAGGAACAGGAAATGATCCGCAGACCCCTCAGGACGACGTAACATGAGACAGGAACTAGTCAGGATGCTTAATTCATATCAGAGCTTGATGACTGCAGTGTGTGTGTGTAGGTTTAAGTGTGTGTTTGACTTGTAGGTTAAACTCACTTCCTTTTAGTTTGAAGGGGTGGTCTGTTATAATCTGGATGTGTAACATTCCTTTCTCTCAAAAGCGCCACCTTATAAAGCCAGAGCACATACGGCTTCTTCCTGTCACACACACCTACACACACATTGTTGTCATCCTCCAACCCCCTCCCCCAGAACACCTGTGCTGCTCTTACCTTTTGGTGTTCTTCCTCCCTTTACGCAACCCCCCAGCTCCCAACCCCTCCACCTCCCGCGCATGTACTCGTGTACTGGGTGTTCACCTGGATGCACCTGGGAGAGGAAAGTGAATGAATTACAACTGAGTTTGTTAGGAAGAGAAGAGAAGAGAAGAGAAGAGAAGAGAAGAGAAGAGAAGAGAAGAGAAGAGAAGAGAAGAGAAGAGAAGAGAAGAGAAGAGAAGAGAAGGGCCTGGCCTTCCAGCATCACATAAAGAAGATGTTTCCGCTGTAAAAGCCCTGCAGGCGCTGCTGTGTCTGCTCCAACAGGTGAGATCACAGACCAACCTGCCTGTTTACCTGCCGGTCTGTCAGCACCCACCTGGGACAGCACACATACACACACACACACACACACGCACGCACATGCAAACACCTGCATTTGACTTCCTCCACACCTACATTGTCATCTCCACCCTATCAGGCCACATACATATCATCAACACAGGAAGCTGCAGCACAGGCAAGTGGAAAAGAAAGCATGTATTATCAGCTAGTACTATGACACAGCCTAGATTCAGTGAAGAACCCATCCCGGGTCGGAAACTGTGCATGCAAATAATTATTTGTGCTGTGGTTTGGCTTGCTGTGCTACAAAAAGGTTGGGTTTACTGCAGAAGACAATGCAAGGACAGCAGCCAGAAACTGGTTGAAACTAATATTTCAAAGTTTTTGAATGTTTACAGTGGGGGTTTTTTTAAGTTGCTAAGCTGTGCAAGTGAGAGAAACTAGTACAAGATTCAGGTCCTCTTGTTCTGCTTCATTTGCAATGTAATTGTTCAGTCGCAAGAATAAGGTCGTCACACCCAGCACACACAAACACATCATCATGTTGTAGTAGTTCTGTTGTGTGGGTCCTTTCTCACACAAGCAGGCTAATCAAAATAATGTAATAACACATAGAATAGATTTCATAACCAAGTGCAATCCTTGTTATTATATAAAAGGAGAATACGGGGAAACAGAGGGATTTTTATCTATGTATATTGTAAAAATGTGCTAGCGGCCCTCAGGCTGCCAGGGACTTTGTTCCAGCTAGTCACGTGATCAAGTGTGTGCGCTGGTTTACAGCGTCACTGAAAGCAGAAGTTGCGCTGCAATAACACAGGACAAAGGGATCATCAGGTGTGACATCCAGGCGGTATAATCTGACTTGAACCATCCCACATTTGTCTTCTTATCTGCTGCATTTCACAACCGGCAGAACTTGCTAAGTCATTGTATCAGCATACACAGATGTGACCTGAGATACCACCTAAAGGGATAAACCAACTTTTTTTTGTTTTCTTTCCAGTGTGAATCTGCATTTAGGTAACATATGTTAGACTAATTATTTAAGGCCGTGGGGAAAACCGCATGCCAGTTTCCTGCTATGAATGATGTTTCCCCTCAGCTGGTCTCCGAATCTGTTTGAGATTTTCAAGAAGCTAGCTGTAATTTCGACTCTCCCGCACTTATGTGCTTCAAGTTACCTCAAGTAAATCCCCTGCAGTTTGCTGTTTAGATGACATATTGCAAAAGCCATTTTCACATCTGGTGTAGCGCTCAAGCAGACCCCCGCGCACCACTGACAACCCCTTCGATGCACACACACAGTTACACACTTCCCTCTCTTCCTCTTCTGTGCAGCCCATTTCTTCACTCCTTTCATTCTCTGTTTTATACATACAAAAATAGAAAAAAGGGAAAACACGTGAAAAATGTGTGTGACATGTACAGTGGGGCAAAAAAGTATTTAGTCAGCCACCGATTGTGCAAGTTCCCCCACTTAAAATGATGACAGAGGTCAGTAATTTGCACCAGAGGTACATTTCAACTGTGAGAGACAGAATGTAAAAAAAAAAATCCATGAATTCACATGGTAGGATATGTAAAGAATTTATTCGTAAATCAGGGTGGAAAATAAGTATTTGGTCACCTCAAACAAGGAAAATCCCTGGCTCTCACAGACCTGTAACGTCTTCTGTAAGAAGCTTTTCTGTCCCCCACTCGTTACCTGTATGAATGGCACCTGTTTGACCTCATCATCTGTATAAAAGACACCTGTCCACAGCCTCAACCAGTCAGACTCCAAACTCCGCCATGGCCAAGACCAAAGAGCTTTCGAAGGACACCAGGAAAAGAATTGTAGACCTGCACCAGACTGGGAAGAGTGAATCTACAATAGGCAAGCAGCTTGGTGTGAAAAAATCAACTGTGGGAGCAATCATCAGAAAATGGAAGACATACAAGACCACTGATAATCTCCCTCGATCTGGGGCTCCACGCAAGATCTCATCCCTTGGGGTCAAAATGATCATGAGAACGGTGAGCAAAGATCCCAGAACCACACGGGGGGACCTGGTGAATGACCTGCAGAGAGCTGGGACCAAAGTAACAAAGGTCACCATCAGTAACACACTACAACGGCAGGGAATCAAATCCCGCAGTGCCAGACGTGTTCCGCTGCTGAAGCCAGTGCATGTCCAGGCCCGTCTGAAGTTTGCCAGAGAGCACATGGATGATACAGCAGAGGATTGGGAGAATGTCATGTGGTCAGATGAAACCAAAGAAGAACTTTTTGATATAAACTCAACTCGTCGTGTTTGGAGGAAGAAGAATACTGAGTTGCATCCCAAGAACACCATACCTACTGTGAAGCATGGGGGTGGAAACATCATGCTATGGGGCTGTTTTTCTGCCAAGGGGACAGGACCACTGATCTGTGTTAAGGACAGAATGAATGGGGCCAAGTATCGTGAGATTTTGAGCCAAAACCTCCTTCCATCAGTGAGAACTTTGAAGATGAAACGAGGCTGGGTCTTCCAACATGACAATGATCCAAAACACACCGCCCGGGCAACAAAGGAGTGGCTCCGTAAGAAGCATTTGAAAATCCTGGAGTGGCCTAGCCAGTCTCCAGACCTCAACCCCATAGAAAATCTGTGGCGGGAGTTGAAAGTCCGTGTTGCTCGGCGACAGCCCCAAAACATCACTGCTCTTGAGAAGATCTGCATGGAGGAATGGGCCAAAATACCAGCTACTGTGTGTGCAAACCTGGTAAAGACCTATAGTAAACGTTTGACCTCTGTTATTGCCAACAAAGGTTATGTTACAAAGTATTGAGTTGTATTTTTGTTATTGACCAAATACTTATTTTCCACCCTGATTTACGAATAAATTCTTTACAAATCCTACCATGTGAATTCATGGATTTTTTTTTCACATTCTGTCTCTCACAGTTGAAGTGTACCTCTGGTGCAAATTACTGACCTCTGTCATGATTTTAAGTGGGGGAACTTGCACAATCGGTGGCTGACTAAATACTTTTTTGCCCCACTGTATGTATATTTAATTAATCAGGATTAAATTAAGGTAGACTCTCTTTACCCATGCACACAGAGGCCATAGTGTTCTCCTTACCTCAATCATTTATTTACCAGGTTTATTTACATTATAAATCAACATTATCTCTATGGTATGGATGAAATAAGACAGTGGCTACATATGCATGTTCATATATAACTTGCATACATAGCAAGTGCATTTTTGTCCCCTATCAAACATGCACTCTTCCTCTGTCCCCTCCAGTCCTTCTCTCTTCTTTCCTTTGTGGAATTTGACAGTAAAATTAGCTTGAGTGCGGCTTGAAGAAAAACACACATTTCAGCACTTGGGAAGTAGCAGGGATAGCATAGAAGAGAGGACTGGGAGCTGGTGGGAGAGAGACGGAGGTGGAGAACAGGGAGAAAAGGTTGTCTGGGAAGCTTGACCAAAACAGTCAATAAAAGCTGCGATAAATATATTATACACATTGCAATAAATAAAACTATATTTTTGTTGAGAGCTTCCAACTTGACAAGCACTAGCATGCTAAAAAAATAAAATAAAATAATCTAAAATTTCCAAATTCATGACTTAAGTGTTCTTATGGGCCCAAAATAGGCCAATGACAGAAAAAAAGGCAGAAAGAAGAAGAGAAAAGAGAGATTAGCCACAATTTTTAATGCCACAGTTGCCTGCCTACCAGCAAGTCAACCAGGCAGTCAGCCTGTCCACCATGAAGCCAGTTACCCAGCCAGCAAACAAGCCAACCGGCCCGTTTCATTCAGTGGGACCACTGGCACGGGACCAAGTAATGCCACTAAACAAAGAGCTACTGTCTTGCATCACTTCCCCTCAGAGAGGCCAACCAGGCTGCAGCCTCTTATCACCAGGCACTGCCACTCTAAAGCACACCAAGGCCTCCGTCACACCGACCTCTTTACTGCTTTCTGGTACAGCCTTCTCCCATTATACTAACCCTGAACCCAAGGGGAGGGTTTTATTTCGGCTTTCACGAGCGTCAACGAAAGGGGCAGCACATAAAAAGAAAAACAAATTAAACCCACCGAGCAAACGGTTTTAACCGAATTTCACGTGGCCTGCGCTTCACTTGGTCACATGCTTCTTCTTTTTTTTCTTTTTTCTAGCACTTGTGAGGCTATACCACGTGATGTTGCATGGCGTTTGAGAAGTTTAGTCCCATCACTGGACTCTGACTTTAACACAGCGTACTGATTATATGATTTACTACAGAGAAGGACAAGTTCTGTTCGACCCTATTTAATTTTTTTCTACTCGATTCCTTTCTATTCTATTCTAGACTGGTCTGTACTGTGATCCTATTATTTTCTTATTGCAGAAGTTAAGGAGTGAAAGTCTGGAATCTTAATGGGCAGCTTTGCTCCTCTGTCTTGATAAGTATTCTGCCGGTGTAGTTTGATACTTCCTTCCACTCCTCAACCTCCGTGTGTGTGTGTCTGTGTGTGTTTGTCATGGGTGCGTGCCTGTTTTCAACAGGCCCTGTGGCTGCCCGAGGGGGGGTGGACATGTGTAAAGGAACAGTTGCATTCCTTTCAGATCCTCCTCTCAAAGGGAAAACACATACACACACATTCAGATTTATACAAACTAAGCTTACAGGAACACACAAACCCTCTCCTTCTCTCCCGTCTTTCGCTCTCTTTTCCCTCTTTCTGAACAACAGCAGAGCGAGACGGTCCCCCGAGGTGTCGGAGGGGCCAAAACTGAACCGACCAAACTTGGCTTCCAACCCCGGAGCAGCGACACGCCCACTTGGCGGACGCCTGCAGTGCATTCCTGGTGAGAGCATTGTCAAAGACAAGCACTTCCTCTGGAGAAGGGCCAGCCCCACCACAATAACATTTTATACATTTATTTGCTGGCTTGAGTCACAAACAAACAACATGCGCACACACACACGTGCACAAGAAAGGATGTGTGCGTACTTGCATGCATGATGTACAACAGTATTGCAAAACACTGTTTTGATTCTTATCTTTGCTCCCATATCACTCCCTCTACTCCTCTCAGTCCAAGTGTTCCTATCGATGTTCCTTTTCTAATCTTGTTTTTGTTTTTTCTCTCCTCTTCAGTGAAGCTGTTGCACTGACTTTTCTCCTGTGTGATATTCAACAGATTACAAACAAAACCGTCCTCATCCTGACCTCTGCTTGTTCTGAGATAGAGCTGACATTCTATCCTCTATAGACTCATGGGTCTCACAACTTTTGCAACAGTAAAAAAAAAAAGTAGGATTGTTGCCTCATTTGATTTTTTTTAAAGTTTAAAAGAAACAGATTCAGTGACTATTTCCAGGGAAATGTTTGACATTTGGCGTATTGCAAAACCAGAAGGAGTAATTTAGCTTCCTCGGCTATTTTTGCTCATTAATTTCCTTGTCAGTGAAAGAGGTAAACCTGCTATTCTCAATGTAAGTCAAATAGCAAGCAGTGATTACACTTTTAACCAGCAGGTATTTGGAAGTTTTCCTTGAGTAAAGCTAAAAGTCACAAAACTGACTCGTTTCAAACAAAACTTGAATTTCAAAGATGGAATACGAACGTAGGACTTTATTGTCCCAGTGGGGAATTTGTCTTGCTGCCTCTATTAAAATCAAGAAATCAAATGTATATTTAAAAACAATCTATCTAATCAACATAATGTTTGATAAATCAAATCAAAAATCAAAAACGTGATTCTCCTGCGTATACGTCCGTGCATCCGTGGCTTTTTGTTACCTATTGTGCTACACACGGTTCAGTCTGATTTATTCATGTGTCTGCTTGTCCTTTTGTGTTTGCAGTAGCTGCTATGTCAGGACAAACACAAAAGGAGCCAAACACACTCTTATGTAACAAGCATGACTTCACAGGAAGTCAATCACAATGTCTGTGAGTGTGTGCCTCTGTGTGTATTTTTTTCCGTGGTGTTTATACCATTTGACCATGTTATTCAGTGCATGTTGTGCACATATGGGCATTAATTCATTGTGAATTATGTATGTAAGTGTGTGCGAGTGCTTGCTTGCTTCATGGTCCACAGTGAAGTTAGTCGACTCAGGAGAAGAGGACACAGTGTCCGCACTACCCTTGGATGTCAGGTCCCTGAACTGTACTGGTACTCTGATCAGAAGTGGTATGTTTGATTGTTTGATTATTAAATATGTGTACTAGTGTGGTTCTTTATTTCTTTAGTCTGTAATAATTTTTGTTAGTTGAGAAAATCTGTTTTGATTTGTATATGAAAACAAAGGAACATATTTCTAAAGTGTCCATGCGCAGCTTTTAAATTTCTGTATCCAGGTCCAGTTTGTACATCAGACAGAGCCACAAGCACATACAGATTCCTCCAGCTATTAGAGAAATGTTTGCACTTACACACAGGCCAGCAGACTTAGAGTTAAGTTGTGAATGCTGGATATCTGATGGTAAACTTACAGCAGCTTTATATTACAAAGCTAATGGCGGTTATGCCAGTTACTGGAGTAACACATCTGTGTTCTCTGGCAGAAGAAAGGAGAGGACCCTACTCTTGTGAAACCATCCCACTGTAAATCTAACACAGTCAAGTCTTCTCCTGCAGTCAACTGTGAACACTGTTTTTACCTGACAAGCACTCCCACCTTCCTGTTGCCATACATCTGTTTCACTAATTTCATTAACAACAAGGAAAATCACCAGAGCAACCCCTCAGACACAAGCAGACTCACTACCGCTAAAACTGGCACGCTTGTAGATAAAGAGGTCAAGTCATGTCTTCTCAGATATGTGAGAGTTTTGTGCATTCGTGCAAGGCAGAGTGCATGTGCATGTTTATGTGCGTGTGTGTGTGTGTGTTTGCGTGTGCATGTTTTCGACCTCAGGGTGGAGTATCTTGGCATGTCTCACCACAGTTTAATGTTTCCTTTTAGCTCAGCTGGCACTCTTGAGCTCCTGTTGGCTGACCTTTTCGCTTCCTGTGAAGTTCCTGTCATGCATTCTCAGTCGAAGGTCACAGATCTTTAAAGCCAGGCCAATTGTTCCATACGAAATACTTTAGAAGAAAGATATACTAGCTAGATTAGCCCAAGAACGGAGACTGCTTTTGAATATTTAGCACGCATGGTAGGTATACACTGCTGCATTTAGTTAACTAATAGCAAGCTAAAATAATAATAATAATAATAATAATAATAATAATAATAATAATAATAATAATAATAATAATAATAATAATAATAATTCATTGTAATGGAAACTTGAAAGGCAAAGTGTGCATTTTACAACCTGCAATTGTGCAGATTTATTTTTGTAGGAAACACAAATGTAAGAATACAAGCCTCCTCTGCCACGCGGTTATCTGTCTTTTGACCAAAATCAGCTACCTGGATCGACTCTTGTAGTCAGATCTGCAAGAGTACCTTGCCAACTATAAATACCAGCTGTGAAAGGAAAAAAACTACTACATACAGTGCATTTACATAGGCTTTAGCACACATTGCTATCTTTTGTATTTGAATAAAGATTATAATAAGTTTAATGACTTTTTAAAAGAAGTAACCAGTAACTAGCCACCTCACGTGATGAGGGGTTTTCATCAAAATCTCCTTTGATCAGTCTTCAGCCCCAGACAGGAACAATGTACCAGAAGCTCATTTAAGTGTACATTTTTCCTAAACTTCATTCAAGAAATGGGTTTTGAAAATCTAATCATATGCCAAAGCCATAGAGGTATGAGCTAAACGAGACACATAATCAATTAAGTTAAGAAACAGCTTCTCAAATTCGCAATGTTGGGTCTGGGATACACACTGTAGACACGCACACTAAGACCATTTCCCACACCAGAAACATAAACTACTCTACACTCTTTTTATACTACCGAGACTTTATTCACTTTTAGTCACTCACAGTTATTATACAGTTACAGTTACTTTAATTTTAAAACTGTGTAATTTTAAAACTCTATATTCTGTGTATTTATTATCTCACTCTTATTGCCTGTTCTTATTGTCCTTATCTTCAACGTTATGCTCTGTTGTATGGTAATTGCCCCTTGGGGATAAATAAAGTCTTTCTGATTCTGATTCTGATTAAAACTCCACAATTCTCACAGTAAAATAGCAACAAGGCCCACAGACTTCCCTACAAATTTCCAGTGCAGTTCCACCACAGACAGCAGAGGACAGCACCCCTAGTTAAATGCAACCAGTTTACATAAATAATGCCTATACTTAGTCAAGCCTGTTTAATGTCCACATGGTTACTATAACAGTAAATATGTTCACATGAGCTCATTGTTGCAACTTATTTCATATGTTTGAAAAATCAGTAACAAACCCCCCCCCCCCCCCCCCCCCCCAAAAGATAAAATATGAGGCTACTTTTCAGAGTAGTGCACAGTCCTGTCACACAGCAATGTAGGAAGGTAAGGGAGAATCCCAGCGGTACCACAATGTTTCCACATCTCTATAGACACGGCAGCTGGTTCTCACTTGTAAACTGCAACATGCAGAGAAAGCCTCCTCTGCTAACATTTCAGATGTCACACAGGCTTAAGCCAAATATGATATTAACATAGCACAAACATGTGACCACTGTATACAAACAGCAGCAGCAATGAGAACACACAAACAGAAGGCTAAAGCTGGATACAGTTATTCAGCTTAACCTGCTGCCATCAGTTTTTCTTAACAGCTGATAGCTGGCTTTCACAGTGAATGGGAGGGAGTGTCCATCACGGGGTGCCGGGAACAAGGTCGACAGTTTCACTACTGAAACTGGAGAGGAAAAAAATAGGCATTGTCACTTTTCTTGATAATTTAACTATTTCAAAAGTTTTCTTTGTGCTTGAGCCATTTAGGAAGTGTATGAGTAGATTTGTTTTAAAAGAAATGCAGTAGGCCACAGAGCTGAAAAATGCAGTCTTGAAAGAAAAACAAAGTACACTCCTGTGGTTCAGTAGGATCTGGGGCCATCTTTAGTAGAAATTATTTGAATTCATCTATTTCTGTATGGTCAGTCTCATTGTTGTTGTTTACAGTGTCCTTCGGGCTGATTGAGGTTTTTTGGCATTGTGTGCACAGCTCTGTTAAGAGTTGAGGTCTGGACATTTGGCTCTAGAATGGTATACACAGGTCGACTCAATGATTACAAAGTGCCCAGTTCCTTTGGCTGCAAAACAAATCCAAATCCTGAGCCCTTCGCCACCTTGCTAGAGAGCTGGTTTTTGTGCTGCCCTCAAACATGGTGCTGTCCATTATGAGCAAACATCTCCTTTTTGCTCTTTCCAAAGATCCTCCTTCCTGATGTTTTATGGTTTGTTCAGATGCAACTTTGTAAACCGAAACCATGCTGCCATATTCTCTTTCAAGAGAACAGGCTTTCTCCTAGCAAGCCTTCCAAACAAGCCAAACTTGGTCAGTCTTTTTTCTAATCACACTGTTATGAACTTTAATATTTAACATGCTAACGGAGGCCTGTGGAGTCAGAGTTGTAGTTCTTGGGTTTTCTTTGGTTTTCAAAGCATTGCACAGTTTGATCTTGTGGCCAGTTTGCTGGGATGTCATTATGGCATTGTTAACACAAACGTGAATGCTCCAGACCAAAAAACTGCATTAAGGGCCTAAAGGAAAGGAGTAGTTTGGTATGAATCTCTTTTTCAACCTACTCTATACAACATTGAATACAGCAGCCAATTGATGGGTCGCAGAGGACAGAACCTCTGAAAGCATGATGATGGGGAAATTAATTAAAAATCCTTTGGATACGCTTCCTGCCAGCCATTGTGAAAAGTGATGTGAGTAATGGTTTCCAAGAAAGGGAATCTCTAAGAACTACAGGAACAAGCTTAGCTGAGCCATATACTCACACACGTGCACATGTTCATGCGCAGTCATAGAAATGAGTATTAGAAGCAAACCCTGTAAATTTTGTGTCTGAGAGGTGGTCTGGCCTGTGAAGCCCTCTGGCCATGAATACTATTCTTGTGGCTGTGTATTTGAGTCTGTGGCTTAGCCAAGGATGTGGTTGAGCTCAGTGAAAAGCTTACAAGACGAATCATTTAAATCCCCATCTATAGTATGCTGCATGTGTGTCTTGTTGCACGCGTGAGTGTGCGCTTGTCAAAAAAGAGGAAAAGGGGCATCCTTCAACAGCTGCTCCTCCTTCCAGGAGCATAGGATATTGGATTAGTGTGTTAATCTCGCTCTCTCGTTCTTTTCTCAGCGTTCCTCTTTCCTACATTTGGGTTTTTCTATGGTTGCATACATCTTCTGTCCTACTTGTTCTCAGGTCTGCTACATTTTTTTCTTTTACTGCTGATGGCCTGTACACAAGAGGTCCATATACCCATATATCTCCTAACTGTTGTAAGACATAATGCTGTGCAGTAAGCACATGACTATAAAAAAAAGGATCAGAAAATAGAAGCATGTTTTAAGTGAGGTTACACGTTTTTAGTAATAAATTAGCCATTGTTGCTCTGATATAAAGCTTTTATCAAAAGATAAGGACTAGACAATATTAGTGAGGTTATTCAAATGTATGCCCTAAAAGCTACCATTAGTGACTCTTCTTATTTGGAAAATTGACGGGATAAAAGGTCTGTAAAAGGACAGAAGCCAGTGCATGTATTTCTGTGAGTGCATCTTTTGGTCTTATAAATGCTTTTTTTGCAAGCTAGCCACTACACTATCTGCTCTTTCAATGTAATTTATTTATTTAAGAGAGTATTAGAGACAAATTGCTCCAGCAACTAGACTGGACAAGACTAGATATGGACCACCACCCACAAAATCAAAGATGAGCTATCAATCTTTCTGTGTCTGGACCAAGGGAGGGGTCTCATGGATTGAGTGTTGAGTCCATATATGCTGCAGACATGACTAAGCAGCAGGGTCCTGGGTTTGAATCTACTGGTTAGCTGGGTCTCTTTCTGTGGGGAGTTTGCATGATTTCATTTTTTCCCAGTACTCTGGCTTCCTCCCACAACTCAAAGACATACATGTGAAGTTAGCTGGCAAGTCTAAGTTGGGTGTGAATGAGAGTGAGAATGGTTGTCTCTCTCTCTGTGTGTTAGCCCTGCTATAGTCTACCTTGCTTCTCACTCCATTAAAAGTTGGGATAGGGGTAAAAGCCAGAATTAGGCATTCAGATTTTCTTCAGTTTAAGTTTATAATAACTTGATAAAATACCTTGTATAAAAACTGTGGGTAAACTGGAACTTTTAGCTTTGATTCTGGGGTGTAAAATAATATATTAATAATAGCATCACTAAAACTGTAACTACAAGCCAATCAGCACAAATATTCACACACAATAAAAAACCTCTGTTATAATGTTATTTGCACATTATGCATCTGAATTATCAACTTTGGCCTGCATGGATGGAACAGTAGAAATCTGTTAGTATTATTCTCCCTTCATACTGGGCTCTTTTGAAGAAGGAGTACTCTCAGAAGTGGGAATGTTGTATGGATGTCAGTTGTCCGAAAAATGTAAAAACTTGTCTGTTTAGTTAGGCCTGAATCAGCTAACTCTGAATTCTCCCTTAGTTGTGCCATAATAGGCTTCTTCACTCACTTTTCTCACTCACTTTGCATTTAATCATTAGTTCTGGCTCTCTTCCACAGTGTGTCTTTTGTCCTGTCTCCCTCCCATCACCCCCAACCGGTCGCGGCAGATTGCTGCCCCTCCCTGAACCTGATTGTGCTGAAGGTTTCTTCCTGTTTAAACGGTGGGTTTTTTTATCCCACTGTCACCAAGTGCTTGCCCGTAGGGAATCATCTGATCAGGTCTTTACCTATCATTCATGAGTGCAAGATCAAACAAACTCAAAGCATAACACATCCACTTTAAATATATTTTTATTACATATCTAATCCAAAGATTGAACCTAACATGACATTAAAGCAAATACTTCAATTTAAGTTCTTTACAAAAACTTACATTTGCACTTTATGATGTTCATATGTGCATAATCTCCAAAGGGGATGCAGCTAGAGATTTTTGGAAAGTGAGAGGAAGCCAGATACAAAAACAAAGAACAGACAGAGTGACCGAGAGACACTGAGGGAACAGAGAGGGAGCACCTGCTCTGCGACCTCGGCCCAGACAAAGACACCTCTGTCCCACAATACAATGACGTCCAGGACACTGCAACTTCCTGTGTCTGGTGGGACGACCAAACAGCACAGCAAGATAGCTGTTTGTACAGAGTGAGTCTATTCACACATGCACACACACACACACACACACACATACACACACAAACACTTGTAGGCAGTAATCACACACAAAAGTTATATTCAGTGGAAAAAATGGTTCTCCACAGATTTTACTCTGTAGTGAATTTAAACAGGAACTTAGATTAAACAATAATATCAGACCAACTTCATCTAAGTAATGTCAGAGCAAGGAAAAAGGCTTAATACAGAAAAATCACTGGCATCAGCTTGCAAAAGAAACAGTGTTTCCTGGCTGATAGCGATGAAAAAAGTGATTAGTTTACTGGTTGTGTTTTCATTTCTAGTAGACTAAAAGATTTGGGAGAGGGGTCTCACTGCAAAAAAATTAAACACATTAGATATATTATGTGCCAGAAAGGCTGCCCTGTCCTCCCCCCTGTTTCAGGGTGGGTTGAACTTTGGATGCTAAACTTGAAACTGCCATCCCCATGGAAACAGCTCAACAGTCAGTGAAGAAATCTAAGTAGTATTTCTGAAATTTAGCTCGTCACCAGTAGGAGGTCAAAACGAGAGAGAAGGGAAAATCTGCAAAAGTGGGGCATTGCATTAGAGCTTAAATCGCTGGATTTATTTTCCTTTCATTTCATTCTTTATTTTGGCCAGAGATTTCAGCTCAGCAACAGGCCCATGATATGCAGTGTTACATAATTGTCCTCTACCTCCATTTATCACAAAGCCAGTAGCAATTCTGATTTTTAAAAATCAGAATTGCTACACATTTCTGAATTTCTGCACAGTTTAAGGAAATCAAGGCATGAATCTGTTCTTCAAATCATTAAATTCAGGTGTTCTAATCACTTCAATGGGCACAAACATCTAGACAAGGGATGGGGGAACTCCAGGCCTCGAGGGCCGGTGTCCTGCAGGTCTTAGATGTGTCCTTGATCCAACGCAAATGATTTAAAATAGCTAAACCTCCTTAACATGCTTTGAAGTTCTCCAGAGGCCTGGTAAGGAACTAATCATTTGATTTAGGTGTGCTGACCTAGGGTGATATCTAAAATCTGCAGGACACCGGCCCTCAAGGCCTGGAGTTCTCCACCCCTGATCTCGACATACAGACTGATTCTACAAATCTTTGTAAAAGAATGGGTCGCTCTCAGGAGCTCAGTGAATTCCAGCGTGATACCGTGATATGATGCCACCTGTGCAACAAGTCCGATTGTGAAATTTCCTCACTCCTTAGTATTATAACAAAGAGCAGGGTCAGCGGATGCTGAGGGGCATAGTGCGCACAGGTGACCAACTTTCGGTAGAGTCAGTCGCTACACATATCCAAACTTTACACAATTAGCTTAGATTAGCTCAAGAACAGTGTATAGGAAGCTTCAGGGCTTCCACGGCCGAGCAGCTGCATACAAACCTTACACTGCCAAGTCTCATGCAAGGGTGTTCTCTGGAGTGACAAATCATGCTTCTCCTATTGGGAGCTCGCTGGACAAGTCTAGGTTTGGCGGTTGCCAGGAGAATGGCACTTGTCTGGCTGCACTGTGCCAAGTGTAAATTTTGGTGGTTAATGCTTCATCCCCAAACTGTTCCCAACTTTGTAGTAACAGCTTGGGGATGGCCCCTTCCTATTCTAACATGACTGTACACCAATGCGAGGTCCTTTTAGACATTGATGAGCGAGTTTGGTGTGGCAATACTCGACTGGCCTGCGCAGAGTCCTGACCTCAACCCAACACAACACTTTTAGGATGAATTACAGCGGAGAGTGCGAGCCAGGCCCATCCTTTCGAAAGTCTTTGAAAGGATGGGCTCACGTCATATGAATCTATGGATTACGAATGGGATGTCACTCATGGGATGATCATATGCATGTCAAAGCAGACAAGCAAATACTTTTGTCAAGGGTAGTGTAGTTGCCATGCACAAATGACGCCTCGGTTTATTTGTGCTCTTCATATCAACCCTAATCCAACCCTCACCCCTCGTTACAAGATAAGCAGTAACACTTTTGTAAGCAAAAGAAAGATAGACTAGAATAGGTGCATCAAATATTTTGCAGAAAGCAAGACAATTTCTCTAATCTTAAAATCCTTCTGTACACTGTAACTACAACTAAGCTCGTTTCAGGCTTAGCATTACGTGCTCCATCAGCCCCTTAAAATGAGAACATCATGCCATACAGACAAGTGTTAAGTGGCTTCATAATTTTGTGTCTTTATCCCATCCCATCCTGTTCTATCCCTTGAAACTATTAAAAGTAAGACTGCATCACGATTTTTCCATAAAAGTGACAATGGCATTCATTCAGCCAACTCTTCAGATGTTGCCAGATCAGTGGAGTGTGATTTAGTGAACAGTAAATGCAAATGATGTATGCCAAAACAAATATGCCACCCTAAACGGCAGGTAAAAAACATTTTTCAAAGCATGTCTGCAATTCCATTTACTACCCTGCAGATGTTTTTAATGCAGTTGTCGTAAACCAATTACATACATTCCAACCAAACCAAACCAAACCCTGTAGTAGCAGAGTTGTGTCACTGTCATTATGGCTCAAGATATATGGGAAAAGGACAGGGTACAAAACCTCACCGATGGGACATTGTGATTGAAGTTTGATACTGGCCAATAATTATGTGGTTGCTATGTTTCCTCTGTTGCTACCCTGGTATCTTCCTTTCACACGCTCAAGAGGAACGAGGATATCATGAAACACGTGTCGTATGTAGACATGGAGTCAAAAATACATGTGTGACGGGACTAAAAATTAGTCGTCTTTCAAGAGTTTACAAAGCAGGAGGAAATATTTTGTTTTGTGGAATTATGAAGGTTATGAAGATTTATTATTTGAGCACAGCTGAGAGAAAGGTTATAGAAAAATAAAGCATTAAGTAAGAGCTAACAGAACATATAAAATGTGATAGTTCTTAGTTGGGTTAATATTTAATAAATTCGTATATCTTTTGTGGATCAGTTTAAAACCCAAGAAGAACTTTTTTTGGTTGCCAGGTGGAAAAAGTATTCACTCTATTTAATAAAGATTGCAAATGCTGTCAATAAATTAGGATATTTTTAATTTTATCAAGTTAAATGTACACAAATGGCATTAAAATAAACACACGGGCACATCCATACACACATAGATTGTATTCTTTTGTTGTTGTTTTTCTTTGTTTAGTGTCGGGACGTTATCAGTCATACAAAGTCTTTTTCCATCCTTGACAAATCCTGATTTGGTTGACATTAAAAAACCTCACATTTGCACAACGAATAGTTGACATTTTCTAGGCTTGCAGTCTGGCTCGGTCAGGGGCCTGCACGCGTGATGGTTAGCCCCGAAAACCACTTCTGACTATCTAAACTCTGAAAAAAATCGCATCTATCTATGCAATTTCACTCTAAAGCCAACACAGACCCATTAAATCTTAGCCTTTGTATGGTGGTGAATTAGGCAGAATTGCTTTTAAGCACTTAATAGATACAGCCCAACCAATAAGTAGTTAGACAGTGACATGTACTTTGTTTTACCCTGGGCTTATATGCATGAATTGTATTAAACTACAGCAGTGATGATTTTTTTTTATTCATGCGAAAAGAACTGCACAGTAATTTTGATTATTTTAAAATAATGTTTAATTTTATTGCAGCAAAACCGAATAATTTTACAAGTTAAAAAAGATGTTTGGAATAACTGTAAATTCACTTTTGTAAGATCCAAGTGGTGCCGCTGCCGGAGCTGGTGAAGAAAAACTAGCTTAGCTTAGCATAAAGATAATGAAAAAAGACAAAAGATGGGTTTTAAATAAAAATCAAATCAAATCAAATAACTGCATATTTAATAGGTTTTATTTCAGGTGTTTAATGAGGGAAAAAGTGTATTAATTTACCAAAATATCTAGTTTAATGAATTAATCATCCTTAAAATTACAGTTTGCAATCACTGTCTTAAAATCTTCATGTTTTTGTTTGGGGTTTTTTGCTGGTCTTTCCCACCTTACTTCATCTCACTGAAATTTTTAGCTTCACTGCCACTACTGACTCACCCAAGCGTGAATATTTCAGCTGCTTTTATGTTACTAAACAATAAATAATATGTACTGTAATTAAATTGCCAGCTACGAGTCTATGACTCTTGGAATGTCCATATAGGTGGACGGGAAGAGAAATACAAACTTATAAATAAACGTCAGCTTATTTAAATGAGAAATGCCATCTTGGTAAGTTCATTATGATAGTAAATGTTTCTACTTTTAACTGAAACACAGGAAAACTTGCAGAGGATGGAAACTTTGTCCAAAGAGGAAGTCGTCGACTTCTCCGAGACCCTAATTGTTGAGTGGACAATTTCCTTGACTTAACCTCTAAAATATGGGCATTAAATCTTTGTGGAATTGCTGGTTATCGCCTCCGATTCCTCCCTTCCCTCATCCTGTAACGGAAGGAGACGTTCACCCCTCAACAGTGGAAACCTCGGGACACTGAGTCCAAGCCCACAGGCCTCTCCGAGTGTCAGCTCGTAATATTGCTGCTTAATGAGGGAAGAAATAGCAGTGGTTACCCATTCGGTCTAAGTCCTCTTTCGGGCTTTCGGTTTGTGTGTCTGCACATGCCTGGATGCTTATGTGGGTCCTCGGGTATTTTTGCAGCACGGTTGTGCTCGAATGAATGCCTTTGTGTGGTTGTGTGTGTGTGCGTGTTTGTGTATAGGGGTAAATGAATGTGATTGTGTTTACTTGCTGGCTGCGTGTAGGATACAGGAAGCCTTGGGGGCCCAGGCTCTTGCTGTTTGTTATGGAGCGAGGAGGAGGTAGAGAGTGTGTACGTGTGACAGGGAGAAAAAGAGAGGGAGAGAGACGCAGTGGAAGTTATAGCCGTCTCTGCTGTCTGTAACTGCTGGGCACGGAGTCTCAGTGGAGCCAGAGCACAGTGCAAGTGCACACACACACAGACTCGCACAGTCACAAATGGTAACACTTTATTTGAAACATATACCAGTGATTTATAGCAGCCTAATGATCCACTCAGGCCTTGAGCTGATTCATCCCTTATGTCAACTCTTGCAGCGTTTTCATGTTGCATCTTCCTCATAAATGACATGAAAGTGGAATCCTGCATCGGTTTAACAGGCAGTAATGTCAAAATAAAAGCCTTCTTTTTGTCAGCAACTGCGTAAAAATGTAAATATGCCAAGTGCTCCACCTCAGGTTATACAAATGAGATCTTAAGACCTTCTTTTCTATTTTTTAGTACAGATTTCAGAAGTGAACATTAAAAACAAACAAGCTGCAGCACTATGAGAGTAAGAAGAGTATGTTGTGAAGGGACCTAACAAGCAGCAGGAAGTTGGAGGAAGATGATGCCACTGACAGCTGTAAGTGAAAGAAACACCACTTCACATTTTACCTAACATTAGGAGATTTTGGATTGCAGTGTGGAGCAGTACGGGGAATTTATTTTTGTGAGCCTGTGAACAAATGATCAGTGATCGGTATTGTGAAATTATTAAGAATCCACAGTTTCACAACCCTGTTTTTTAAATGAAATGTTTTAGGATGATTTCAAAGGAACCGAGGTTTAGGTAAACACTGACCTGGATAAACACCAAGAAGTCTAGAGCACATGGCATAAAAGTTATTTTTAATGAGTAGTGGAAACCCTCATCATCGCTAACTTTAACCAAAGTACATTTGAAAGGTCTTTGTACGCTCTCCATCTAGGCCAGGCAACTCCCTGCGACTACCATGCGGTGTAAAAACATAGCATTAGAGTGCATTCGGAGAAATGCTGCCAATAAACAGACTCATTAATTATGTTTCTTTCAAAATCAAATCTGCATTATATAATTATAATCTCAAAACCGGGACTGCAAATGGATGTGGTCTAGTGTTTCCTCATCAAAAAATTTACAAGGTTTACTCTTTCAATAAGACAGTTTTCATCGCTTTTACAGTAAAATCTAGACAACTTTATTGTTTTCGTCCCACTGATGTGGACGAATGGTCGTAGAAGTCACGTATGTCGTTTTTACATTACTTAAGAGCTCACGGTGGCTGGATTTGGATCTTAGAATAGAATTTAAGGAAAATGCACAGAAACCCTCTTCGATTCAAATCTCTCATCTTTAGGAAGCATCTTTTTTGCTTTGTTTTGTTTTCTGTGGTCATAAATGCTGTGGTCAATTATTTTAAAAGTATTTTGGGGAATTGTATTTAGGAGCTTACAGGAAATGAGGCAACAGAGATATAAGGAATGCATCCAACAAAGAACCCCTGCTGGCTTTGACTTGAACGTTGTGGTTCATGGTCATCACCAAAGGCCTATAGGCAAAAAAAAAAATGAAATGTAACTATCAAGTAGCAGTATCGTGAAGAAGTTAATTATTTTTTGGATCAGTTCGTACTCATTAAAAAGACTTAAAAACTAAATCATGTAACAGAACTCTGCAAGATTCTGGAAAACAATGCAAACCCTGCCTGCATCTCTGCTGTCAGACCAACCAGCGCCAGGGCGCTTGAAAAGCAGCTCTGCGCCACCAGGTATCCTCTTTGACAGCTTTTAACTAATAACTTAAAATTATTTTTGAAATAAAATTAGCTTTGCTTGTTTCACAACACACTGAAGAACTCCTCTCCCTGTCTGTTTTTTGCCTCTTGAGGTTTTGCTGCAGTTTCCTTAAGTAATTTGACAGTTTCACCACATCCAGTTTGGTTTCTGGCCGGTGTCTTGGCCAGGAGCACTGGCATAGCTTTTTCTGGAGCCGCCTTCTTCTTCTTTTTCTACCCCCTGCTACAGCTTCAGTGTGTGGTTTCGTCCGTGAGGGCCTCCAAAGCACATGGCTGTCATCCCAATGGGAAAGAAGGAACAAGAGAGCGAGGGGTGAAGGGGTGGGGGTAAAAAGAAAGTAAAACAAAAGTACAAGGATAGAGAAAAGGACTAAAGGAGAATACTGAAAACGTAAAATGACCACATTGACACAGAACATTAGTTTCTGCAAGCAGACACGCTGGAGAAAGAAAAGGCTGTCACCCTTTAACTGTCTTTTCTTAAGCCCAGGACATAAACATCAGACAGGCAAAGAGGCAGACCTAAAGACGAAGAAACATTTCATTTAGCAATTTGTCCTTGTGTTCCCTGACCTCTGCTAACCTAACCTAACCCTGTGCTTTACAATTCACGGCTGGAACAGAGACAGAAAAAACCTCCCTGCAGCTCCCAAATGGAGGGTTTCGCTGTTTCATTGTTTAAAGGCAAAAACAAAATAGGCTTCTGATGACTGCGACTTGGTCTTGATATGGTTTTGTAAATCCAACTGCTCCGAAAGCAAAAGGACAGCTGGCTAATACATGCACATTCGCAGAAACATAGAATAAAACGCAATGTCCTTGTAAAAAAAAAAAAGGATTAAGAATCAAAAAACACTTACAGAAATACTTTAAGTCTTCAGTTTTTCCTGGTACAAAGTTGTGTCTCTCAATAAATCTTATATTCATGAGGATTTATTATTAAAGGATTAAGGCTGTAAGTTGCATTACACAAAATAAACATTGTTGTATCTTACTAACTACAATCGTTCCATTTATCTTCTGTCAAACAAGCAAAAATACAACCGTATCAACTAAAACAAATTACACACAATGTAATAAGTTGTTTTGCAAGTCAGGATTATACTGAATTAGTAATCTGTTTACTGAGTGCATTTTTTTTCCCTTTAAAACGTCTCGTGTTGCAGCATCTTTAGCAGCAGTATAACCGCAACTTTTTGAGGGGTTTGTGTTCAGACACTCACAGCATGTGCTCTGGTTTAATAAGGGAAAATCCACCGTTGCTGCAGATACACTGTATTTATTTATGTAAATATCAATTACATCATTGTGGCTGTTTAACTGAATTAAGAACTTTTAGCTGGGTCAAATGTTAATGAAGTAACCACTTCAATTACTAAACTTCATGACACTGTGAACTATTTGAGAACTTAACATAGACCACAGTGTTTTCCTGCATTTAAAGGGGGACTAATGCAGAAGCTTTCCAGGATTTAACATTTAAAATCACCCTTGTTTAATGGGCCTTGGTACAGATCCTCAGTTCTGGACCACCCGAGTGAGGGTGGGCATCTTTTGCCTGGTCTGATTGGGTCTCAGTTTCTACTGTGATATTCATATAGTATCATCAGAATTTAGTATAAACAACACAAAAGTAAGGATGTGAAAGGGTATTTTCTTGCCATGCTTTGAGCCCTTTAATAGCACCTGAGCATCATTTCAATGCCCCAGCCTGCCTGAGTATTTTTGCTAACCAAAGCTCAAATCATTTGAGCCTGGTGGTGTGGTGGAACTTCAGTTCTGAAGGCAAAAGAAGCCCAATCCTGTACTAGTAAGGTTCACCTAATGAAGCCATTGGCTAGTGTATAATACAATGATATCAACAACTTGATCTCTATCAGACTGATGTGGACAATTAAGAATTTTACTGGACTAATAATGATGGCATGAAGTTGTAGAAAGTCTATTTTTCTCTTATAATCGGTTGTTTGTTTGTCTGTCTGTTTATTAATAGTAACTTTTTCAGTTTTCGATAGATTACTTTTAAATTTGGTGTAATGTAAGATACCATTAACAACTTAATCTGATATATTTTGGTGAAAATCATCATATTACCCCCACATTTTTAAAGCTCATGTTCAAACTTCACAACGATCTACGAGGCCTTGGGAGACAAAAACACGTAGGCTGGCTAAGCGTTTCACCTTGACCTTCATTATTCATCTTAGTTGACCCTGAGAGAAACAAAGAGATGGAGAGAGCTGCACACACACTTTTTATTTTTTTCAATACCAAGCCCCACGACATCACAATGACACCATAACAGGCTGACTTCATCATGTTGTAATAAAAACATCATAAAACACAAAAGTTTTAGTGTAGCCCTTGCGTTTTGGGGGTGTTGCGCCCTCTGTTATCTTAACAATGTCAAGTTATTTTAAATCAGTTGTAAAAGGTTTCTTTCCTGCTAATCCACTGTTACAATTAGCCACAACCCATTTTTTCACAAGGCAGCCCAGGACGACTCGTCTTTATGATGCCCTTACTTGCTCGTTTAAAACCTGAACCTTGAATAGGCTGTGTGGATGGGGCTCGGGAGAAGAACAGAGGCAAAGCGAGAGAGGAAGCAGGTACGCAATTTGCACCAGGAAGTAATTATGTAAATTTTGAGCCGGGGCCTTCGAGTTTACAGTCCAGCCATAAACCCACTGTGATGTCTGGCTCGCAATAAACATTATTTATTTCTTTGTTTATTAATGCTCGCACTGCTGGTCCTCCCCCACATTCTTATGTTATGCTTTTAAAAGAAAGAAAGTACAATATAGAGGGGGAAAAAAACAAAACCCACTGACGAGGACTTGAGTTCAATGTTGAAATACTGGGTTCAAGCTTAAAAGCAAAAAAAGAGAGAGAGCGAGAGAGAGAGAAAGGGGCTATGTTAATGTAATTATTTTTTATGGAACAAACATGAGCCATTGATGTGGCTGCGTCACATGTGGTTCGAGATAGATTGTGAAATGAAAGGCTGTAGTTTCAGTCTTAGTCTTTTAATGGATTTAAAGGCCTCGGGACAAAGAAAGTGAAAAGTTAAGCTCGGATGAGGCCATCCTCAGCCGAGGAACGTTTGGTAATCAGTGAGGATGTCCAAGAATTTTCATTTGAAAAAGTGGGGAGAGAAAAAAAGAGCAATACGATGTTTATTAATGTTAACCCAATTGCTGTGGATACATGTTTTATTTAATGCCTTTTCCAACGGAAAAGCGTTTGGTGAATCAGAAAAAAAAATCTTGCATAGCTTCGAAAAACAATAACGTAGACCTTTTTTTGTCTTTTCCTTATTAACCAGTTATAGCAATGTTTACTCAGGGATATAACAAAATATAAAAACTTTTCATTAAAGAGTTGTTTTTATTTCAGCAAAATCAGATCAATAAACAAGAATTATGGCTAGAACAAGTCTACATGGCTGTCACATTTTTGACCCGGGGAAGTTCTTCATGTCTTTTTTTTTTTTTGGTAACATATTGGTTGCCTTGTCACAACATCCGCAAACCTCTGTTGGGTGCCAATAAAGCCCCTGCTGAAAAACACCAAGCAGAGGTTAAAGTCTGAAAAGACCCAGCAGCTTGTTTTCAACTGTCAGGGAGGCAGGATTCCTCAATGACATGTTGTATCCCATCCTAACAGTAACATCCTCCCCACAGGGTAAATAAAAGCTCAAAGTTAGTCCGTGTGTGTGTGTATGATCAGTAAGAGATATATGATCTGCCATCCTCAAAGACAAGAGCCTCCAGTGATGTACATGCGTAGATTATGTGCTCATACGAAAGAAAGACCATATGCACAAATGCAAGTGTGAGCATGGATATTTATGTGTGTGTTTGTGTGTGTGTGCATGTGTGTGTGTGCATGCACAGCAGATAGCCTCTGTGTTTATTTAGTTTGAGGTGACAGCAGGAAGGAAGGCAGGTTAACGAGCTGCCGGCTCCAGGCACCCAGGCACATGGTGATTACGCAACCTCAGTCAACTCCTCTTTCACAAACACACACACACACACACACACACACAAACACATAAATACACACTTAAACACGCAGATAATGGGCTCACCTGGGTGAGGAAACAGATGCACTTACAAGTATGCAGGCACATTCAATGGCTCTTACACTATCTCACTGGGATTTGGTCTTTGCACAATACTTGCATAACAAAGCAGAATAGCTAATGGTTCATTTGGTGTGAAGTGGATGGTCACTTTAAAAGCTTCTGACTCACGAAAGCAAAATGTTGAGAACAGCATTACTAAAGCGTGTCGTAGTGCTCTAGCAGTAAAAGCAGAGCATTACATACCTATGTGACCTTTTAGTCAGCTAATGCTAATCTCCAACTTCAGAAACAGCTTCACAACTACAACTAACTCCTGGTTAAAGCATTGTGGCCAAAAAATCTAGATTTTTTAACACCAGATGTGGCCATATTGGTTCCAGATAGTATATCTGAGAGGTTTCAGCTGATGCAATGCACATCAATATTTCTATGTGATATCAAACGATGGGATAACTTTTGCAAACAGAACACAGAAAACAACCAAACGAGCTGTATCCACACACAAACAAAAGCTCGACATGGAACTAATCCTGTGTTTCTTAGACTTTACGGTAGGTCCCAATGTTGGGGTTTAAAGGCCACTGCAGGTGGGCTGCAGACAAACGGGTGTTCCTGGCCTCTCAACCTATAGCAGTTGGGATCCAATTCTTCCTGATCCAGCACCCTGCGAGTCCCATGAGGCCTGGACTCCTAGAAACAATTTATAAATACATAACTTCCAGCAGTCTTGAAGTGTATGACCACCAGATAGCTGAAACCAGACCCTTCCGAATACATCGCTTGAAACAGAAATGTAAATAGTTTCAGATTCTTATGATCGTGCTTTATGGGACCTGAGTCCAAGTATTGCTGACGTAGCACAAATGCAGCATCGGCTCCTGAGCTCAGTCATACATTCTCACATGTACGCTCGCAGCATTGCACACGTGCACAAGCTCAGTAACACGTCTACCAGGTGCAGCGCCTGCAGTTGTATTCTGTGCTGTGCTGAAACATCCAACCTGTGATTTACAGAGCCCAAGGCACAACACAGAGAGGGGACAGGAAAAAGACAGAGGTGACAGTGGAAAGGAAAGACAGACGAAGTCATTTTTTAATAAACATAGATGGTTGATTTTTGTTTGTTTTTTTCTCTCTGTGTGTGTGTGTATGCCTGTGTGTGGTAGTGATGGTCATTCAAGCAGAAAAGACCCCCCATGTCACCCATTAACACATTCTCGCCTTTGACCCCAAACTCCACTGAATGGCTCTCAAATGGAAGCCAGACTTTTGGGAGTGTGTCCATGTTTGTGTGCATTTTCATGTGGTCACAATCAGTTGCGTCCTTCTGCATGAGATGGTGAAGGGCAGAGTGACAGAGTGAGTTTGCGAGCACAAAGAAAAAGCGAGTGCAGAAATTGGAGGAAGTTTACACAGCCGACTCTGCAGAGCTCCAGGAGCTGCTCTATTTATAAAGGCGGCAAATTCCCACTTACATATGTGTGCGTATTTTAATTTAAGTACTTTTCAGCAACTCTGCATGTGTGTGTGTCTATGTCAGTGTGTGCGTTAAAATTAATAAATACGCGCAATTGAAGGTTTCCTGTTATTTAGCGGTGAGGCCAGAGGAAGTTATTTTGTGGTACACTGATAATTTTGGTCAGAACACTGGGCTATAAATACTGTCAGCGCTATGCACTCTATCCTGCCTTCCTCTCCTCGCTCCATCTCTCCATCACTTCCCAAAATGAAAAACTGGTGTGCTGCAGGAAAACAAGAGCAAAATAAGCATGCAAGGAGTTTGTTTTTAGATCTTTTACAGCATCTCTCCTTCTAGTCTGCTCTGATGTTAGGTTCATTGTAAGGAGAAGGCTTTGTGTGGCAACAAGCATGCCCCGAAGAAGTCCTGCTTTGATGTAAAATGTAAACCTATATTATCTCGGATAAGCTGAGTGATGCGAAATTTGCAGTTTAAGACATAGTACTAATAATGCACACAAGCACAGCTTCTGGGGAAAAAAATAATTACATTAAATTAAAAAGGTTTTACATTAAAGATTTATTTTTGTCTTATTCTCAACAAAACCCAAGAAAATATCAATACCTGCAATTCATTGATCCTCTTGAGTTTTTATCAGCCAAAAGCTAGCTTTTCCCTGTATGCCCCAGACCTCCATTGTTGTCCAGAAAACTATAAAAAACCACATCAATGAGCCACACAGTTGCACCAGGTCTTTGGTTTTATTCATTGTGAGCACTGTAAATTGTTGTGACTCAAACCCACATGCATCATTTTGGTGGCGTAAACGCTCACGAGTGCAGAAAATGTTTATTGATCAGCACCTATAAATAGTTCCCCACAAATGATGTGACGTTTATAGCAATCTAGTGTGCGGAGCTGTTTGCTAAACATTTTTTTTTAAATCATTATTGTGTATGTGTTACCTTTCCTCCTGTTTTTTCCTCTTTTTTTGAGATTTTGTGGGTCAATTCTGAGAAAAAGAAAGATGCTAACTTTGTCCTTGAAGGGAAAACTTGAAACAAATGTACAACTCAAAAGAACAAGTAGTGGCAAAAATACAAACTTTAAATAGGTAGTAATCAAGTATACATACTCGCATTGACATGGCACTAAAATGTGCATGTGGTCACTGCATGAAGCGTGTCAGGAAATTCCTTCAAGGTCATGTTAATATTCCAGATGCTTTTGGACATAAACAAGAGTCCAAACCGTGGAGCGGAAATTCAATTTGAACGCAGCTCTGCATGGCGATGCAGAGATGTTTATCTCTCTGTGCCTATCTCCGTAGCTGGACGGCTGAGTGGCCGCTTAGTGTTTACCTATGATAAGGCTTCTCTGTTTGACTACCAGTTAAGCTGTAGTCAACAAGGGGGCCACAATGGGTAACATAGTTTCTAGAACAACCTAATTGTTAGTGAGCTGTGTTGGGCTGCTATATGACAGCTAGGAAAGACTCCAGTCTTCCCCTTCTCCTTTAAACCTGATTCAAATAATTGGGGAAAAATGGATGGATGAATAGAATGACAGTCAAAAGTCCTATTTATGAGTGATTCAACCGTCGATACTATTGATATCAAAACTGGTATTGGTATCAGATCGATACTACCATGACAGGATCAATACTTTGTTTTAATCCTCTATTTTCAGTATTTTACCCACTGAACTGTGGTTTTTTGGGAAATGAAAAAATATGCTTCAAACATGCACTTTGAAAAATGTCTGAAGTTTTTTGGGTCTATTTTTTTTTTTTTTTTTAATTCTATATGTTTATATATCCCAATCTTTTTTACGACACGGACCGTTTTAATGTCAGTCAATATTTTCACGAACCAGCCTTTAAGGTGTCGCGGATAAATACAACAAAATAAAATGATACAACCAAGACAAAAACTATGTTATTTTGTAAATATAATAATAAAAGTGAATTCACTCTGTAATTGTGTAACTTTATTAGCAGCGTCCTCCTGAAATGCAGCAACAACATTAAGAGTCCTCCTCTCTGCCCCTTAATGCTCTCTGATCGCTATGGTAACGCATAAAATAAGACCCAGGGAAACCCAGTTAACAATTAAAAAACCCTGAAAACCATAAATTTCAGACTCGAGCCTCAACTTTCGCAGCCCAGCACCAAACGACTTACCGACCGGTACCGGTCCATGGCCCAGGGGTTGGGAGCCGCTGTTCTAAAGTACATTTATACAACAGAAGTTTACCCAAAAAGCTTTAGACATTTACCAAAATACATGAAAGGTTAAAAGGTGTGTTTTGTTGCGTTAGCTAATTATTGTGGAAAGTAAAAATCGCAATGATTTGTTGGTCATTAAAATGTGTTCAGAAATAGCAAATTGATAACGATTTATTCCACAAATAATGACACACTGCTCTCCACTACAGAAGCTGCTTTCATAAGTTTTGGTATTGATATTGGCACTACTGTTGCTGCAGTTTGCTTCGTATCTGATCAATACCAAAATTTTCAGTGAACAAGCAGAAAATGTTAAAAAAAAATTAATTGTCTTTACTGTTTGGTTAGCCCTACAATCATGGTTTATGGTCACCATATTACATCTATTGTACCTCTATTAATATTACATATTAATAGAGGTGCTTGAGGGCATGCAGTCTTCTCCTAAAAGATAGGTGTCACCACTCAGGAAAAACCTGTGCATCAGCGCTAGTGTAGAAATTGTATCAATCAAAAAATTTGAAACAGGAAGCAAAGAAATCGTTTTGGGGTTTTCATATCCTGAAAATCTTATCCTTTCATTTGTTTCCATGAACATGAATGTATAGATACATTTTTTTGACTGTCTCACTAATACCCTTTAATGAATTACTCACTGAAAAAGTCAAACACACTTAAGAACATTTAAGACAACATAAGAAAACGCAGCAAATACACACGAAACCCAACGGAAGTTGAATGAAGCTGACAAACAGACAAACAAAGCTCACAAAACACAACAGAAGTGATTTTGGGGAGACGATAATGTGACAGCACAGCTGCAGAAGTGACAGACACTAAAACATGAAGACTGCAGTCAGACTTTGGTATTGTTTGGTATTAGTTTACCGCAGCTGTTCTGTCGTGTTTCTGTCTACCGTAAAACACTTCCGTTGGGTTTTATGTGCCTTGTTCTACTTGCTGGTGTTTTCTTAAGTTGCAGTGCATTTGACCTCTCAGGGCCACCGTACTTTAGTATTGACACAATCTGTTTTCCATTTTAGTTAACAGGTAAAACTCTTGGAAAAGTTTAATGAAGAAACTCATTGTTCTATTCCTAGTATCTGAAGCAGTAATTACAACACAGCAGACACTACATGAGGTCATGTCATGTTACCGTTGGGGAAAACTGCTTTGCTGACAACAGCCTGACTCACAGCCTGAACCTTTACTTGTTTTCTGACATAGGCCATTTTGTCTGCAAAGACATTTTGGAAATCGACTCCTTCTGTAGATGCCGAGAATTAGATATATGCAATCAGGAATCCAGTCCGCGGTTCACACTCAGCAGGGTCGACATGCAGCTTTTTACTGCCAACATTTATGTACAGGTTAGTCTGAATGGCCTCCCGTCATTAAAGACAAAACAAGCACAGTCTAGATTTTATAGCAGGGCCACTCAAATCAGCAATCAACAGGAAGCTGTAGCTCTCCACAAACCGCTCTAGAAATCCCAAGGATAATTCAAGAGAATAATTACACACTCCCAGAGCTGTGTTTGAAGCCATATAATGCAATGATTTGACCACATCGAACTGAAGATGAAACCATCAAAACCATTTATTATCACGTGAATACATTAATGCTTCTGAAGTCCTGAAAAGGTCTTCTTCTCCTCCTTAGACATCAACAGACGTTAGTTGCAACTGACAACTGTTCACTCTGCGTTGTCAGTATCATTGCTCTCAATCAACCCTAGTTTATCCGGGGACTTTATCCCCCAGCAGCATCGGATCTCTCTGTTTACCCATCCCATAATAAGGCTCATTCAGCTGAGGACATCTTGATTAGGTCTGCTGAACGTCTGGTTCTCATTTAGCATGGAGGATGGGACGGAGAAAGAGAAGGAGGGTTAGCGAGCGAGAGGACACACAAAGTGAGGTGAATAAAAAAAAGAGAGGGCACTGTCTGGTTTAACAAACAGAAAGGAGACTGTCTTGTGTTAAGATTGTTAAAGTTTGATAAAGCTGGCGTGAGCTTGATTTTATGCAACTGACATGTGGCCAGAAATACACACGGAATTCTTGTCTTCCAAATTACTGGTGAGTCTGGGAGATATGGTACAGAATATGTAGGCTATCAATTGCATTTATTAGATTACAAAAAAAAAAGAAGCCTGACCCAGTTTGTTATCCTATTATGTAGCAAACTCTTGCTGATAATCTGTCCTGGGAAAGGTTGACACAGTACTTTCAGCAAACATCTGATAAATTCTGGTGTATTTGGGTTCACTTTGGGATATCCTTGAAAGACCTGCATGTCATCTCTTCCTGGTATATCACTAAACAAACTGGGCAGCTAGTGCACAGTTTATGGCGACATATCAGATATTAGACTTACGGTTATTTTGCAGGATACCAGGGTGTGTGTGATTTTCTGAAAAATAACAGTAAGTATACTTCACCTACACTGAAATCTGTCAGGTAGTTTTAAAGGAAATTTAAAGCATGTTTCATGATTTTATCACAACACGTGTCTAGTAAATTCGACACTACAGCCAAGACACGACTTACCTCAGCGTTACAAAAAACAGGACCCAACACCATGTCGTATCTGGGTTTTTTTCATATTTAAATGTGAAAAGTGATGTCGTTGGTGTTGAGAGTTAATTTTCTTTCAGTTCACAATATTTTTCATTTTGTCAGCCACTATAACAAAAAAAGTGAGTGTGCTATTGTTAAAGGTGACATAATGACTGAAACTAAAGTTAAAAAATAAAGGAAGAGCAAAATTTTTGTTAGCAAAAACTAAATCATACAGCTAGGTGGGTAAACAAATGAACAAATTACTGTTTTATACAGGATCTGTTATTGTACTACCCCTAGCTAGCATCTACGTCCTGATAATCCTACGTCGCTAGCTAAAAAAGTGTAATCTCTGACTGGTTGGTATGAGGTTCCTGGCGTTGTTAGCTGAAATTGGTTGCAAAGATGTGCTAGTTTTGGCCACTAGCAGATTGTCTGTGGTTTGCGGTGAGGACAGAATTGTCTGCAAACACTTGCCAACTACACACCAAGCAGTAGTGAAACTGTAAAAAGTGCAAAGCAAAACAGAAAAGGATACTGTTCATCTTCAAATTAAAATCTATTAGTTGCAGCGGTAAGGCCTAACTTTTACTTTAACAGTAGGCATTCTTTGTTTCTGGTTTGCATCTCAGTTTCACATTCAGGAGGTATTTGGCGTATATCGCCATCCTAGTATTATTAAACAAGGGCAGGTTTGCTCTGGGTGAGAAGCTAAGAACATGTCTGTGAATCCTAAGGTACCTGTTGACTCAAGAATATCCAGGTTTGTAGCCAAAGTGTGACCATAAATCACCCCAAACAAAGTTATTAGAAGGACTAGAAACCAACATTTGTACCCCATAAACCATAGACATGTAAGCAGTGTTGGGGAGTAACGGAATACACATACTGTTGTTATGTATTTAAAATACAAAATATGAGTAACTATATTCTGTTACAGTTACCATTACCGTTAGAATACAGTTACTTTGTTGAAATAAAGGGTCTTTTCCTGTTTCATATGTTAGGCTGTGCCCTCTCTATTTTTGGTAATTCCACGCCGGTGGAAACCCAAACAAAACACGCATTAAGAGGATCTAATGGATGTGTCTCAATCTCGCGGCCAATGTCAGCCATACTTGCGCCCACATAATGACATGAAGAAATATTTTTTAAAAGTATTATTCAAAAAATTATTTAATATGAAGGCAATAGCATGTATGAAGCATGTAAATATATTAATAAATCTGCAGCCAAAAAGAGTGCCTGATGAGCCCAGCTGTAAGTACAAAGTAAAGCTAGTTTTCGGCTACAAACCTGACATATAAGCCAAAGGTCCCTTTACGGTTCGGAGCCGCGGACCTGTTTTGTATACGCGCAAAATAGTTTTCTATATGAGATCGATGCAAAAAGTGCAGCCTTACCTAATGTCCACGCTACTGTTACTCATTTTATATTAAGATTTAAAAATCTAGTGGTATTGGTATGGTGAGTAGCCTTCAGTAATAGCAATAAATCACACAGCAATAGTACATTCATGTAGTTGTAAAAAGCTTGATAATATATTAACCTCCAGCAACCCCTTGCAACCAGTTGGAGAATACTCATTGTAATAATACTCACCAGTGGTTGACACCTCTGGTATTTTGCAGCCAGAGGTGTCGCCCCCTGCAGGTCATTAAAAATAAAGCAAGTTTCGGGTAGTGCTTTCTTTTTAAACTCACTAGTTATATCCAGCTTTTATATGATCTAACCAGGATGGGTTGCTTCTCTTTATGGGAAAGAATAGCTGCCTGAGCAAATACTAATCCTGTCTGAACAGGACTGAGAGAGTGCGAGAGAGAAAGGTTCTGTAACACTCCAGAGCATATCAACATTAATCAAGAAAATACTTTAAATATATCTCGTGCTTAACCATATAAGTGCAATTCAGCTTCATAGGAAAAGTAATAGATATGAAAATGTGTTACACAAACACAGCGAATCCAGCCATGGTGTTGCATCAGAAAATGCTGGTGTCACATTCACTTGTCCTGCTGTTTCCTCTCGACCTCAGCAAAACACACACGCTCACAAACCCTCCCACTCTGAAAACCATACACATACAAATACATACTGTCGCGCACATATTCAACTGTTAAACCAGATGGAAACACACGGGGTAACATATATACACTCTTATAGCATGTGAGTGTTTATCCAAATGTGGAACGCATACATACCTGGAGCATGTTTATATGAAAGTATAGAGTTCGTGTAATAGATAAGGGATAGTAGAGTCAACAGTACTGTAGATAACCTGCTGATAGAGTGTTCCTTAGCTTCCGCTGCCCTTTGTTTACCTAATGATCAAGTGGCTCTATATGTGTGTGTGTGTGTGTGTGTGTGTGTGTGTGTGTGTGTGTGTGTGTGTGTGTGTGTGTGTGTGTGTGTGTGTGCATGTCTGCATGAACACTTGTTATGTGGTTGGATTCCAGCTTTCATTGTGCCACAAACAGACCATATTTTTTAAAGTTAATGTTTTTCCATTAACTTTCTTATGTAAATTACATTGACATATGACTGATTTATTTTGCCAAATGCCTTCTGAGATTAATATCTTAGCTGACTATTTAGCAGCAGTAAGAAGTGCAGCAAAGTTTTGCATTGCATGTCAGTGTTACGGACGTGGTGGACGAGCAGGAGCTCATGCCTCACCTAATCTGACTGTGTGAAAACAGGAACAGCTTCAGCAGAGAGAGACAGAGTTGGAAAGACAGGCAGTTGTCATTCTTTCCCCTTTACAGTCTCCCATTGAACAAACAGCAGAGGAGGCATGCATCAGCAGAGGAAATTGGGAATGTGAAACATGCCAGATTAGAGAAGAAATCTGAGGGCCTGCAGACAAGCTCAATGGTTTCAACCATGGGAAAAAAACACGCACTCGGGCACAAACCCATACACACAAAACTCACACATGTGCACACGCACGCACACACACACATAACCGCAAAACCATTCAGATTTTGAGCCACCTGCTGCATTCCTGAGCCAATAAGTCAGCTACTTAAGGAGCCAGCTTATAACCATCCCAGTCAGTCAAAGAGTCACGCATTAACTATCCATTCCCTCAGTTAACCAGCAAGACAACAGCTCATATTTACTCATTTAATAATCTGCAAACAAGTATTCACAAGAAGCTTGAAGCAAAGTTTAAAAAAACAACAAACTACAGAGCAATACAAACAACTTGGTTGCTGCCTGATTGTTTGATTTACAGGATACACAGAACTTCATTAGGTTTGATCAGACCCTCCCTGTGTTCGGTTAGTGTAGTTAGTGTAGTTATAATACTGCAGATGTGAACTGAGCATTGGTCAGTTTGTTAGGTGGCCAGCCAGCCACCCACACATCCAGCAAGTCAGCCAGCGAGCCAGCCTGCCAGGCCGAGAGCAGAGGAAGCAGTCATTATCGAGGAAGCTAGGGCGTCTTAAAGCCATTATAAGCCCCTCAGAGAGAGCCAGTCAGAGGCAACACAGCTGACTGGAGTGCTTCAAAGCAGGAAGGAGCCCAGCCACCATCACTACCACCACCTCCAGCTGCCTGCATGTTCAATGGGAAGTGAGGAGTTTATAGGGTAAGATGGGGTTATAGGGCAGGGAGGATGACAAAAGATACAAAATACTTAGTAGCAACTAAATCTGCTTAAAAACAGAGTTTTGAGAATAAGCATTTCAGATGTGCAGGTGGTGTGAACTGAGTTAAACATGCACTGGTGTCATAAAGGAAAAGGAAAACTGCAAAACAAAAAGTCAAGCGATATAAAACGAGGTGAGGTTCAATTTTCAGTCACAAGAGATTGCCTCCTTTTAATTTTGTTCATGTTAGTTAAGTTTCAGTGGTTTTGGTTTGTGCACGCTTAGCTGCTGTTGCTTTTGCTGCAGTGAGTCCCCCTGAGAAACACTTAGCATTTAGAAAAGCAAGTAAAATATTGGGGTCAGGTTTACACCAATGATTGTAACAAAGTGGTTTCAAACCAAATTATTCTACAGAAACTGTTTTGTTTGTTTGCTAGTTTGCTTTGTGGGAACAGTGTTCTTTGATCGGAAATAGACACTGTCAGCCATGACATACCTATACCTAAATAATCTAAAAGTACTCTCCACTTAAAAACATTTAATTCCTGAAGAATCAGTTCTTATCCCTCTATTTTAATTTATTTTCAGTTTATACCCAGAGGATAGCTACCAGCCTTATGCACTCACATATGTACAGCTAAGCCCTCAGGCACACAAGCCTAGAAACCAGTTGGCAACCCACTGGCAACTGCCACTTGCAAGGGAAAAATGTGTGTTCTCCAAACAGCTGGTGAAAGGTTGCTGCCTGTTGCTGGTTGAAATCAGTTGCACATATGGTTCTCCATCAAAAACCTCCTTGTGATCACCCATTGTTTGTATAAAAGATGCCAAGCTATTCTGAAAACACACGCTAACTGCAACCAAGAAATAGTAAAACTTGAAAAAATACATACTGGAAATGGAGACCTTCTGCCTTCAACGCGTTGTACCTTACTGCTGACACCAACTGATTCAAAAAATTGAACTTTTAATTTGAAGGCACATGATCTCCGTTTCTGGTTTGCGCTGCTCTCTTCACAGTTTAGCGAGTGTGCAGAGGATTCAGTGTTATCCATACAAACTACAGCAATAGCAAGGATTTTTTCCAGTGCAGCACCATATACCAACCATTTCAACCAGCAACAGCAAGCAGCTTCCCATGAGTACTTGCCAACTGGTTGTAGAATACCTATTTTTCCCTAGTGACTGGTGGTTACCAGGGGCTTGCTGACTTTGTCTCTAGCCTTGCTCTCTAGCCAATCAACTTCACAGCCACTGCCAGTAGCCACTCACAACATTCCATCCACTCGTTTTTCCCTGGCCTATTGCTTTTTTGTTTGTTCATTTGTTTGGTAATGGGATCCTGTAAACCCTTATCTGTGTACTGTAGAAGTAAAAGCTCAACTAGGGGCAAGCTATAGCTAATTAAATAGCTAATCGCTAAATTAGCAACGCTAATACTAACAGCAAAAAGGGTTGACTCAATCTCTGAAGGCAGGGTTGTTGTTGTGGGATAAGCAGAAGGAGAAGATTTGATGGGGATGAGTTAGAAGTTTAGAAAGTTGGCAGTTACAGATGGAGACGCTTAGAAATTGTTTTCTATCTTCACCACCATACCTTCTACAAGATTTGAAAGGTACTTCAGTCGTATTATAAAATACATGAAAATTTCAAAATACCTTTGGGTATTTTTTAAAGAAATAAAAGAGAGGCTTACATTAAACCTCTTAAGTGCAATTAACTTTCCTGTTGTGTCTTTTTTTTCCTTCCAAATAATCTAATAAGAATCTATCTTCTCTGTCTTTGTTTTGTTGCTTGTCTGATTAATCCATCTGTCCTTCTCACCCTCCTCCCATCTCCCCCTTACGTTTCCTGCATCACCCCTTCCTTTACACTTTACCAGCCGCCTCTCACCACCTCCTCTTCTCTCCAGCACCTGTACCCCTGCGGAGGGGAAGTTCCGGAGAAGAGGAAACCCCCGGGGCAACCAGGCACCTCACAGATGGTTAGCAAATTACACCTTCATTACCTCTATTCTCCTCTTCCTCGCTTCCTCTGGTCATTGCTTCACAATGACTTGCTGTTCCTGTGACCCTTCACATCTGTCAGCAGCTGACCTGTCAGCTCATAAAAGTAGCACCTACTTAGGAAAAGTAAGGAAATAAACGTTACTATTTTTCATATAAGCTGAAGCAAAATGGTAGGTGAAACATGCTCGTCTCTACTGTTATTACTACAAAATGTTAATGGAGTACACCTTTTTTCCCCAGGGGACAACATATTTTTTTGGTTTTAGTAGCTAAATTGTGGTACAATTACGTACACAGGTGCAAAGCCGTAAAACAACCAGGAGAAGTTGCTGCTTGGGGTCAACCACAATGAGATCTCGTCAGTTTAGGTTATTAAAAACAGAAATGCATCTTTAAAACCATATCAGACATGTGAAATTCAATTTTTGTTTGGACCATGTTTGATGTAGTTTCCTTTTAATCATTAAATGCAAAAAAAATTAATGAAAGCAGAATAATCTTTCCATCCATCTGATACAAAAGATTAAAGCTGAAATTGCTTTCATGTTGAAACTTATTTAGTTTTGTTTGTTAACGGCACAGTATCATGCCCAGTAATAAATACCGCACTCAGGGTTTGGCCTGATGGGAAGAAATTGACACAAAGCTAATTCTATTGAGTATTCTTACAGAAGTTTTAAGTAATAAATCACAGTCGTTAATAAGTCAGGTTTGGTGACTATTTCAACAACAGTCTACAAATACAGAGATGAGCTCATAAAAAACAAAGATTATCTTTAAGTGCTTTGTTTTGGTTCACTCTTAGTCGCACCAGCTCCATTCCCATCAAGATCTTCACACGTTGTGTCTCTTGGACTGGAAAGTGAATTTGTCAAAACGTCTCAGGAGGTAAAATAATAAAAACCGTCTGATAGAAAGCTGCTCAAGGGAACTATAAAGTGGAGCACTAATCATGAATGAATTACTTCCTTGTGATTTATGACACGAGATCATCCTGAGAAGTGTGTTTTTTATTTGGATGTTGCTTTTCAAATGGCGTTTCTAAATCATTGCACAAGTTATGAAGACAGACCCGGTGTGATGTAATCTTCTGCATAGCTGGGGGATTTTTAAAACAGCAAGCGTATTGGTAAATCGCTGTGTTGAGGTTTAGTTCCTGGATTTGTGTCCTTGAACAGCTGACTAAAATATCAGGTTAGCAAAACGTGTGTATGTATGTGTGTTCACTGATCAGATTTGCGTAGTTTCCGTCATCTTTGCCATGAGCACACTTGAAATAAATACAGGTCTGAGCTGTTCCTAACAGGTCTCTTAAAAAGAGTTAAATCAAACTGGGGCTGCATGTTGGTGTTACCCATTACTGTGCAGGCAATATGATCACTTTAGAGGAACTTTGCGTAATTTAAATCACTTTCCAGGTGTTTTATTTTGAAAAATGTATGTCCTATTTTTTTCACGGAGCTCTTCCTCTGACAATAAAATAAGCTTTCGGCTGCAAAATCATCTCAAAGGGGTTATTTCTTTTATCTGTCTGCTTCTTTATCCATACTTATCATCATTTGGGTTTCTCATCTCTTTGTGTCCTGCTGGTTTTAAGGAAGAAGGTTTAAATTTTTAACTTTTCTATTTTTTCCATTACTCTATGACTGGATGGCTACATGACATGCTGTTTATGTTCTGCAAACAAACTAATGAGATCCGCATTTCTCAGAGATTTTGGTCCATATTGACACAATAGCGTCATGCAGTTCTTGCAGATTTGTCAGCTGCACACTCATGAGCATGTCGGTTTTGACCAATCTGGTTAAACCGAGACCACTGCACAGCTCAATAGCTGAGCTTGATGCACAAAATGACAATGAGTAACCCGCCAAACGTCATTATGAAGACGGTGTTGTGTCCCTTTTCTGACAGCAAAAAACATTTCATGATTAAGAGGTGGATGACTTTTTCCACCTCAACAGCAGTCCAGGAAAACCTTTTCTTTCAAGCTGGATGTTATTGGACGAGAGAGGCATACAACATCTATAGAATTACCGGATACGTGTTTTTTGTGGTGGTGGTGGTGGTGGTGGTGGCGATGATTTTTTTTAGATATAAAAATCAAGGTTATCTGTTAGATTCATAGGATAAGACGTAGGGTTAAAAAGAATACAGTGAGTTTTCGTGAAGGACATTCATCAGATGGCAGATTATCTTTAACAGCCGTACCACATCAAACTGCAGAGATTGCTGGAAAGTATGTGGTATTCCGTAAAGTCTTGTGTATATTTTATGTAGTGAGTAAACAAGGGAGGGGGGGGGGGGATTTGGGGCACAGCCAAAGCCAGTTAAACAGCAAACTGCACCAGCAGTGGTTGCTACTAGCAACAAATCATTGAACTGAAACTAACTGCTGGTGGTAAAACAGTGGCTGAAAACTAGCCACGCCTACCACCTGAACAAAAAAACCAGCAGCGTCTCCTGGACAGTTTGCTGCTGCCGCGACATGTTCAGGTATGGAAAACTTATGTGATTAACACAGTTTGAGCATGCTGTGTTTTCCACATCAGCTCATTCCCATTCTTTATTAAAGCTGAATGTGGTTCACACTGAGAAAAATATTTATATATCACTGCAGACGTGGTTTTATGTTTGCACAGGTGAGCAAATGTATTCATTCTTGAAGCCTTATGCACCACAAATGTATTTAACCATGAATTAATACCAAAATGAGGGTATTAGTTTCCCGACTGGAAAAAGTTCAGTGCGTTGTGACAAGTTTTGGCTGCGCAGTATGCATTTGTGAAACACTGACCCACCATCAGAGCCAATGCATTTGTGAGGTACGGATCGCCTTCGTTACCTGCGTCAAAGCAGAATGAGATGTGCAGTTCTTATAAAAATGTGGAAATTGACAAAAGTGAAAATGCAGTATTGAAGAAGCTGTGGATCCAGCTGAGAGGCAGAGGGAGAGCCCACAGCAGTCCAGAAGTTCTACAGTCCTACTGCAGTGGAGTGACAATGAGAAAAGTGAGAGTATGAGTCATACACAAACCCCTCCCTCTCTCCTTCACCCCCCCCCCCCCGGCCCATCCTACCCCCACCCCTGCCCATGTAGCCGGGTTACGTCGATCCTGACTCATTCATTCACAGCCGAGTCTCAAGCCTGCCTTTGTTATACAGATGAAATTGTGCTACTTAAGAGACCATCCCAGCTCTCATTATAGTGCTGTGACATACTTTATCGCACTGGCTGCTGGAGCCCCATTCATAAAAATGCTCCAGTCTCTGAGTATGTGCCGAGGAAGGCTCATGCACACACACACGCGCGCGCGCGCCCATGCACACATCTTCAATCCCACATTTGGATGCCTTGTACATCTGAATGAGTTGAGAATGATTGTTAGGGTTTGGCGTTTAATCCGTGCTGGGGCCACCCACACTCAGAGTGTGCAGCCATAGTTCTGTAACAGATTTGGGATGATGTCCTTTGAGGGTGCTCCGTCTATCTGCTATCATAGGTGGCTCTCAATTTATGAAGTTTCACCTCTAACTGGTTACATTCCCTTTTTTATTTTTTATTTTTTGTCTATCCTCCTCTTCCTCCTCACTCAGTGAAACAGCATCTACCTACATGTGGTTAGCTCATCTCCTTTTCTTCCTCTCCTTCTCTCTCTGGTTAGCTCATCTCATCTCTAGGCAGTCAGCGTTGCAGGCAGCTAATTATAGGCCACACTGTGGAGCGCAGGGCCGGATGTGACAGCATGCTGTGTATGTGTCTATACGTGTGCACACTGTATGTCTCCTTATCTGTGTTAAATGCAGACATATATGTCGCTGCTGCTCTCTGTATGTCTTTCTGCATACGTGTGGAAGTTTTTCATGTGTTGTGTTGTTCTTTAACGTCTCACTTTATGAGGAACTGCTGGCGTTTTTGACACTCAAAGTGGATATTTTGCTGGTCCTCACTTCTGAAGGTTTGGGAATGTATTGTTGGCAGCACTCACATGAATAATAATACAAAAGTGTGTGTCTGTGTGCGTGCAAGTGTGTGGACGAGCCACCAGCAGGATATCCAATCCCCGCCTCTCCCACACTGTACTGCAGCTCTGACTCATACAAGGTGGAGGCTGAGACAGCCAGGGTCTGATGGCTGGCAATGAGCATGTGCACACACACAGGCACACATACATGCGTACAAACTCCTACATATGTAGCCTATATGGCAAAGTAAGCAGGTATGGACTTATAATCCCTTCTTTTGGGGGAAGGCTTTAGTCATGTGCAAGGGAACAGACTGTATTTTACTGAAATGTAGTCTCAAAATTTTTAGCATTTGTGTGTAGCTGATTTACCTTCTTATAAGATTTTTCTGTTTGTCTGCAATTGTAGGAAATTACAGAAGACAAAGACCTGCTGTTTACAATGTTGCCCCCAGAGGCTACAAATAGTTTTACACTTTACACGTACGCGTCCACGACAAACATGCGTGGACCCGGGCAGTCGGGTCTCCAGCAGTTTGAGCTTCAAGTCCATTAAAAGTAAGTATTTTATTAGATAAACTGTTTCATCTGGGAAAATTTGGTGCAGCTACTTTTATCCAACATTAAACTGATTTTTTGGGATCTGTTTATGGTAGCAGTGGAAGTGGATTTCTGGGACTATTAAAGTAATCTGCTTCTGGTGATTTAGCTCACTGTGTTCACCTCTGAGCTGTCAGCAGATTACCATGTGGTAAGTTATCACTTTTTTTTTTTTTAACTTTTTCCTCTTGATAGGGCTAGGTGACATGTGGAAGTTGTCACAGTGTAAAGTTTGATAACAAATACAGGTTTTTAGCCTTCAGCCGTGAAAGGGCGATGGGGTACTGTGGACACCCAAGTTTGTGAATACGATAACTCGAGAATGAGGCATTGTAGGCTTTTCAAAATAATACCATAGGTGCATGTACAAAAAACCTTGGACGACGATCTCAGTGGCCTCGGCCTCGAGGTCAGAGGTCAAGTTTTCAATAATCTTGTGAATGCATAACTCAAGAATGAGGTGACGTAGGATTTTGAAACTGATACCATAGGTGCATCTACTTAAAATCTTGGACAAGCTCTAATCCCAGCGACCTCAAAGGTCAAGAAGTCACCTAAGAGTTTCACATTTATAGGGGTAGCAGTGTTTTTAATCTTTATCTAGAACTGCTACATACACTTTAAATTGTGTGATGCATTGATGTGTGTACAAATTCTGATTCACTGGTGCACTTTAGAAAAGCCGGCAGATATAAGAAGTTTCCAAGTCAGACAGAGTTCTCAGAAAACATACATGTATTTCTCAATGAATTGAGCTGCATCCATTTGTGTCTTACGCATATAGGGTACGGCTAGACAGACGATAGTGACGGCTTCGCACGTAAAGGATGAGATCAGCAGTCGATATGTATCAGACGCCATGGGAACTCTCTCTCCTCCCTCTCTTCCTTATCACTCTTTCTTTCCTCTTCTCCTGCTCTGGTCTGCCTCACAGCTTCCTGTGTCACCCCTCCCCCCACCTCGTTAAAAGGAGAGCGAGAGAGAGACCTGTTCATTCATGCATTCAGTCAGTCAGCTGAGCAAGGAGTGAGGGAGGAGAGAAAGAGAGAGAGAGAGAAAATGAGAGCGGGGATAGAGGAGGAGAGGCGAGGAAGGCTTCCTCCCAGCGATGAATAGGTCACCTGTATTACATCACTGATGGGGGATGGAGCAGTGGAAAAGAAAAAAGCTAAAGGTAGGACAAAAAAAGACCAGACCCCTCCTTTCCTGCTCTCTTTTCCTCATCCTCTTCATCTCTGTCTCCTCCTCCTTCTGCCCTTCTCTCTCTCGCTCTCTCTCTCTCTACCTCGCCACCCCCAACCCCCTCCCCCCCCATCCTGACAGTATGAGTCACAGACAGACTAGTTCCCTTGATGCACTGCGGAAACGTAATGTGACGTAGCCTCCACCTCTCCCTATCTCGCCACACACATCCCTCCATCGCTCTCATTCATTTGTCCGCCGCTCCCTCCCATTCATCCATCCTACCGTCAGAGCACAGCAAGCCTCCATTCACAAAAAGCCCTGCAAGCCGAGGAAGAGACGGCAGGTGGACTTACGACGCCAGGACACACAAACTGTCACGCAGTACGATGACATACATTTCATTAAAACACTGTAACAGTAGCAGTTTTTTTTTTTTTAATTGAATAGTATAGATTCATATCACGTGATTCAGGGCATCTATTTGAAATTCATCGCCACAGAGAGCAGGCAAGAAAAAAAAAGTCTTGCCAGATGTAATGACTGGTTTTAGCTCAGATGTGAGCTCGTTTCACAATTGCTTTTTAGAGCATGTTGTGGAAGATTTACTGTTGCCATGGTTACAGCATGTGCTGTCAAATATGAGTGAGACTGCCAAGAGCAGTGATTTGTTACAGTAATTAGGCTGTTGTCAGAAAGTGTGTTTGAGGTGTCCCATTGTGAAGAAAAAAATTGACTTGCAGCGTAAAACTGTGGCTGAGGAGAGAAATTAGATGCTGCGTTAAGCACATTCTCCAGTTCAGCAACTACAATTTAAAAAAATGGGAATAAAATATAACAGAAACTATATGGCACCTCACATCTTAAGGATAGACGTATCAATCTACCGCCTTGTCGAGCATCCATATGTAGTTTGAGACGACAGGCGGAGCAGATACATACAGTAGTTTGAAGACAAAGAAGTCAGGTGACTTCACGCTCTCGTCTCTGACGTCACTGAATCGCTTCATCTCTGCGGGTCTGATTTGTCCGCGTGTTATTAACCCACGGCATTCACAGGCACGACACAACGCAGACAACACAGCGAGTTCGCCCTTTGTGACGGAAAATTTAGAAACATCTGGAGAACGTAAGCTGTCAGCAGTCTGTGGAAGAAACCAGGGTCGGTTATTCCACCAGAGGAGGAGATGTGATGACAATACATTATTGTTAACGACTGAAAGAAATCTGAATATGATACTTTTATGGTAAATGGCTGAGATTGGGTGGGCTAGACACATAGACAGCACTTTTTTAGTGTACTGGCCTTTTTTATATACAGGCACATTGTATTCATTATTGATTGAGTGACAGGAGAACAATGGTGTATTTCCTGTAAAACATATAACCAATCAATATATAAGAGTCAGAGTCACAGCAGCCATGAAAAATGCCTAGGTAGTGTTGAAACATGAACTTCATTTTACCACTGTACTCATATCAACGTGGAAAAGAGGCAACATATTCTGGCTCCCACCCAAGATACCTTAAATGATATAGAATTCTCAGTTAAGAGACTACTCTTAATCTTAATGTGTACTTTTAACCCAGACTCCAAAAACTGAACAAGCTTTCAAACAAGCTGATGATTACTTGAGGGGGGGGGGAGTGGCATTTCAAGTGCGTTCGCATGGGCGTCCAAAGCAGAGCATATTTCCCCGAACATAATCAGAGGGTCATTTTATTCCATTACAGTATAAATGTTAAAATGGATGACGTCACTCAAGCAACAAACATGAGGAGTCAGCCGTCAAGAGACGAACGCTTCAGCGACTTTAGGAGGATTTTATGAATGAACGGGTAACATTTGGGTCTATCCTGCTGGCTGGCTGAGGAGCCGAGCGGAGAAAATCTCGACGTACAGTATGATTCACCACAACAAAGTGTTTGGGAGGGGGTGATGATGTCATCGGTGGCGGTGGTGGGGAGTCATCTGTGAGTCAGAGAGGGAAAAGAAGAGGAGGAGATGGAGGAGGAAGAGGATAAGGAAGAGAGGTGAGTAAAAAAAAAACACACACACACATGGAGAGGTGGGGTACCTGCTGTGCGTGACCCATGGTAACAAGCGATGCTGGCCTGTGGATGACTCACCTCAGATTTATCAACCTTGCACGCTCACATCACGCAGGGATGCTCACGCCATCCGCCATGATACACATGGACAGAATAATAAATCATACTCACTATCATAGCCTCCTTTGATGCATTCAAAGCATCCCCGTTTAACATAAATGCACCTCCCTCACACACACACACGCCACATAAAGTGCAGGGAGAGGAGGGGAGGGTCAGGATGACTCACACTTCAATGATAACACTCCTCCCCCCATGGCCCAGTCGCTCTCTCTCTCTCACACACACACACACACAGACATGAGGAAGACGAAGAAGAGGAAGAAGAAGGACATATCATTTGGATGCAACCCACATCCTCCCCACATCCTGGGAACCTCCCATCTGAAACTCAGACTGACAGCAGGAGGCTCCGGCTGAGTGCAGTTTGTCTAAGGTGATGGGGAATCTCTGGCAGGATATTGTGGCTTTAAATAAATGAGGATGTTAAAAGTTTGTAGCAGCGTGTCAGTTTGTTGTGATCAAATCAATGCAGGAGCAAACAACTTATCTTAATCGTGTTTTCTCCTGGTGTCTCGTCTGCTAAAGATAACATATCAAATTTGCCCATTCCAGTTAACAGAAGAGAGCATATTTTCCAGGTAGTGTAAAGCTGTTGGGCCTATCAGTGAGCTTTTTGTTGGCCTTCCAACCTCTAAGTGCACATCAGCGTTTGTATTTTTGTCTGCACTAAGTTAAATCTGCCTACTGTTTACCACTGCATTGTGTCATGCTGTTTTGCTGTGGACTGTGTGTGATTTATTGGTTTTGGTTTTATTTGTTTGCTGTTTTGTGTTGTTTTTTTCATTCTGTGCCCACACTGCAAATGAATTTGCATTTGCGACAATGTAATGAATCAGTCGGTTAATTAATTTATCCAATTTGTGTGGAAAAGCAATTCCATATGACCCAGGGGTACAATTTCCTCCCATGTTTTTGACAGTAACACAAATGTTCTCATTATTCATTGATTGTATAATTTAAACTGATGCTTCCGATTTTAGTGGGGGAATTTATTATTTTACCTTTATGTGGTAGTAATAGATTTGCACTTTGGCAACAGCTGTTGCAGTTTTAGTAGAGTGGTTGAAAGTGCCCTGCTCTAGGGCCCAAAGGTAGGATGAGAGTACAAAAAAACCTAAAACTTTAATGTCTGCAACTTTATTTTGGTATAATAAAGGAAAACTGTAGGAAGCATTGGGCTGGCTTTGTCCAAGGTGTTATACACTCACCAGCCACTTTTTTAAGTACGCCTGTTCAACTGCTTTTTAATGCAAACGCCTAATCGGCCAATCACATGACTGGAGCTCAGTGTACTTGTAGATCATGTAGACCTGATCAAGACAACTGAAGGACTCACAGAGAATAGTCCAAAAAAGAGAAAGTATCCTATAAGCACCAGGTCCCGAAACAAAAATGGTTTGTTGATGCCACAGGTGAGGGTAGAATGACCAATCTTTGCAACCAGTGTTGACCAAAATCTCTGAGGAATGCTTCTGGCACCTTGTTGAATCTATAGGACGAAGAATTAAGGCCATTTAGAAAGAAAAACACGGTTCCACCTACTACTAGTAAAGTGTCTAGTTAGTGTAAATTGATTTGTTTCTGCTGAAGTACTTGGTTCACTGTTTCTAGTTTTGCTGAGATCATCGTAACAGCTCTGTAGAGGTAATCAAAATTCAGCTGGTAGACAAAGCTTCTGAAAACTCCCTGTTTCAGGCTCCTCATCGTGTAAATGAAAACTTTTTTTAAAAAAAAGAAGAAAAAAATCAACCTTACAGAAACCAGATAAGTAAAGCATGTCCTTTTGGAAAGATGGCTCACTCCCACACACTCTCTGTAAATCATAAAGACTCCTCTTATCTTTTGATAGCTAAAACATGCAAGCAGCACAGCCGCTTGGCTAGCACACATAATTCCCATCCATTACTCCAAGAAATACTTCCGTCTCTGTAAATTGACGGCAGCTGACAAGACACAGACAGGTTTTGGCACAATAGAGTTATTTTATGAATGACATCTGGATAACAAGAACACCTGCACTGGGTGACCCTGCTGGAGCAGAGGAGGAATGACATTACAGAGTGTTTTGAGTAGACTGAGGCACAATGTGGACGACAGGGAAGTTTTGCTGTTTGTGTGCTTTTGGGGATTTGCAGCTAAAACACTGTCAACAGTTAAACTATCTGCACCTGGCAAAGGGAAGTTTGTTTATCCAAGGTCATTTGGTGACGTGGGGATTCAGCAGACCAGTGCTGAAGGTCTGGTTTATGACCTTTGCCCTTTTGTCCACCCCTCCCCCCCCTTCCTTTTTTCCTCCTTCTTAGAAAGAAACACAGTATCTTGAATTACTTAAGTACTATGTTTTGTAAAGCTGATACAGTTTAAAGTTCTGATGTTCAGCACAGAGCCACAGAACGTCTGTATTTTCAGAGCGCCAGCTGTTTCTATTTAACAATGTGTACACTGCAAAAGAAAAAAAATTACTTCAGGAAATAAGATTTCCAAAAAGAACCAGTGGTGCGTCAAGACAGAGGTAAACAGCAGGGTAAATCAGTTTTCAGAGGGAAGATAAACTTTTGCTGAAAAATGTCGACACCATTTAGCAGTAGGTGGTACACTTGTGTCAAATTCAAAACTTGATGTCATTAAATCTGAAATTGTTTAACAATTACTCCTCAAAAATGGCATGGGCTACCTGCCATGAGGCAAAGCGCACCCCGAAGGCCGTTAACTAAACTTCCATGTTCTACTCCTGGTGGCATATATTATTTGCATGCTGTAAAATAAAAAAAGATAAAGTGATATTTTCCTTTTGAGAGCTGTGAAAAGGATCTGAATGGAGCCAGTGTCGAGTCAGCTGAGACCCACTGGAGGCCAGTCAATATCCAGCCGTTGGGTGGGGTCGGGTTGGGGGGGGGGCGGCCTGAGAGATAATGTGACACTGTGCGACATTTACGGTTTCCAGTAAAAGCCAACGTCTGTTTCAGTTGATGTGACAAGTCTTCCAGGTGGGGTGACCTTCACTTCCTGTTCAGTTGCAAGGTAAAACACTGCTGACATGTATAATTAGCCACCGCCAGTAAATCATCTTGTTTCTTGTGCACACATGTCTCGTATGCTAAATTTAGCACAGCTAAAAGTACACCTCGTGTCAGTAGCTAAACTTTGTGGCAAGCACGGTTTTCCTCTCTATGTGGCTGGATAAAAAGGTGTGAACTCCACAATAATGACTGGATAAAAAAAGTATCCAATGTAATTTAGTTTCGATATTTGTATCCAATAACGGAGCACAGACTCGTGTAAAAAAAGACACTGTACAGTTCTGTGAAAACTAATTCCACAGCTTGTAGAACCACTTTTAGCAGCAACAACTTGAAATAACTGTTTTCCGTCTGACTTTATCGGTTTCTCACATTGTCTGTCAGTATTATTTGGGGCGTTGGTTCAGTTCATTGAGGTTCTCTCTTAAGGTTAAGGTCTTGACTTTGACTGGGCTATTGCAACGCCTTGATTTTTTTCTTTTTCAGTCCTTCTGTTGTAGATTTACTACTGTGCTTTGGACATTTGTCCTATTGCATGATTTAGCTGACAGACGGATGACCTCACATTTGACTAGAAAACTTTGGTATACAAAGGAGTTCATGGTGGACTCAGTGACTGCAAGATGACCAGGCCATGTTGCTCCAAAACAAGCCAAAATCATCACCGCTCCTCCACCGTGCTGACATACTGTGTTTGGCTTTCATAAAATGTGGCATTCATGATCAAATGTCTACACGTTGGTCTAATCAGTCCAAAGCACATTGTTCCAGATGTTTTGTGGTTCACTCTGATACAACTTTGCACCTAAGCTGTGCTGCCATTTTTTGAGAGAAGAGGCTTTCACTGCCAGCTGTTCCAAACAGATTGTGCTTGTTTGGATGTTTTCTTAATTGTACTGTAATGAACTTTTTCATCTCTAACTAAATTACCAGTGTGCACCCAGTGTTACAGCACTAATAAAACAATGTATTTCTGTCATCCACACACAGGTAAAGAGTTTCCAATAAGGAGTGTGATCACATGTGCAGCACATATAGGTAAAACCATTAGAAAATTGAACATAAAAGTGCAATTCACTGGCTTGATAGCGACTATTCAGTAGCAGCCCACTTTAATTATATAAAATATGATATAGCATCCTTTGACTTTGTGGTATCAAACACGTTTCAGCACCACCTAGAGGAGACCATGATTTATTATTGAAGAAAAGAGAGGCTTTCTAGATGTTTACTTTGCAGACTTTGTCACCCACAGGATTAAATGGTGAACTTCTGAATATAATGTTGCAGTTTCTCATATGATCCTATTTTGTAGGGATTATTGTACTAGACTGATAGATTTTGATGTCGTTTGCATTCTCATAGTATTGCACATGATCGACTGGATGAAAGAAAGCATTTCGCAATAGTAATAACTAATTTTTAAATGGTGTTTTTAGAATGTTAAATGGATATTTTCCTTGGATCTGGATGTTACTGATAAATGTTACAAATGGGTGTTTGCTTTTCTTCTGGCTTTTAGAGAATCAATCACAAAAACTACTGTTGTTTTTGAGTCCAGTTTGTGTCTAGTCAGTACTTCCTAATTGGTGGATTGCATTCTGCCTTTGTGAGTGGTAGTATATATTACTGTGCGTGATTGTGTGAAAATTGTTTTACTGTACCTAACAAAGGTAGCTTGGACTGAAACGTATTTCATTAAAAATAATGGCGAAACAGTGTAAGGTCATAATCTATATACATGTACACTTTTTTTGTAATATTTCTTTCCTCCTGGCCACGTGTTATTGATTCAGGTGTGCAGAGCTTTCTAAACGGATTAACTGGAGTTTTTCTTTCCCACTGTCACCAAGTGCTTGCTTAAAGGAGGTTGTTTGCTCAAGCCCTCTCTGTATTACTTTAACTTACAGTATGAAACACCTTGAAGTGACTGTTGTTGTGATTAGTTTTTATATTTAAAAAAAAAAAATGTAATCATACAAGCATTGCATAGTTTGACCCTAAGGTGCATTTGCTGGATGTGCACACTGAATGCACCAGACAAGCAAATATTTCAAACTTCTGCTTTCTACATTGGTGCTCAGACTTGCTGATGATCACGTAATCAAGTGCATTTTATTACCAACACCTGGTGCACACTTTCCCTACGGAAGCTTTAAGCGTGTGTGTAGTTTTTCACAGAACTGCACTGTCTTGTAAAAAAACTTCTCTAATTCCACACTGAAAACACAAAATGATGTCCTAAATTTTTTTTAAGTAGCTGGCTCAATACAGTGAAAACAAAGTGCAGCAGTGAACCAAAAAAAAAAAAAAAAAATCACTTCCACATTAATGAAAAAAAAGTTTATTTCATTGTTACATCAAAGAAAAACTCTCGTTAATGAATATATTTCTCACTCCTAAGAGTAGAATTTGAAAATCACATCTGGCAATACATTTTCTCTCTCTCTGGACACCAACTGGGTGCCAGTGACTAAGACAGGGCGTTGGCGTCATTTATTTGAACCGAAGTGTCCAATTGCACATCTAAATCCAGTGTCAGACTAGCAACATGTCCTTAAGCGAAGCAGTGATCCCTCAAGCTTGGTCATCCCTGCATATAGGGGTGATCAGGCCGATATACATATAAAGCAAATGGGGAAACAACATTCCTAATTACAGTGAGGACATGGAGTGTTTATAAATAGATGAGGAAAAATGCTCTGGAGTAACCTGGCACCTGATCTTCTATGGATATACACAAATGTTCTCCCATATTTTTAGCCTCGAACCCACAGAAAGCTAATAATTGTCCCTTTACAGCCCTATATTACCTGAACTGTGTACCATTTGACAAAGAGCAAAACGCATTGGTCAAAAAGGTTAAAAGCATTAAATTGGTACTTGAAATATATTATTTTACATTACACAAATCAACCCATAACCCCAGAATTATCCATTGACCCCTGGGATGAGAAACACCTTTATCTATACAAATGACTTCATTAGAAGTCAATTGTGCCCCACTCCCCCACCAAAAAGAGAAGAACAAAAAGCAAGACTGCCCCCTGGTGGTTAAAGAGGGAACCAAGCATGCTGCAGATACCAATAGATGGTAAAATTGTAATAAGGCATCATTTATACATTTACTACACACTTCATAATTGTAAAATAGCAATTGACAGTTCACCACTAACAGCTGAAGGGTTTTACAGATTTCTCAGCAGTCAAAGATTTACACCAAGAGGGAACAACAGACGTGATATTGTCCAAATCATGTTAGGCCGAGGGAGGAAAAACATATATATTTTCTCCCTATCTGATTGAATAACGCTTAACAGTGTGTCTCACTGTAGAAACAAGAAAAAAAAAAGAATGAAGGGGTTTAGTAGATGAAGAGGACCCGGGTACGGGGCAGGGTGGCAAAAGTGTCCGCCATCTTGCGGATTCTGGCATAGTTGATGAATCCTCGGAGGAAGAGCAAGAGGCCTGAAGAGGGGAAGAAAGAGGCATGAGACTAGTACAATAAACAACAATGCTACATCTCCATGTGACGACTTTCACTGCCCCTAGGTGCAGCTGCTCTTACTAGCAAAACAAAGACAAAGGGGTTTTCTTTGTACTGTAGGATCTTTATCTTACAACATAAATTGCCTTTAGTGACTGTTGTGGTTTGGCGCTATATAAATAAGTGAATTGAAGTAAAGTGATAGCAAACCAATTCCAATTTGCAAATCTCATAAGCCTACATTTTATTCCCAAGAGAATAAAGAAAACATATCAAACATTTAAACAGAGATTTTATTTCATTTGGTTCAGGAGAAATAGTGGCTAATTTGGGATTTATTGTCTCCAGTAATTTGGGACGAAGATAACAAAAGGCTGGAAAAGTAAGTGGTACGAAAGAGAAACAACAGGTGGAAGATTTTACAGCTAATTAGGCTAGCTGTTGACGGATCAGTAAAATACTGGCAACTGCCATTGACACCCCTCAGCCTCCTAGCGCGCGCGCACGCACACATGCACACCCCTATGGTATCGATTTCAAAGTTCTAGATCGCCTTGTTCTCAACTTTTCACATTTACAACAACAATATACCATCAGCCTTTTATAAAAAATAATTAATTAATTAAAAATGATTGCATATTTAAACAGCATTTGAGCGAGGCAGAGTTCCTCACTTGTATAAAGATGGGCAGAACGGTACATAATATCATCAAAAGATTTGCAGAGAAATCTCTGTGTGCAAGGGACGAGGTAGAAAATCACTACTGGATGTATGAGATCGTGCTGCTCTGGATTAAAAACAGGAATGAGAGAAATCACTACATAGACTCATAAACAATCACCGAGAAATCGCCGTCTGTGAAAACAGTTCAGAGCCGTCCATAAATGAAGGATAAGGATCTATCATGCAAAGAAGGAGCCACATGTGAATGTGATCCACAAATATCTTCATCCAGCCAAAGTTCATTTATAATGGACTGAGGAAAAGTGGAAAACTGCTCTGCGGTCAGAGGAAATGAAATTTGAAATTCCTTTAGGAAATGTCTTCTGGACTAAAGAGGACAAAGATGATCCAGCTGCCATCAAATTCAAAATTTCCATTTATTTATATTTTTTAAATGGCCCCCAACTTTTTGGGGGGAAAGTGATGTATACATAGGGTACTAAATAAAACATCAGAATAATAAAAATTAAGGAAAAATAAAAACTTTTGTGCCAACCTGCTTCTATATTTGCTTTACAATGAAAGATATCACATGATTCATATTCATAGTTTCCCTCTCTCTCATCCTGTGAACAACTTGTGAAGTTATGTACTTGTCATTTCATTTCTGTAATTTTAAAGAGGTAGTTTTATCAAATGTTTTTTTTTCCTTACACTCTGAGACACCCCAGACCTTCCAGTTTTACTCCCATCTTTAATTTCACTGTTGTTATTGTTTTCTATGGTATCAAGGGAGTCTGATATAAAGAAAACCTTATCCTTAAAAACACATTTTCTTTTCGTGTTGTTTGTCTTGCCTGCTAACAGTGTTTGTGTTTATTTACAGAGGGGTGAATGAGACTTAAATGTAAATTCTTTGACTAACATGCCAATACAATTTACCCATTTCTTTACTGAAAATAAATTGATAAATATAGATAAAGTGTTATTTATTGAATTTGATAGCTAAACTTCTACCTTTTATAGGTAATGGTAACTATCCTGTTCAAGACAAAGCGTGCAATTCATTTAAATTCAGAGGTTCACTACTTACCCAACACCAGGAACACCCACCACAGCCAGTACTGTCCATCGAAATAATTTGAGAAGTATGCGGAGAACTAAAAACCCAATGAAACAACACAAATGACGGGTTAGAATAAATTTGGCCCAGCTTTCACTCAAATGAGTCCTTCATTTTAAAAGGGACTTAAGGAAGCAGCACAGTTCTCAAACGGATCTTTGAGGAAACAGTTTGGTGCCAACAAGCCAGCCACTACAGAGACGGCATTAAAATACCACAGTGGTGTTTGGGGCTTTTGATTCGCTTGTGCGTACATCAAACCACAGTTTATGTGTTTGTGTGTGTGCTGCGTGATGTCTGCGTCTCGTACTCTGACTATGAGGATCCATTTGACGAGGGACAGGCCAAAGCCTGAGATGGCTCCGTAGCGTCCGGCAGCAGAGGTGGTCAGACAGAAAGACAGGAAGAAACCAATCCAGTTGAACAGGAATGCCACTGAAAGGGCGAGAGAGAAGGTGGAAAAAGTCAGTCATCTCTGCACAAATCCAAGGAAGAGAGGAGCTGATGAATACAGAACATGTTTAAGATTGGGAAACTAACTGAAGAAAGTGAGCATGAAGATGCCGTCATTTCCTATTCTCAGCTGATCTGCATCTTCAAAGTCATCTCTGGTAACAAAGTCTTCATCCTGTGATGGAGTGAGTAACAGAGGAGCATAAAAACAGTGAGGCATTTAATCAGCGAGAAAATTTCATCACAGCAACACACGACAGTAGCAGAGCTTCCCGGGCTTTCATTTAATCATTTCAAATTTTGACAATTTAAATTCAAACACATCACACTGCTATATTTTAATTTCTACAGTTAGAATGTAGACAAAGCCAATTGTGATTGAGCCTGGGTGAGCATCTCTTGGTAGAAACCAAGTCGTCCTAACAAACAGAATGAACAAAACATGAACAACCAACACACTAATGGAAACTTTCACAAGACAGCAAGCCCACTTAATTACTATCAGCGTGACTTTACCTAAAAGTCTGGCATGTGTCCGATTCAATGCAGGCCACCAGCAGAACTAGGTCTTGCATAACTTTCAGCTAACACTCTACATAAAAGTCTACATACACAAACACACAGGAAGGTCTGGGGTTGAGGGTTTTAATACAAACACACTCTAACTACACAACCAGGACCAAACGCACTCCTTCTCATCGTACACTCTTCTTCGAGTTACCTCCAGTGAACTGCGAATAACATCATCAAAAGTCTCCAGGCGGTCCCTGTGCTGAGGCTGCTGCTGAGCGCAAGGCAATGTGTGGCAGAGAAACACAACAGCAGCAATCAAACAGGGCAGCCCCACATGCAGTAAGATGCAGTGCATCACAGTGACCACTAGAGGTCATACATGAGCCACCATTTCACAGCTAAAAACATGCTCTTAGTTTCCGCATGTCTGTGTGTGTGTGTGTCTGTGTGTGTCAGAGAGAGAGAGACAGAGGTGTGATATGAATTCCTTGTAATAAACCAGCACCTGACTGTTTAAACTACTGAATCTTTTTAAAACTCCCTTTATTGCCATACTGTGGAGGATGAAGAGTGATCTCCCCTTTTTTAAAATCATATAAGACACGCCATACATAATGTTAACGATAAGATCCTCTTAGCAACCTGTTGCAGTTACACTAACATTCATTCTCTGGCCACTTTATTAGGTGCATCTGTTCAATTCTTTATTCAGTTAAATATTAGCCGATCACAGCAACGTTATGCATTGAGGCATGTAGACATGGTCAAAGACAACCTGCTGCCGTGCCAACATCAGCACCAGAATTATAAAGAAAGGTGATTTAAGTGACTCTGGATGACTGTTGGTGTCAGGGCTAATTTAAGTATTTCAGAAAATGCTAACCTGAGAATGACCAGACTGCTTCGAGCTCATAGTAAGGCAAGAGTGACTCCACAGTTACTGTGTTACTGTAACCACTCGTTACAGATGCAGGAGAGCGTCTCTGAATGTGCAAGATATTGAACCTTGAAGCAGATGGGCTACAGTAGCAAAAGATCACATAGTGTGTCACTGCTGTCAGAGAAGAACAGGAAACCAAGGCTAGAGTTAACACAGGCTCACCAAAATTACACAACAGAAGACTGGTTGCCTGGTCTGATGAGTCTTAATCTCTCCTGCAGTATTCAGACGGTAGGGTCAGAATTTGGTGTAAAAGGCATGAAAGAACAAATCCATCCTGCCTTGTATCAACAGTTTGTTTAAATGCCACAAAGTACTGTTGTTGACCGTTTCAATCCCTGTATATACTGCACTTAGCTGAATAATGTGCTGTGTCATAAACCCCAAATCATCAAGTTTTTTGAACATCATAATGGGTTCACTGTACTCAAAGGACCTCCACAGTCACCAGATCACAATCCAATAGAGAACCTTTTGAATGTGGTGAAACAAGCAAGAGATTCGTCTTGTGGATGTAGAGCTGACAAACCTATATGGACCAAATAAGGACCGAAGACTCTGATGAATGATTCCATGAGCCTGTTAAATCTATGCCACAAATTACTAAGACAGTTCTGGAGGCCAACGGGACCCCAAGCCAGTAGTAAAAAAAGTGCACCTAATAAAGTGGCCAGTGAGTATATTATCACATCTTTTAGTCTGTCTTCCTAACATTTTTAAAGTTTACACTGCTACTACACATCTCCATCACTAAGTAAAAAGTAATGTAAGGCACTGGGACTGATATAACAGCAGTACAAACACCAACCAGAAACATCGATTTATGTGGCTAGCTTTAGCTATGTCACATGTTAGTTACTGGTATGAAAATATAATCTAAACTTTGCATCATTACAGACTGTCCTAAGCTTGTCACACAGTAGAAAGGCTGCACCTATATTTACTCTGATTTTGAGTAAACAATCCGAGCCATCAAGTGCACAAAGAGTAGATCAGAAAAGGCTGTGAGCACTACACTGGGGCTAGCTGTGGGCACTGAGTCAAAAATATCAGCAAATGTCCTTTGATATGAACAAGAAGAAATGTTTTTCTTCATTTTTGAATCTGCATTTGTTCAAGCCGGTAACAAAGACGAGCAGAAAAGATACAGTCGCATAGATAAAAAAAAATAATTCCACAGCTGAGCGATAAGACTTCGTGCCTTGCAGACAACACAGGAAGTGTTCAAGCTCAAGCATCAGTGTGCGAGTGTATGTGTGTGAGAGAGTGTATGTACTGAATGTGACCGCAGGCAGAAAAAAAAAAAAAAAAAAAAAAAAAGTGAGACACTCACTCTTCCGGGTACCAGGGGAACATTAGTCTCAGCCTTGGTTCTTTCTGCTTCATCATAGGAAGGCAGCGTAGTCGCTACATTGTATGACGGAGGCTTAGGGAAAATCCCATCTTCCTTGCAGTCAAAGAACGCTAGCGAAGAAATAAAGCACAGTTTCAAACACACGCATGCACAAAATTGAAAAAAATGTATTATTTAATTCTAAACAGGTCCAATCCTTTTGTTGACAAAGACAAAACTAAAGTTAACACTGAACACGTGTTCTCAAACATTCACATAAACCTTTAAGGGGGTTAGTCTGCAAGTGGTGACTAAATGGAAACAGTGAAAGAAGAAATTTCCTCTATTTTCTCCCATGTGTCTTCTGGAGGATTCTAATATATCCACACAGTTTGCCCAATAACACATCAATTCTCTCTACATGTTGCATTTAGCTCACTACTTTTCCAACAAAATGTACACTACAGTTATTAATACATGACTTTTACTCAGGCACTCCTAAGCGGACCAAAATGAATGTGATTCCCTAACATGCCACCACTACAGATGACCTCAGGTCCAAGGAAACACCATTTTTACCAGAATTGTCCGCTGTGACGCTGCTGTACGGCGGAGGAGCATCAGCCGCTACCTGTGGACTCTCTTCTGAGTCCTCCTCATTGGTAAGCTGTGAGAGGAAGATAAATTAAGTTCACAGTTAAAGCTGTGAGGCATATATGCGTAAACCCTCCATATGCATATTTGCCTATCAAGTGGCCAAAAATAACTCCACGCTCGCCAAAGGCAGATTATGAGCGAGGAAAAAGCCTGCTTGTTTTAATGTTGAAACTTTTCTAAAGAAGTGAAGACAGTTTAAGACCACTAAAGGTGTGAAGTCTGCTGTCAAGATGCACAGACAAGTCCTAGGACTGATCAGTTCTGCCCTTCAAGTCAAACAGCTTTTTTAACAGCAGATTAAATATTGCATATTAAAAAAAAAAATCCCACAACTAGTCAACTAAATTAAATAAAATCTAAACATGTCATAAGAAACTATACAAATGTCACTTCTTCATTGGTTAAGATTTTACAATATTAATTATTAAGCAGACTTTTGATATATTGAGAAATTCAGCCCAAATGAACTTTTAAACACACTGGCCCCCATACAGATTTTTTTTAACTTCCATATTTGTCCCAGTTACAAGAAAAGAGAGATTTCTGTTAAGTCCCATAACAAAGGTTTGGATATAAAACTGAAGACCAGTCAAGTGCATAGGCATTCCCCAATGGCCTATTCTGAGCCAGGGAAGAAGCCTGCATGTTTGAAAGTTGTGGCACAACACTGGACATCCTGACCTACTTAAAAGGAACTTAAAACTCAGTATTCATATAAAACAGAACTGGGAAAAAGAAAGGGAAAAAAAGATGTTCAGTGATGTGTTTCTTATCTCTCCTTTTTTGTTATTAGCAAGGAAACTGTTAGCAGGTAAGTCTGGAAAACCAGGCCAACACAGTTATGACTTAGAACCAGTGAGACTTTATTTGCTCCTATTTCCCCAAAATAAGAGTTTAAAACTAAGACTGATTGTTCAATTGGCATAACTCAGTTTCCAGGAACACTAGGACTGCAGGAGTATTAATCATACATTATGTAGCTTAGACATTAAAGTGTACCTGTTAATTTATTAATGTCATGTGCACAGTTGCTAAAATTCTCTTTGGCGCAATCCCAGTCTTATTTTTGTTTTCTTTAACTTCACTACAGGCCTGTGGTACTTTTAACAGTTTTATTTTTACTGTAGATTATAATATTTATATTTTTATTCTTTACAGCAGCCAGTGTAAAGGTTGTCTCTTTTTTGAGATGCTTAAAGTATCTATCTATATAAATATGACTATAAATATAGTATTTTTTCCCCATAGTGAGAAATTCACAGACTCAAATTAGCCTCTATGCACCTGATCACTAGTTATTATATCAAACACCAACATGAACATACATCTAATACGGCCTGTGTGCTCTAATAACAACAGTAAACACACCCATTGGTGCAGCTCAGGTGATAGCCACGGTTTAAATGCTCTCATATTTTTCAAAAGGTGATCGAGATATTGCTCAACGGTTGACCTTATTTACCAAACAATACTCAGTAGCTGGCAAGCTTTCGCGGTAGACTGTAATTCAATATGAAAAAGACGCCCACATATTATCACAGAACAAAAGAAAAACCCGGTTCAAAATTCACGTAATGCGTAATTAAAACCCTTAGCGTCTCGTTAGCGCGTTAGCTTCCCGTTAACACACCTAACCCTTTAAACGATTAAAATAAGAACCCCCACAATTTAATCGGCTTAAATCCATCGACGACATCCATCTTTATTCGACGGGAAATTGTTGTCTTGTTTTTAAACACGAAGCGACACGCCTGGGCGACTTTATCTTCGAAGTTAACAGTTCGATGCTAACAGCATTTAGACGACGGTACCTACGACTGAAGCTTTAACGTCTTTTAGCTTGACTTTAAGCCTTCTCTTACCTGCTGATATCTGGGGCTCGATTCGGCCATTCCCGCTTGAACGGCTATCAATCAACGACAGAAAGGTATGCCAGCAAGACACCCAACGAGTAAGAAATTATATAACAGTACAAACGGTAAACTCCGTCCTCGCCACAATGGAAAGACTCCTCGTTCGGCTGTATGCTGTCAAGTTAAACTAGCGACCGACAAAATACAAAAAGTTTCCTGTTAGCATTTCAAAATAAAATCCATTGTGATGCCTAATTCGCAATACTTTGGGTTTTTCATAGTAATTAAAAATATGTTGTCATTACAGTTTTACAACTTTGTATTCGTTTGCGTATTTCCAATTAAGAAACATGCTCCATTTTAATGCTAGATTGCAATTAATTTATTATGCAATTAATCAGTTTCCGCTAAGTTCTCACTTACTTGACGAAGTTCTTGTACGTCAACTGATTGACGTCATTGGCCACAACAAACCCTGTACTGCCACCTTTCGGTCGTGAAAGTGAAACAAGATCATTTAAGATCATTTAAAGTATAAAGTATTGATGGGATTTCCGTCTCTTTTTAGAGAACCGGCTCTTTGAGCTTGACTCACTAAAAAGAGCCGGCTCTTTCGGCTCCAAACCAGCTCTTCAGGTTGTTTTGTTGCTTTAATTAATTTATTATTAACAATAATATAAAACTATGCACAAAGGAATTACTAATGTAAAAAAAAAAGTGGTTTTATTTATTTATGTTTATATATAAATATATGCGGTGGCCCCTTGAGACAAAGCACGTACAAACTCCAAAACACATTTCTAGTGTTAACTGAACCTCCAAAACAGAGCTACCTAGATCACTTAAATTACACAATTGAAAGTGTATTCATACACAAGCACTCATATATATATTCAAATAATTTTTTAAAAAAGTGTTCATTTACCTGTTACTACCACACACCAAATCCAGTCATTGGTACTTGCTGGCTTGTGTAGCCACTAGGTAACACAAGTTTTTAAAAGATGATTAAATTTATGAAATCATGATTTAGCAGCGATTAACCATATTTTCTGGAAAGTTCAGATCAATTTCACTAGCCAAACCAAGGCCTGATTAGTGCCAGACCTGTTGAATCAAGAAAACACTTCATTTGAACCTGTTTGACAAAGTAAAGTCTAAAAGATCTATAAAAGCAAACATTATGCCACCATCAAAATAAACTCAAGAACAGATGAAAAAAAAAGTCACTGATATCTATCAGTCTGGAAAGGACTTAGAACAACATCTAAAGAACTGCAGACCTCACTTTCCTCATTTAAGGTCAGAGTTCATGATTCAACAATAAGAACTGGACAAAAATGGCCTCCATGGGAGAGTTCCAAGAAAAACACTTGTGACCACAAAGAACACAAAATCTTATCTCGCTTTTGCCAAAAAAAATTAAAAATTAAAAAAAAAGATTTTAAAAAAATGACGATCTTCAAGACTGGCTGATGTGATCTGAAACACATCACCTCAAACAGGCCATTTGTGTTCAAAAACTCTCCAGTGTTGCTGCCAGTTATTAGGTCTAGGGAGCAATTCATTTTTCACATAGGGTCAAGTATGTTTATGTTTTTTTCTCTTAATAAATGAAATCATCACTTAAAAATTACATGTTTTTATTTACTCTGGTTATCTTTTTTCTAGTATTAAAATGTATTTAATGCCTAAAACGTTAAGAAAGATTAAGAAAAAATGTAAACTAGAGATAGAGATAGATCAGTATCCGGCTTCAGACTTCAGAGACTCGTCAGTTATTTCCCATCACGTAATCCGTAGCACACTCTCAAAACAGAAACAAAGGCAATGCAGTTAGCTCTTGGAAGGTTTTATTGTATCTTTATGTAAAATAAAAAGACAACAACAATACCTATGACACTTTGTACCCAAGCTTAAGTGATGGGGAAGTTGTATGTCAGATGTATTTTCTAGTCAAGTTACCGAGGGTTCAGGTACCTGAGGAGCACAGGGTAGGTGGTACCTATATGCTTCTGGTTGTAGTGGTGGCAAACAATCTCCATGTCGTACAAACTGAACTGGACTTTGACGCGTTCATTAGGCGAGTTGAGGAAACAGAGAGTGTAGAGGGCGAACTCGAACTCGGGACTGACTCCGATGAAGATGCTGCCCTTGGGCTTTATACCGTTCTTCCAGCTAAACTGTAGCGCCAGGATGTGTTTGTTCTCATCGGGCTGCGGTAGGGGCAAAATGAAAAAGCCAGTTAGGCAGGGAGAAATGAGTCAGATTGTTTGACAGATATTTGCTGACAGTGGAGAAAAGGCAGGAAAGAAACTACTGATAAATGTACAGGGAAAAAGTAACCTGAATACATTTTTGAGTATCTGTCTAAATAGTTAAAAGTAAAGTACCAGAGAACTTCTTTGCCTGAGTTTAATTAAAGAAAGTCTTAAGAATAGTATACCTGGGGTGAATGTGCAGTGACACTGTAGCCTTTGTAATCAATATGGCCCAGCTTCTCTTGTAAGTATAGCTGGATCCAGTTGTGAAAACCAATAACAGTCCTCCCCCCTCTCGTCTCTCCAACAAACACGTGTTCAAAGCCCGAAGAGTCTGGCCTGAAGAGAGACAAAAAGGACAATGTCAGAAGTTTACAGCCACTCATCATGGGTGTGAATGCCACAGTAGTTTTCCTTGACAATTGCAGATTCCAAGATTGCGAGTTTAAAGGATCATACGTATGTACAAGTTATTTGGATGTGTCTTTGCTTTGCTTTGCCAGGATCTGGAAGAAGACCCACTCAGATGAGATGAAATTGGTTATAATGTTCAGGAACAACCCAGGAACCACCAAGGCTCCAGACTGCCATGAACCGGAAACTGCTGGACCAGCAGTGTTGCTGTCCACAGTGAAGCCAGTTTTACATCAACATGGACTGAGAGGCTACCGGCCAAAAAAGAAGCTGCTGCAAAATCGATGCCTTAAATTTGCAACTGCCCACATGGACAAGCCAAATGCTTCCTAGAGATAAGTTTTATTCCATCCATCCATTTTGCTCAGCTTATCCAATTTAGTTTCTGTTTTAATCCTGAACGCGTTTTTTTTTTTTTTTTTCTTCCATTTGACAGCACTGACGCTGAATGTATCTGCCACACAGAGCCAGTTTTTCAGCCTGTATTTACCATCGCGGTGCTGAATTCCGCTGACGCAGATTCCACCCACCTGCTGGATCCTCTCCTCGCATAAAGTTCAAACCAGATCCTGTACAGCTGCTTCTTGAATTCTGTCTCATCCTCAGGCGAAAGGTGCTTCTTGACCAGGTATTTATGGGCTATCTAAAAAATAGAAGAACTTATTACAAAATGCTTATAGCTCAGCTAGCAGGGCGGCTCGAGATGAAAGCGCTAGTTGGTCCGATCAGGACTTAAATATCTCAAATACCTTTAACCCACAGAGGATAAATCCTAATTATTTAGTGATCCCGTGAGTTTATCTCTTCCACCATTAGTAGGGGAAACTGGAACAAACCTCCACAGACAAATAAGTGCTACTAACATCCGTTTCTTTTGTTCCTGTCATAGAAAGCCATTGATAATATTTCTTCATCCTCTGTATTTAATAATGACACTAACCTACGATGGAGAACATAGTCAAATGCCCCTCATAGGTACCTTCATGGTGGGAGTCTGAACGATGGAGTCCAGGAACTTGTGGTTCTCTGCCACTTCCTCAGGAGTTACAATTTCTGGCTTACCGGTGTCACTCTCATAGTTATCCAGCAGGGAGATAAAGGCTGCAAAGATCAACAGAGGCACATTTCAGCGGCACATTACGTCATTAAACAATGTTTAGGGCTGCTCAGTCCCATAAACATGGAGGATAACAATACAGTGCCTGGTGCACTTACCTAAAAAAGTCTCCTTTTTGAAAATGTTCTCATCGACAAAGGTAAACAGTGGATATCCCGCCCCGTCATTGTTGTCATTGATGTTCATGTCTCCAGCTTTTCCCTGAAACAGGAAGAACAGTGCTTTTCATAAAATGCTCCTCATGTATGCTTCCAGTGATATATTTTCCTTTACTCTTACTTATGCCTCCAAAATGTATGTATTACTACTACGTGGTAAAAAATACAAACAAGTAGAAAGTTTGTCCAAATTAGGAAGACCTACAATAAAATTTTCCATAAATATCGACGGTTTCTATCACAAAGATCTAACCTTTACCTTTACAGTAGGGCTCTAAGTTTCCGGGCTTTGACTTTTTTACTGAGTAAAGCTCATTCAGAGCTAAAAACTTGAGCTCTATATGCAGGAGAAGAACAGTGCCTGTTTTGAGGTGTAATGCAGACTGTCAGATATCGTCATAAGTTTGCAGTATATACTATTATCTACAACAGGTGTCTGTGTGTCTGAGTGCGTGATGCACCTGAAGGGAGATCCTGTAGTCTTTTCCAGGCTTAAGTCTGTTGATATCATTGTCCCATAGCTCCTGCACCATGGCTGACAGCTCTCTGTCACTCTCAATCATGATATGACCGCTTGCAGATGTGCTGTGGATGCTCTCTCTTTCCAGTATGTGCTTCTGACAGGAGAGGAACAGTTACTGAAGCCTCTGCTTAACTCGAGATTTAAGCTTCAGAGGTGGACAACACCATGAAACTATTGTTCACATATAAAAATGTAAAGCACAGGTACGCTAATGCACGTAGACATACAATAATGTATTTCTGCTCTTTTTGAATTTGTTTAAGTGACCCATCAGATTAAATATAATACTCACTTATGTGTAAAAAGCTTTTCAGAAATATTTAACTTTGAGGTGATGTGTGTGCAAACAGGTTATAAATCAGTTTATACAAATGGTTTTGGCTATTTGAGTACAGCATTTTAGCCCAACCATTTACATGTTTTTTTTTTAAATAAAGAATGTATTTATTATATAAATAATTAGATATAATAAATACCCATTTCCCACTGAGGAAAATTTCAACTTTATCATAAATAACTGGATATTTCAAGCTACTTAAATAAGCACTGTTAATCATTTCTGTGTCACTATAAGGGCCTTTTTATGGTTAGTGGTTTATTATCTTTTGTAACTGATATGACGTTCTTAACTTTAGTATTTTATTTTATTTATTTGTACATTTCAACATTTTAGATAGATACATGAAAGCGATTCACAAGGCTGTCCTAAGTGACTCGGCACTGTAAAAACATAATAGCTTCAACTGCTTAATCTAGCTTAAACACTACTGCATTCAACAAACGTGGCTGACATAGATTCACACATTGCATCCCATCAGCCACCACATCAAAATCCACTGACCTTCTCCTCTGTCTGTCCTCCTACTTTAATAAATCAAATCAATGATTTGAGGGTTAGTGAAGTATCTCAGTGCTGGTCAGGTGCTGCTCGTGCTGGTTGCCGTGCAGGTGTGTTTAGAGGCATAGTAATAGTCCAGCCATGTAGTCAATCAGTGTGTATGGAGAAAGGCAGGCATGGGCTGGGGGAGCGAACAGAGACCACGAGGCAGGGGATGGGACAGGACAGGAGAGAGGGGCCGTTTTAAAGGGTTATCCCCTGTCAGCAACTCTGACCAAAGGGATCACACTATGTTGTCGTCTCTTTTCAGTCTCACACTAAAACGTGGGGTCTTTGTTTCTTTAGAATTTCATTGTTTCTCTGTCTGTCACAGCATAACCTCTGAATTCCAGGGTAAATATGGGTCATATTTCAGGTAATAAGATTTTGTTAATGGTTAAAGTTCACTTAGACATCTACATAGAACCAAGGTCTTGTACGAAACACGATTGGGTTTTTTTTTTTTTTTTTTTTTTTTTTACAAGTCATTGACCTCACCATTTCAGATTAAAAGCTTGATTAAAGCATTTTAAAACAAGATTTTAAAGTCTTGAACAAATTAAATTTAAGGAGGAGCTAATACATCTTTTTACATTCATAATAATTTTATTTATTTTAAAAAGTCCTGAAAATATTTATATATAAGCATATAACGTGGCCTTTGTGGAATTAGAATTGAAGAGTTTTATTTTATTTTGTGTTATCTTTTTGTAATATACAATTGCTTGTGTTTTAATTTTCAGAAAAATACAATCCCAGGCTTCTTTCTTTTTTTAACTTTGTTTCTACTACTGAAAAAATGTCTGGCAGAATTAAGTCTAGGAGATGAGCAAAATTAGCTTATGTCTAAATCTCAAAATTGCCATTTTGAAAGTTTAAGTTGCTTCTAAAGAAGCTAAATTTTTAAGATCCCCAATTCAATTTTTTAAGTCATTAAGTTGAAACTATCTAACCAGATTCTTACTCTGGATGGCATTACCTTGGCCTTCAGTAACACTGTGAGGAACCTTGGAGTCATTTTTGACCAGGATATGTCCTTCTATGTACATATTTGGTATCAACTATCTTAATTGCCCCTTGGGGATAAATAAAGTTTTCGTGGCTTGACTTTGACTTGACCTGATATTAAACAAATATGTAGGACTGCTTTCTTCCATTTGCGCAATATCTCTAAAATTAGAAATATCCTGTCTCGGAGTGATGCTGAAAAGCCTTCAGCTAATCCAAAATGCTGCAGCAAGAGTCCTGACAGGGACTAGAAAGAGAGAGCATATTTCTCCTGTTTTGGCTTCCCTTCATTAGCTCCCTGTTAAATCCAGAATTGAATTCAAAATCCTGTTCCTCACATACAAGGTCTTAAACAATCAGTCTCCATCTTATCTTAATGATCTTATAGTAGCATATCACCATTAGTGCACTTCACTCTCACAATGCAGGCTTACTTGTAGTTCCCAGAGTATTTAAAAGTAGAATGGGAGGCAGAGCCTTCAGTTTTCAGGCCCCTCTTCTATGGAACCAGCTTCTAGCTTGGATTGGGGAGACAGACACTATCTTTACTTTCAAGATTAGGCTTAAAACTTTCTTTTTTGCTAAAGCATATAGTTAGGGCTGGATCAGGTGACTCTGAATCCTTCCTTAGTTACACTGCAATAGGTTTAGGCTGCTGGGGGGTTTCCATGATGCACTGAGTATTTCTTCTTCAGTCACCTTTCTCACTCACTATATGTTAATAGACATCTCTACATTGAATTATATTTGTTATTAATCTCTGGCTCTCTTCCACGGCATGTCTTTTATCCTGTCGTCCTTCTCTCACCCCAACCGGTCGCAGCAGATGGCCGTCCCTCCCTGAGCCTGGTTCTGCCGGATGTTTCTTCCTGTTAAAAGGGAGTTTTTCCTTCCCACTGTCGCCAAAGTGCTTGCTCAGAGGGGGACATATGATTGTTGGGTTTTTTCTCTGTACATATTATTGTAGAGTCTACCTTACAATTTAAAGCCCCTTGAGGGGACTGTTTGTTGTGATTTGGCACTGTATAAATAAAATTAAATTGAAAGTTTAGTTTTAACCATTACTGAGCATTATTAGCAGCACAACCAACATTATTTTGTGTCTCCCATTTTTAGGTGTCTTTTATATGATAAGAGCATAAATATGTTTTCATAGCATCTGTTTTGTAGAAACTACAAATAGAAGATTTAGTTTAGCAAATTGATTGATGATTGATGATTTCACCTTGCTAATCATCTCCTAACCAAGCTAGCTTAATCCTTTTACAAGCTTAGCAACCAACCAAAGCTTATGTTTAAATTGCTTATGTAACATGTGTAGTGAGATTTTTATTAATTTAATTCATATGCATGAATATGACCATTTATTAACTACTGTCAGTGAATATTTATATTGTAACATTTTATGTCCTCTGACATTAAACATGACATCATCTGATTATTTTAAAAAACCTATATAAAATAATTTATTGTTAGTTTCTTTGGAGCCTTGGCACAAGTGTAAGAAAGTAAATGTTTTTTCTTTCAAGGAAAGTTATTTAATCAGTTCACTTTTTTTTAAACACAATTCAGTACCAGTGTGACCTGTTTCCATTCAGGTGTTCAATCTGTGGGCCTTTGCTTACGTGACCTAAGTCAATCTAGAGCAAGTGTGGGCAATACTTTCTTTCCAAAGAGCTGCTTTAACCTAACCACTTTATGGTAAGAGTGTAGACTTTTACCACTCATCTGTACCAGAAACCTGAATTGTGTAATGCACGTGCAAAAGATGTTTTTTTTGGACCTCTCTGCAGAAACAAGAAAAATATATACCCTACATTTAAATATGACACTGCTGGTCATGTGAAATCTCACATTCATTTTGTTGTAACGCTGTAAGAGAAAAAGATTCCATTGAAATAATAGCGATGATTTTTTTTTTAAAAACTGAAGCCAACGCAGTCACAAGAGGGGTCACACCAAGACTTTCAATAAAACTTACCACTGTGGAAACAACCCTCAGCCCTGACCTCAGTAAGCAGTGGACAGATGAGCTTGTGCGCTCAGTATCTTATTTCAGGTCATACTGAATAAAACATCAAGTTCATTTTGTAAATTGTTTTCAGGAACCTAAAGAAGTCCAGCGGCTTTCAAGCACAAGACTGTCAGAAAGGAGGACTAAGTCATTAGCCAACAAACATGCAGTTTCATGGGTACATCAGGTTTCAAAAGACAGACGGTGTCAAAAATTCATCCTGAGGCTTCAATATAGGACTTCACAAACCTGAGTAATGTCACAGTACTTTCGTCCATCCGTTATACTGTATATGCACTTGCATCAAGAAGTTTTCACTAAATTACTGACAACAGAGGTAAGCATTTCAAACTGTTTACACTGTGACGTTTTCAGTATTACTCTTAAGGTCAGCGTTCAAACCTCAACCTACAGTTGTGTCTATTCATGGGCAGTGAGGTAAGAATTAGGCTGGCACCAAGACATGAAATGAAACAGACAAAATGTTAAGTAAGAATTTTTACTTTGAGGAACAGTTAATTGCAATGCAATTCCACATGCTTCTGCAGGTAGGACACATGCTTTGCAGGACAGACCAAATCATTCAGTGCTGAAAAGGAACAGATTTTCTGTAGGGTTCAATTCAGAACAGAACTGCTTGCATTAGAAATTTGCCCTTTCATTCTAATGTAAATGAAGTAATACAATACAAACTAATTTTTGTATCTGTGGATATAATTAAACTATTTGGCCTCACTTTGACACCAATTAATGGCAACATTAAGGAGTAGATCTATTCGATTATATCATTTCTCACACCAATCCCTGAATGAAATTAAAGCAACACATACCCTAATGAGCAATCGTTAAACCATTGATTCTCAAAAGTATCTAAGCCACTTTCCTCTATTATTTAGTTCTGTACAGAAATATAATAAAACCAATACCAACCAATCCAGTGAAATAAATTTTAACCTGCTTTGACTTTATGCAATGATTCAGCTCAACTTGTTTATGAAAGACTGCGGAGTAGGCTCTGTAAATAGCACCCTGTGTCTTTGGGAGGCAAGGGGGTTTTCCCATAATGCCTAGAACTAAAACAAAGCACAACTTCCAGTTTTGAAATTATGTGTGAGTAACACATCTCTTGGAAAAACAAAAACAAACAAACAAAGACATAATAGTGACACGGTAGGGTTATGGTGGCTGTAGTTGCACTGTTTGGCCAATGCAGGCATAGTGAGAGTCACAGATGAAGTGGTGGCTATGTGAGAGATAAAGTGCATTCAAATTGAGCATACAGCAGTGAAGCACGGCACAGTGTCAGTCCTCCTCATCACTCCAGAAGGCATCATCATCTTCATCAGGATCCACACCGAGAAAAAGCCTGCAACAGGAAAGAAAAGATGCATTCACAAACAATACGTAATGTAAATATAATATCAATAAGTCTAACTTGGGGAAGGGGGTTAAAAAAAGAAGAAAAAAAAAATCTCTTACTGATTGTAACAAGGTGAATGTGGGTTGTTAAAGTGACTGTATGGGTTGACTTTGCTGAGGACGCCCAAGCACAGCCAACAGAAGTACTGCTTACAAGAGGTGCAGGTCATCTTGTTACAGCCATCAACTTTCTGAAGAGACACAGAAACGATACATTAGCTACAACTGAGATAATATGGAAGCGAACGCAAGATGTTTTACAGACAGAACAGAAAAAATAATGACATATGACACCTCAGTCACTGGCCTAAAGATCACTAGGCAACCTGGTTAGACAGTGGTTTCCAGGTAACAAAAAAAGTTGCTCTGCGATTGCCTTGGCTGCTGGCAGATTGCCAGAGTCTCTCGTCAAGGATTTCATAGACTTCAATGAAAGCTCTTAACAACTACTCACCGAGCATTAACGAAAATAAACACATGACACAAACGCAGACAATGATTCCAGGAGTAAACATTTCCCCCTAGCAAACATGAGTTGCTAGGATGTCTCTAGGCCAGTACGTTTTAAGGAGCAATTTTTGACTGGTGTTCATTTTGGAGACCATCTGATGACAATAAACATTCAATTTTACAAAAATCTGAACCATGATGCTCAAGTCAAAGCCAGTTCTACTTCACTGTTAACAACAGGGAAAGCCCAACCTGTATATTGGTTCCACAGCGCGGGCAGCATTTGCAGTTCTCACTGAGCCAGTCTCTGCTAAAGGACTCCTCGACTGCTTTCTGGATCACCCTTTTCCCATAGCGTTGCTCCATGAACTTTTGCCCCGAAGCAGTAGCCGACAGGTACTCGTCTCTCAGGTTACGCAGTTCCTCTGTAGGGAAAAAAACAAAACAAAACACTGGTTTGAACATGAAGATGTGTTGATGGCATGTCTTTAAACAAAGAAATCTTCACACCAATGTACAGAATCTGGTGGACAAAGACAACATTTTGATATTGGAGACTTTCTGGTTTCTACTACAAAATTTGTAGGTCGAGTTAACCCTTTAAGACCTACCATAGAACCAAGTCCGCCAGAGCTTATATTATGTTTTTACATGTTGTAGTGCCATTTTTGGGAGCATTTCAAGTTGCTATTGTGGGATTATGATATTATTTTATGCCATGTTAGACCCCTAATTAAAGATTGTGAATTATTATGTAGTTTCAGTTTGCATTATGCTCCTGAACTAGAAGAAGGTGATAATTATTACATTTGGTAAACTGATTTGCATTACATTAGTCTGTTGATTTATTGTGAATGAATGATATTGTTTTATGATGCATTATACTGCTGAGTTATAAGAAATACTGTTCACAGAAAGTCATCGTCTCATTTGTCTGATTAGAAGAGAACAGAGCATACTGCCCCATCTCATCAGGAGCAGATAAACAGGGAGCCAAGGTCGTAGCTTAGGCGCTGTGTGAGAAAGAATGTTTAGGCTCTGATGATTAGGTGGGGGCCACTAGAGGCTATAAGAGTTTGATCAAGGCTCCACCATTTTGAGATCTGATGCTGTCTGTGTATGGTGTCCATCTCCCACGCGTGTGTTCATTAAATCATCGTTTGACTTGACCCGGCCGGACCAGTGTTGTTATTTTGGTTTTCCTCCTGTATCCATTCCCAATATTTGAATCCGTCACACTATACATCAATAAAACCATTATAGCCCAAATTTTAATAATATGTATGCATTAAGTGCATAGTAATTACATAAATTGCAAAAAAGTGCAATAAACTACAAAAAAATTGAAAATCGTTTTTGTTTTTTTAACATATATTTCTAGTTAGAGAAATTTAAGAGGCTTATCCCTCAAAACTGTAAATACAAAAAAGTTGCACAAAATAGTTTCCCACCACAGGAAATTAATTTTGAGTGTCTTCATAGTTTTATTTTTGAAATACACCAATTTTTATATACTGCAGGAAAAACGAAAATAAATATTATACTGCAAATTTGCAAAAAAAGCAGCATATGCATCAAAATAAACTATTTCCAGCAGTGCAATTTGACTTCTAAGCATCCCAGAAACAACACAGAAAGTCATAAAGTCAAAGATAACTTTTAAAAACACAAGTATAGGCTCATAAGCCCCCGATGGTAAAAAACTACATTTCCGCGAAAATGACGTCACTTCCGGTTTCGAGCAGGTCATGGCAGACATGCAAAAGTTCGGCTGACGTCTTTTCCAACGTAGGAAGTGTTATGAACAGCTGATCGGATCGGCAAAGCGTGTTTCTGGACTATTATGTTTTTGTTGCTGCAAGTGCTTTTTATGCAGTTTTTGCAAAGCTATATGTGGAAGAAAACTGTGACCTAGGACAAGCTGATGGCATAGCATGTAAGTACAACTCCTCCGGTTTCATATGCAAAAAAATTATTGCGCTAGCTTACGTGGTTGCAGTGCTACCAGGATTTAAAAATAGTTACGCAAAACAGAGCGTGCCCGCTCCGACTGGCTTTAAAGGGTTAACTGACCAATCAGATTTGCTTCTAAAGAAAACTATTAAAGTTTTAGTGGCATTACCTGCACGAATTTTACAGTGGGAGACACCGTGATACCCGAGCTTGCACAGTGTGCAAAAAGCATACTGGCATGCTGAGCAAATGCCCATGGTTGTGTCTGGCTCCATCATTACAGCGGTACCACAGGACTGACGGGGACAGTAGACCACATCAGCCATAAGGTCCAAACTGGACTGGAGGAGCAAACGGTCATATCTGGCAAACAGCTCCTCATCCACAAGCTGTTTCACCTGAAACATAAAGGCAGACAGGAAAGGAAAACAGAGTAGGCACTGACGGTAGGGTGAGTTGGACTTTAATTGAACTGACTCATAAATCACAAATACCTGTGACGGTGTGGCTAAAGAGGTACATTTGGGCTCCGGGCAGTTAAGGCACTGAACATTGCCATCCCTTATTTGGATCTGGAAGTATTCAGTCATGCAGGCCTTGCAGTATACATGTTGGCACTCCTTAAAGCAGAGACAGTTTGAGCCCAGCTTCTCTACAAAGCAGATTCCACAGCAGAACACTCTGCTGTCGAACACCCTCTGCCGCTGCGCCTCGTCAAAGTCTAGGAGCTGAGGTAGAAGGTCGGCACGTGGGTCCATCAAAAGGACAGTCCTCGGGTCCAGCTGAGAAGACGACGAAAACTTCTGTTCAGACTTGGAATTCATCAATTCTTTTTTCTTTTCTTCTGCTTTTTCAGGATGGCCCGCAAACTGCACCATAGCTAGGACAAAAAAAGCAAAAGACAAATTTACACCATTTATAAACATAAAATGCAATCTGTACATATGAATTACAAACAGAAAAAAAATGCCTGAGATGTGAACAATGTGTACAAGTGTGTGTACCAATGCACATGACAGGGAAACAATTAATAGCTTTCAACCTTCCATCTTTCCAGTTCAACTTTCAGGGGAAAAAAGTGGATACCACCAATGAGATGTTAGGGAGCCATCAGCAAAACAATGAGAAAACTGAGATCCTCACACCCAGGATGCCTACGTGTGCACCAAGTATTCTGCAACTGAGAAGCATCCAAAATGTTCATTTTAGGCTTAGTGCAGCTAAAGCACTGACAGTGTCCATGTTATGCTATTTTGGAATGTGGATAATTTCAGCTAACAGCTAGGAAGACATGGCGAGGTTAAATAACATTAACAAATCTAATGTTTTGAGTCAGTTTGTCCCAGTGTGCATAGTGTGTGGTGTGAGGTATCTATGCTCTAATTTTCACTGCACAGTCGGGTTTTCTTCACTCATTACCTGCCTTACTTCCTCCCCTTATGATTTCAAGAGGTGACTGGATACCCAGAAAGCCCAGAGCCTCTTCTTTGAGGAACTGGATCCATGTGAAAAGAATCACACAGCCCTGATTCTCCTCCCACAGCTCATCCAGTCGTCGGCATAGAGAGCTCATCTGAGGTGAGAAAGGTTTTGATGTTTACGATGTACTGTTGACTCACAATTTGAATATCTCAACATGTCCAGTACTTCTTGTGGCACAATAAAGGATTATATGAATCCGTACCTGTGCTCTGGTCATCCATTTACAACTGAGAGTGAAGAGCGGTGGGGATGTAGAGGGATAGTCTGCAGGAATCTCAAAGTTGACCACCAAAGGAGGTAGGAAGGAGACATTATATTCAGTTTTATTCTCTCCTGTGATAGACAGAAGAGACTTCATTATATTTCTTATTAGTGCATGATTAGGAGGGAATAACTGAATTAACCCTCTGCACCCCATATTAGCTGTGGATGGCCAAACTCGCATTCGATATGAAAAGGTAATCAAATATTTATATAAGGGAAAGTTGAATTTTTAGGACACTTGAGTCCAACGTGTTGTTGTTTAGCGAGCTTGTTGTCAGCTACATGGAGACCGGGGAGGATTGCATGTCTAACCTGCTGACACTAACTGTGACAATATCTGTAATAAATAAGTATGTTTATGCAAGTTTTCTTATGTTAAAGTCCTGACTTCAGCATAGATGAGGCTTGAGGTGAGGAGGGGGGTGAGATGGAGGAAGGAGAGAGTAATTCTGTAGGACGCAAATGAAAAGATGAAAATATCAATGTAAAAATCTTAAATGGCCACATGCAGTTTGAAAAAGCTATCTCTAATCTTTGAATAAAACAAACTAATAATTACTTAAGCTTTAATCATGTTTATCACCATATACCCATTGCCATTTCTTTCAGGAATCTGGACTATCTCAATAAAATTATATTAAGGTACAGAGGGTTAGGGTTAGCCCATCTTCTCCAACGCATCCTGAAAAGTGCTTTATTATTATGAAACCTGTCCGATTTTTTCCCCACAGCTTGCTTTTCTTTCTTTGCAAAGCCTACCGGACAGCTGTACCTTTGACTACCACTTTGAAATCTGGAGGGAGCTCCAGACAGAGCTGGATCTCTCCCCCCTGTGCAGACTCTGCCCGGTGAAATTCCTCTTCATCGTAGATACTTGCTAAAGCAAGCAGCTCATCCTCCTGGGCTTCCTTGTCCTCAGACATTTACATTCCTGCATTAACAGTGTGTGACAAACATTTATTATTAGAAATATCATAATAAATCCTGACAAACCGCTAGCACACGTTAATACTGACAGAAAGCTAAAAACCAAAGCAGCAACTTGCATTTTGTCCTCAGAAACATAACGTTTTCCTGCATTCACAGTTTGCAGCTTGGTTAACCGTGGTTTTCCCGGGACTCTTTTTATATAACAATGACTAATCACCTGAGAGCAAAGTACAGTTTCCTGTGATATAACGTCAGATTACCGTAGCTAACGTCATGCTACAGTGTGGCCCAAAAGTTAGCAAGCTAGCTAGAAAAAGTTTACTTATCTATGTCAGACGTATTCCTAACTCCATCCTAATTTAACAGCAACTAAATCTGAACCGTGAGTCAGCTTCAAACTAGAGGACAGCTCCGTAACTATCAAAGTAAGTAGGGGAAACCCATCCAGGCTAGCTTGCTGTGCTAGCTCAAACAGTGGCTTCTTGGGATCTCGGCCGTCCTCTAACTTTTCTTCTGTAGCAGCAACACAGCACTTTAGCTCGTCTACGCAACTAAGAATCCCTGAATAAGATCCCTAAGCCTCTAAGTACTAATTAGCTATGGAAAAGTCAATGCTTCTTACCTTATGCGGCCAAAGCACTAATGACTCCTGCCCTGACTTCTTTCTGTCATGGCGCGTCACCTTCAGGCTTGTGAGTGTATGACATCTTTACTTCCAATTTTGTTATGCTAAGAAGCAACAACCTCATGGTATTTACATAAATATTGTACCTCTGTAAGACTGTACGAATCTTAGTAAACACACACCACTTCATTAGGTACACCTGTTCATTTACTTGCTGATACTAATATCTAATCAACCAATCACATGGAAATGCAGTGCTTTTAGCCATATAGACATGATCAAGATGACCTGCTGAAGTTCAAACTGAGCATCATAATGGGGAAGAAAGGTGATTTAAAATATTCCCAGTACGAGTATTTCAGAAACTGTTGTTCTACTGGGATTTTCCTACAAAGCCATGTCTTGGGTTTACAGAGAAAGGTCTGAACAAGTGTAATCGGTGTGATTCTGCGTTGTGTCTGATAACAAAGGTAAAAGAAAGAAAGGCCTCCAAGTAAATAATTTGCCCACTCCAGCTCCTCTCCCACAGGGGAATTGTAGAAAAGGGCTGGCATTTATTTTTACATTAAACATAAAGTATGGATTTACACGTAACATATTTGACATAAGATAAAACAAAAACAACAACACAAAATCCGACATACCTGATAACAAAGGTAAAAGAAAGAAAGGCCTCCAAGTAAATAATTTGCCCACTCCAGCTCCTACGACCAAATACAAACAGTGGGGAAGAGGGTTACCTCAACCCACCACAACTTCCAAGCTAGCAAGAAGTATATATTCATGCTAGCATTTATGGACCGCGGTAAAGTGAGCCGTCATTTGTGAGCCGCCTCTTATCCGCCGCATAAATTTCCTTGCGCTTTTACACCAGTCTTTACGGTAGCGCCTTTTCGCTTTATATCCCGATTGAGAGCCTAGACCCGCGCACGCGCGCGCACACATTACGATGGAACAGCCCAATACAGTCAATACAATTATGTCTATTACAAAAATTCATTAAAAATCATCCTTAGTAGTTGAGGTCCAACTTTCAACACATCCCTCCTCTGGGACACCTACTGTACCTGTGTGCCAAGTTTCATCCAGATTTACTGTAGAATTCCTCAGAAATTAAAGGAAACTTATATTCAATGCAATACAGTCAATACACTACAATTATGTCAAATTTCAAAAATTCATTAAAAATCATCCTTAGTAGTTGAGGTCCAACTTTCAACACATCCCTCCTCTGGGACACCTACTGTACCTGTGTGCCAAGTTTCATCCAGATTTACTGTAGAATTCCTCAGAAATTAAAGGAAACTTATATTCAATGCAATACAGTCAATACACTACAATTATGTCAAATTTCAAAAATTCATTAAAAATCATCCTTAGTAGTTGAGGTCCAACTTTCAACACATCCCTCCTCTGGGACACCTACTGTACCTGTGTGCCAAGTTTCATCCAGATTTACTGTAGAATTCCTCAGAAATTAAAGGAAACTTATATTCAATGCAATACAGTCAATACACTACAATTATGTCAAATTTCAAAAATTCATTAAAAATCATCCTTAGTAGTTGAGGTCCAACTTTCAACACATTCCTTCTCTGTGACACCTTCTGTACCTGTGTGCCAAGTTTCATCCAGATTTACTGTAAAATTCCTCAGAAATTAAAGGACATTTATATTCAATGCAATACAGTCAATACACTACAATTATGTACATTTCATAAATTCATTAAAAATCATCCTTAGTAGTTGAGGTCCAACTTTCAACACATCCCTTTTCTGGGACACCTACTGTACCTGTGTGCCAAGTTTCATCCAGATTTACTGTAGAATTCCTCAGAAATTAAAGGAAACTTATATTCAATGCAATACAGTCAATACACTACAATTATGTCAAATTTAAAAAATTCATTAAAAATCATCCTTAGTAGTTGAGGTCCAACTTTCAACACATCCCTCCTCTGGGACACCTACTGTACCTGTGTGCCAAGTTTCATCCAGATTTACTGTAAAATTCCTCAGAAATTAAAGGAAACTTATATTCAATGCAATACAGTCAATACACTACAATTATGTACATTTCAAAAATTCATTAAAAATCATCCTTAGTAGTTGAGGTCCAACTTTCAACACATTCCTTCTCTGGGACACCTACTGTACCTGTGTGCCAAGTTTCATCCAGATTTACTGTAAAATTCCTCAGAAATTAAAGGACATTTATATTCAATGCAATACAGTCAATACACTACAATTATGTACATTTCAAAAATTCATTAAAAATCATCCTTAGTAGTTGAGGTCCAACTTTCAACAGATTCCTTCTCTGGGAAGCCTACTGTACCTGTGTGCCAAGTTTCATCCAGATTTACTGTAAGATACCTCAGAAATTAAAGGACATGTATATTGAATTCAATACACTTTCTTAAATATTGCATCATATTCAAAAATTCATTAAAAATCATCCATAATAGTTGATGTCCAACTTTCAACACCGTCTTACTCTGGGCGACCTACGGTATCTCTGGGCCAAGTTACATCTCAATTCACTGTAATCTTTATCAAAAATTGAAAGAACAATTATATGTCAATGCTGGCTGTGTGCCTTTCAAAGTGACACTAAATAACAGAACTCAGGCACATCAGGGAATAATCCAAAAGGCGGATTTATTAAACAAAAACACATACAAAATATCCCTAACCCATACTACATAACCTAAAAAGAAACAAAGGGACACTTAGAAGCACAAGAAAACAATACTATACTGAAAGGGCAAGAGACACAGCCCAAACATAATCCACAACTAAAACGCCAAAAGAACAAGTCATCCCACATAGCAGACGGGTGTTGCCTGGATCTGGTGTGAAGCCGGCACTGCTGGCTGACTTCTGGCATGGTAAGATAGCACTGTTTATGTGATGGCATGCTACATCTGGCCTGATTGGGTGAATGTGACATGTTGTATAGAGCACTTTGAGTAATATGGGTGAGTAAAAAGGCGCTATATAAGAATCAGTCCATTCACTGTCTGAACAGAGTTTTGTCATGACAGCATATTTGATTGTCTTCACTGACTCGCTATCCGCCTTAGTGCAGCTGCCGTACCATCCTGGGATGCAGTAAGTTAGTAGGCTCTCAATGGGCGAGTGGTGGAAGGTCAGCAGAGGATGTCTGGGATGATTGCATTAAAGGCTGAGCTGTAGTCCACAAAGAGCATTCTGGCGTAGCTCTGCCGCTTTTCTGACACAACGACCGAGACTGTGGGAGCTGGGGCTCGAACCAGCAACTTTCCGGTGACAAGACGAACTGCCAACTCTCATTATGCAATGTACTGTTTAAAAGAAAAATCTTTTTTTTGCCTTGACAACATACATTCATCTTCATTTCAAATAAGTAGTTATTTTTCACACAGAGAGCAATACCATTCTCCAGCCTCTGCTGTCCAAAACTACTCTGTATTCATCTGGAGGCACTTTGTGTGAAACCATTTTAAATAGCTCTCATGCAGGAACAAAGCAATTGTATAAAATGAAGTGAGGGAATGGAGCTATAAATAGATTAATATAGAGATATGAAAATAAACTTATATATAGACATAGGAACACAAGTTTTAACATTAATGTTTCTGGGATATAATAAACAATATAAGCATACAGGTGTCTAAGCAAACATTGTGGCATACAAAGTGAGAGAGTGCAGTGAGTCATGTTTATTCCTGTTCAATATGTGTCTGACACAAGTGGATGAATTAAAAAGTCTGACAGCAGCAGCAACAACAGGCAATGCCTTCCTGATGACTTTCTATCTGGTTACATCTTTGTCTTTGATGCCTGTATCCCAGCTTGAAGAGTCCTGGACCTTTTTTCTAGTCAGTGGGTGTGTAGGCAAACAACTCTGGCTTGTCACCCAGTTGGATTTCCTGGTAATTGTCAGGTGGCACTATCTACAAATCAGGACACATTAACTATGATATTAAAAAATTGACATGATGACATAGTCCTTGGTCAGTTTACCAAGCATTTCTCAGTTTTGTTCTTTATAGTTCTGTTCATCATATCATTGTTTGTGAGTCCTGGATTATTTGATGATATGTTTACATTATGTATTCTTTTGTTTTCAGTTCCATATTGCTTTTAAGTGTAGTTCTTTTTAAGCATTCCACAAGTGGATGGAACACTTGTGAAAACACTCTAGTGTTAAAGCCAGTCTTGTCTTCATGTCTGTTTCTGGTTTTGTCTGTGTCAAGCTCGTGTGTCTTAGTCTGTGTTTTAGTTTGGTGGCCTCTTGTCTCTTTCTTGTGTTGAGTCTTACTTCCATTGTCTTCTTATTCCCAATGTATCCCTGCTGTGTTACACAGCTGTCTCCAATTCCCCTAATCACCATCCTATTTATACATTTTGCCAATCTCCCGGTCTGAAGTACATTATTCTATTCGATTCTATTATATTATATTTATACAGCACCAAACCACAACAACAGTCACCTAAAGACACTTTATGTTGCTGGTTAAAAACACAACAATAATACAAAGAAAGCCCCAACAATTTAAGTACCCCATATGAGCTAACATTTAGTGTGAGTGGGAAGGAAAAACTCCATTTGAAGAGGTAGAGACATCTGGCAGAAACAGGCTCAAGGAGAGACAGCCATCTACTGTGACTGGCTGAGGTTGATGAAAAGGAGACAGAACAACATATACACTGTGCAAGAGATACATACTAACTAATGATTAAATGCAGAGAGGTGTATAAACACAGAAAGAGCAAAGAAGGAAAAAATTCATACATGATGGGAAGCCCACAAGAGCCTAGGCTTATTGCAGCACAAATAAGGGAAGATTCAGGGTCACCTGATCCACTCTAACTGTATTATTTGTCAAAACTGAGGGTTTTAATGCTAATCTCAAAAGCAGAGACGGGTGTTTGTCTTCTGAATTAATACAGAATAGAATAGAATTCAACTTTATTGTCATTGCACATGTCACAGGTACAAGGCAACGAAATGCAGTTTGCATCCATCAAGAAGTGCTTTAGCCATGATATAGATATATTACAATATATATTAGTAATAATATAGGTATGTAAGTATATTACAGAAATGGGTCTATTATGGTATGTTATAATGTACACGGTATGAAGGTATGTTATGAATATGCTATAACTATAAGTATGTACAGGCTATGAACAGGATATAAACATGAAAAACTATACAGAATATGAAATTAAAAAAACTATACAGAAATATGAGATATACAGCTATACACAAATGTGAAATATGCAGGTTATAAACAGTTGTAGAATTAAAAATTATCGTATTGTACAGAATGATGTGAGCTGCATCCACAGAAGAGAGGCCTGAGAGATGATTCCTGTTCAACCTTAAAATTCTATAGGAACCACAAGTACACTTAATATTCCAAAATTAAAATCTGGATTTCAAAGCGAGTCAGTGAAGACAATCAAATAAACTGTCATGACAAAACTCTGTTCAGACAGTGAATGGACTGATTCTTATATAGCGCCTTTTTACTCACCCATATTACTCAAAGTGCTCTATACAACATGTCACATTCACCCAATCAGGCCAGATGTAGCATGCCATCACATAAACAGTGCCATCTTACCATGCCAGAAGTCAGCCAGCAGTGCCGGCTTCACACCAGATCCAGGCAACACCCGTCTGCTATGTGGGATGACTTGTTCTTTTGGCGTTTTAGTTGTGGATTATGTTTGGGCTGTGTCTCTTGCCCTTTCAGTATAGTATTGTTTTCTTGTGCTTCTAAGTGTCCCTTTGTTTCTTTTTAGGTTATGTAGTATGGGTTAGGGATATTTTGTATGTTGTTTTTGTTTAATAAATCCGCCTTTTGGATTATTCCCTGATGTGCCTGAGTTCTGTTATTTAGTGTCACTTTGAAAGGCACACAGCCAGCATTGACATATAATTGTTCTTTCAATTTTTGATAAAGATTACAGTGAATTGAGATGTAACTTGGCCCAGAGATACCGTAGGTCGCCCAGAGTAAGACGGTGTTGAAAGTTGGACATCAACTATTATGGATGATTTTTAATGAATTTTTGAATATGATGCAATATTTAAGTAAGTGTATTGAATTCAATATACATGTCCTTTAATTTCTGAGGAATCTTACAGTAAATCTGGATTAAACTTGGCACACAGGTACAGTAGGCTTCCCAGAGAAGGAATCTGTTGAAAGTTGGACCTCAACTACTAAGGATGATTTTTAATGAATCTTTGAAATTTGACATAATTGTAGTGTATTGACTGTATTGCATTGAATATAAGTTTCCTTTAATTTCTGAGGAATTCTACAGTAAATCTGGATGAAACTTGGCACACAGGTACAGTAGGCTTCCCAGAGAAGGAATCTGTTGAAAGTTGGACCTCAACTACTAAGGATGATTTTTAATGAATTTTTGAAATTTGACATAATTGTAGTGTATTGACTGTATTGCATTGAATATAAATGTCCTTTAATTTCTGAGGAATTTTACAGTAAATCTGGATGAAACTTGGCACACAGGCACAGTAGGTATCCCAGAGAAGGAATGTGTTGAAAGTTGGACCTCAACTACTAAGGATGATTTTTAATGAATTTTTGAAATTTGACATAATTGTAGTGTATTGACTGTATTGCATTGAATATAAGTTTCCTTTAATTTCTGAGGAATTCTACAGTAAATCTGGATGAAACTTGGCACACAGGTACAGTAGGCTTCCCAGAGAAGGAATCTGTTGAAAGTTGGACCTCAACTACTAAGGATGATTTTTAATGAATTTTTGAAATTTGACATAATTGTAGTGTATTGACTGTATTGCATTGAATATAAATGTCCTTTAATTTCTGAGGAATTTTACAGTAAATCTGGATGAAACTTGGCACACAGGCACAGTAGGTATCCCAGAGAAGGAATGTGTTGAAAGTTGGACCTCAACTACTAAGGATGATTTTTAATGAATTTTTGAAATTTGACATAATTGTAGTGTATTGACTGTATTGCATTGAATATAAATGTCCTTTAATTTCTGAGGAATTTTACAGTAAATCTGGATGAAACTTGGCACACAGGTACAGTAGGCTTCCCAGAGAAGGAATCTGTTGAAAGTTGGACCTCAACTACTAAGGATGATTTTTAATGAATTTTGAAATTTGACATAATTGTAGTGTATTGACTGTATTGCATTGAATATAAGTTTCCTTTAATTTCTGAGGAATTCTACAGTAAATCTGGATGAAACTTGGCACACAGGTACAGTAGGTGTCCCAGAGGAGGGATGTGTTGAAAGTTGGACCTCAACTACTAAGGATGATTTTTAATGAATCTTTGAAATTTGACATAATTGTAGTGTATTGACTGTATTGCATTGAATATAAATGTCCTTTAATTTCTGAGTACTTTTACAGTAAATCTGGATGAAACTTGGCACACAGGTACAGTAGGTGTCCCAGACAAGGAATGTGTTGAAAGTTGGACCTCAACTACTAAGGATGATTTTTAATGAATTTTTGAAATTTGACATAATTGTAGTGTATTGACTGTATTGCATTGAATATAAGTTTCCTTTAATTTCTGAGGAATTCTACAGTAAATCTGGATGAAACTTGGCACACAGGTACAGTAGGTGTCCCAGAGGAGGGATGTGTTGAAAGTTGGACCTCAACTACTAAGGATGATTTTTAATGAATTTTTGTAATAGACATAATTGTAGTGTATTGACTGTATTGCATTGAATATACATGTCCTTTAATTTCTGAGGAATTTTACAGTAAATCTGGATGAAACTTGGCACACAGGTACAGTAGGCTTCCCAGAGAAGGAATCTGTTGAAAGTTGGACCTCAACTACTAAGGATGATTTTTAATGAATTTTTGAAATTTGACATAATTGTAGTGTATTGACTGTATTGCATTGAATATTAGTTTCCTTTAATTTCTGAGGAATTCTACAGTAAATCTGGATGAAACTTGGCACACAGGTACAGTAGGTGTCCCAGAGAAGGAATCTGTTGAAAGTTGGACCTCAACTACTAAGGATGATTTTTAATGAATTTTTGTAATAGACATAATTGTATTGACTGTATTGGGCTGTTCCATCGTAATGTGTGCGCGCGCGTGTGCGCGGGTCTAGGCTCTCAATCGGGATATAAAGCGAAAAGGCGCTACCGTAAAGACTGGTGTAAAAGCGCAAGGAAATTTATGCGGCGGATAAGAGGCGGCCGGCTTGACCGCGGCTCACAAATGACGGCTCACTTTACCGCGGTCATTTATGGCGCCTAAAACACATTTATGATACACACATACTACACACTTATAACATCCAGTGTTGGGAAGGTTACTTTTAAAATGTATTCCATTACAGAATACAGAATACATGCACCAAAATGTATTCTGTAACGTATTCCGTTACGTTACTCAATGAGAGTAACGTATTCTGAAAACTTTGGATTACTTAATATATTATCATGCTGTTTACAACTAGGTGAATGTACTATTGCTGTGTGATTTATTACTGTTACTGAAAGTCCGCGGCTCCGAACCGTAGTAAAGGGACTTCTGGCTAATACAGTGGGTTCTGTGTCGGGCTCGTAGCCGAAAACTAGCTTTATTTTGTTGTCTGGGTCAACTTTGCTAGCGAGAGACAGAGAGAGGCGTTGAAAGGCTGCTCCAACTGAACTTATTGTTTTTGGAGGAAAACACGAACACTGTAGCTTACTTACAACTGGGCTCGTCAGGCACTCTTCTTGGCTGCAGTGGTTATTATTATATTTATATGCTTCCAGCTCCCGTTTTTGCTCGATGACAGCTCGTACTTTTCGTTTTTCTCCCTCCCTCGCTCACAGACACATAACGTGTATGGCAGTCCATTCTCCCTGCAGCACGGACTACACTGCCTATGATGCTACATTCTTTAGAGCTATACCGGTAGCATTCTGCCTATTAGCTTAGCACAACAACAACAAAAAGGCCTCTCTCACCCAGGAAACACACAGAGCGAGAGCGTCACCCTGTAACCATGGCAACTGTAACGCTGCCACCTGGAACGACAGAACGTAGCTGTCAAACAAAACCCAAACAGGCCTGACCCGCGACAATATGAAACAGGGAAGTATCCCCGTGTAATCCATTTATTTCAACAAAGTAACTGTATTCTAAATACCACCTTTTTAAACGGTAACTGTAACGGAATACAGTTACTCATATTATGTATTTTAAATACGTAACGGCGGTACATGTATTCCGTTACTCCCCAACACTGATAACATCTAACAAAAAACAGGCTTAATAATGACAATAACTGAACTAAAATCACAATCAGAAACATCCAGGTGGCTAAATATGCATTATATGAGCGTTTTACAGTGTTGGGAAAGAAATGACACCCACCTCTCCCACAGGGGAATTGTAGAAAAGGGGAGAGGCAAAAGGGGTATTGTATTTATAGGGTTGCATCAAAGAAGAAGAAGAAAAGAATGAGGAGGGGCTCTAACTGATAATGAACATAACTACAGGCTTAGAGGTCCTAAAAGTCAGGTATAAAAGGAACAGTTTGGGGGTTTAGGACACATTTTGTGTAATTATAACAATGTGATTTATGACCCTGTTACACAAGAAAAAAAATATCCAATGAACAGCAGTTCTCTGTAAGAAAATGCCTTGTTAACACTAGAGGTCAAAGGAGAATGTCCAGACAGCCTAAATTTGGTGTAAAAAATATGAAAGCATGGATCCATCCTGCCTCGTATTGTTTTAGCCTGCTGGTGGTATAATGGTGTAGTAAGCGCATGGCCCACTAGAGGAGGCCAGGCCCTCCTCACAAAGCATGTTTTTGACTGTATCAGTGGACTGCTGAAGGTCACTTTGTAGGGATGTGGCAGTGCTCATCCTGTTCTTCCTTGCTCAACAGAGCGGATACCGGTCCTGTTGATTAGTTAAGAATGGCCTTCTGTTCTAGGATATACAGCAAACCTGGCAGTGACAACTGATGTGCCATCCTGGTAGAGTTGGACTACCTCGGCCACTTCTACGGGTCAGTCAAAAACTAGCAGCCCTCTCCTACTTAACTGACCATATCAATATTCAAGAAGTTTAAATGGCTTGAGGTTATATTCTGCTTAAAAAGTGTTTAATTTTTTGGAGCAGTGTATTGTGCAAGGTTGTAGGATGTTTGTAGAGTGTTTGCAAAACTACATTTAAAATAAACCTTATTTTCTTTCTGAAAACTGGATGTAGGATATGCAATAACTACTGTGTTCAAGACAAAAAAAAAATTTTTTCAGCTATAAGTCATTTTATTTTTTTAAATTTTTCCTTCTTTTTGGTGACGTGGCAACAACAGCAACACCCAAAAAGGTGATTTGTTGCACCAGCATTCACTTTTAAGTAAAAAAAACCAAAACAAAACAAAACCCCTCCCAAAACAAAAAATTCAAGGCTACCAGAGAACAACAGACACACCAGTGCTTTTGAATGAGAAAAGCTCAAAAAAGAAATACTGCATGACAGTAACTTGTTGTATATAGTTCAAACATATGGTACAAGTAAACTCAACAAAAACTCCCTGCTTCCACTTAAACGAAATAACATTATAATCCGAAGTTACAATTGTTTGTGGTGGTGGTGGTGGGGGAGCACAATTTTGTCATGTACAACTCTGAACAACCCGTGTTAACTACCAGTGCCTCTGTATGTATACTTACACTCAGACATACTGCAGTAGTTTACATTTTCAATAATCTCATATGTATAATTCTCTCCTGAACAGCTATTTTGCTTACAAATTTTTCATATCTGACATTCATAGTTTACATTTGCTCTGGAAATGCTGAAGTCATTTTTAACAATACAGCCCACCAAAGCAGCACAGAGAGAAAGCAGTTTCCATCCTACGCTCACAACCTCTATGTCATTAAGTAGTCCGTTCAGTATTACTATTATGCAATATTTTTTGTATTCAAACAAAATGAGAAATGGCATGCTGAGGAGGCTAGTTGATGCGTAGTGTTGATTAGAGATGCTGTCGTCTGTGTCTTTGAGAGAGGCTACTCGGTCATCAAGAACAATCTCAGAGGAAGGACAGAACTCTGTTTCAGGAGGAAAGTAAAACTCAGGGGCTGCAGTGGAAACAGTTAGTCAATGTCCATTTCAGGGAGATTTTTCTCTAGCGTTTGTGTCTGCTGTTCCGTGCCCGCGGGCGTCGTTTTGTCCGGGTTGCACGGTTGGGTCTCTGTTCCCTCCTGTCCGTTAACCGGCCCATTCTCCGTCTTCTCCTCATTAGGAGGCTCCACCTTGGGTTTGGGCTTGGGTTTAGACAACACTGGGTTGCAGGATGCATAAAGCTCCTAAAGAGTAAAAAGATACACATGCTTAGAACATGACATCACAACTTTTAAACTGAATTACTTCAGCTCATATCACAATGACAAATTACTTCAAACTGCTTGGCAGCTACTACAAGACTGTCGAGTGTCGTTTTTCGCGTTGGGCTTTTGTGAAATCTTCAGATGCTCTTAGGCCGTCAGTATAAGGAAAACAAAAGATAATGATGAATAATGATCTTAATGACTATTAAGGTAAAATAATAATAATAATAATTCATGTTTATTCTGTTAAGATTTTTTTTAAGTTGATGTTACTTTCCTTTCCAAATAAAGAGGTTGTGATTTGCAGAAGTATACTGGATAATCTTTACTAATATGTTCATATTTATATTACTGTCTACTAATTGTAGACAATGAGCCCTTAAAACCCTAAGGAAGCCCATAATGAAGCTCTCGTAAAGAGCATGCAAGTGGTGTGTGTGTGCTTTTAATGTCTACCTTAGTCTTGTCCTTGATTTCTGTAACTTTGACCACTGGGTCCACGGTGAGGTCCTGATTGTTCTGCTGGTTCATCTTGCTGTTCATCCAGACCATGGCATCGTTTACCTGCTTGTCCACCCTGGTCACCTCCAGCTCATCCAGATGATCATAGAGCTCATCCTGTTGGGGCACACAAAAGTAAATTTGACAAACGTCTGGGGATTCTTGAGCTTAGTCTGTGATACGTCTGACCAACAGCTGTTCTTAAAACTTTGTATAAAGAGTTCAACAACAAACCCTGGTTACCTTTGCCTTGTAAGCTTCAATTATCTTCATGTACATCTGGATTTGTCTCCCAAGCTCCTCAAACGCTTTCGGCCTCTCCTCAGCTTCCACGTATCTCTCGTGGATAGGCTGGCCAATTTTCTGTTAAAGCAACATCGTCAGTAAGGCCGCAAAGTTATTCTAAATATCTGTATAGTGAACCATTTTATGTCTTTTTTTTCCCTCCCATAAAACTGTCCAGTCATACAATGAGTGCGTAGTTACCTTGAGTTCAGCCAGTTTGTCGATATAAACTTGCTTCTGTTGGTCTTCTCCATCTTCATACAGCCAGTTCTCTGTGTCCTCCAGTTTTAATGAGAACAGATCGCGATCCTGCATGTGAAGATTCATGTTTAACATTAAACGCATGCATTTCATCTGAACTGAAGGTTTACACTTAGTTTAAATTGAACAGAATCCAAATGTTACAGAGACGATCAGTGTATGATGACGTGTCCGGTGTGTACTCACTGCTTCATTCACAAACTTCTCCAGGATGCCGTGGAGTTTGTCCCTCATGTCGTACACGTACTCCTCCACGTTGTTCTTTGCATCATTCCTTTCCTTTTCCAGCTTATCCTGCATGATCATCTTACCCTGGAGGAGTCACAGTAAAGTCTACATTAGTTTAACTACTTAGTTAAGTGTGCACCAAAAAAAACAAACAAACAAAAACAAAACAAAACAAAACAAAAACACCTGAGGATGAAGCAAGACAACATTTACAATTTCAGGTATATTCCTGATGTTAGACATGTCAAAAGAAAAAGAAAAAAAAGGTGATATTACAGTTTGATTAACTGATTAATTATCAAATGATCAAGAGTTGTCAATTTTTAGGGGCTGTTAATGATAAAAGCCAAATCAGCTCCTCCCTTTTTCACACTGTTGGCTGCTTAATATATCAGTTTCTATCTTTTTCTGCTTAGACAAATACATGTAAACAGCTACACTATGGAGAGACTTCTATAAATGTTAATGGTAACAAGGACAGCTTAACCCAGGGCCAGTGAGCATCACTAGGCATTACTGCTTGAGACAACACTGTGCATGCACACCACACATTCCCTGTGATTTTTACAGCATTACCTCATTTTCCACAAACAAATTTAGTTCTTCTCCGGAAAGCTGCCAGTCCAAGCTGCTCTCTATGGGCAGCTCCAGTGTCTTCGTTTTTACTTTGGGTTTCTTGGCCTGAGGAGGCTGGTCGTTCTTCTTCTCCTGCTGTTTGGCATCCTCTGTCGTTGTCTGTAATAGCAGAGAGGAAACACGTTTTTCCCCCACCAGACAAATCAGCAGTATTTGACTTCAGCCTTTTTGAGTACTTGAACAGCTCCAACTTCAACTGTGTTTCACCAGTTTCAAAATTTTACCATCTGTATAATTTTATTGTGCTTTTTTTGATAGGTAAATTCTGGCCTGTATTGACTGTAAGTTTCTATATTGTTAGTTTATAATTTCTTCATGAGCCTATGGCTTTTATTTGTTATGTCGAAAGCAAAATTCCACATGACAAAGTATGGATGCATTTTTCGTTGTAAGTGAGAGGAACAATTATAGTTTTAGGCTCTGGGAATGACGACACTTTTGGAAAGTGATGACACCTCAGACCTTCAGAGGGCCATTTGAGGTTTGCTTATGACATGGTTTTAGGAGTTAGTCTTTACAAATAGAGAAATTTATGTGTCAGTGGCAAATCATGTTTCTTAAAATACTAAAGAAAATAAAATGTATTGGATGTATTGGTAACCTGGTGCTGGGCGATATGGTTACAAAATTACAATAATGGCCACATCTGGCCAGACATATATTTCACAATAGACACTGCTGGATTAATACATATCAAATTTTACATTAGCTCTGCCAAACACTTTTTCCTCAGTTGCAGAAATAAGTTTCCATAAGTATCCATGTACATATGTGTCAGTCTATTTTGGGTTATTTTTGTATTAAACACTGTAAATTGTGTCTTTAGGGGAACAAGGTTTGTTGAAGAAAGTGAACTTCTTTTACATTTTAAAGTCTTCGGGTTGCTGTATGTGTAGTACTTATACAGAGCAATCTAACTTATCTTCTATATGAACGTATGTACACATGTATGTATATATGCATGTATGGGCATTAGGGTTTCCTTATTGCCCAGCACAAGGTTACCTCCATTTCTTCTGTCTCTGTTTTCTTGTCTCCGTTGTCTCCAGCCTGGAGTTTCTGATCCTCCTGGTCCACTTGCATTTTGCTCTGACACACAGCAAAGAAAGAAAGAATATACATACAATTAAATTAAAACAACATGTGCTGCTCTGTTGGTGGTGTCATCTATTAAATCTGGTTTCAGCCCATTTTAAAATGGCAGTCCCCAGCAATTATTCAGATGTTCACGTCAAGGTTTTGGAAATGTTTGTGTCATGTGCACTCCTGTTCAAGACTTGCAATTAGTCTGTATGCAAAAGTGTAGTCAGAAACCTTCCTTGCTAAAGCTCTTAAAGCCATCTAAAGCTTGTCAAGACAAAATGCCTAAATAATACAGTAATGGGGTGGGGCTAGAACTGGATCACTGATTGAAAGGCTTTTTCAGGCACAACACAAAGCAAACATTTCTCCCGTCTCTTCCTTACTCATATACACATACCCTCTCTATGTCATTAGTGTCTAACAATCAGTGCAAAAGCACATAATACACACCTCCTCTTCCTTCACGATCTGGTCTGTTTCCATTGGCTCCTCTCCTTCAGCTGTTTTTACGACTTCAACCAACGAGGCGCTTGATACACTGAACACACCGTGAACGTTCACCCGAACTTTTACCTTGACCTTTGCGCTCTCCCCTGATGCCTGAGGAACCACATTCTGGATCAGAAACTGGCCTGCGGAGTTAAAAGTTAGCACTGATGAGAATACCCACGCATATATGAACAAATAAATAGAAACTTACAGAACTGCATCTAAATCTGAATGAAGTTGCTGTACCTATAGTGGCTTTAGGGTAAGGCAGCTCCTTGAGATTGTTGTAGTAGGCTTCAAGGCTGAATGGCTCTTTCCGATAGAAGGTCAGTACTTTAGAGAAAGGAGCTGCGTGGTTCTTTGGGAAAACCTCACAATCACTGCAAAAAACACAGAAAGAGCAGGTGATTGAGACAAATATACAGGGACAGGACTTCAGAATGTAAACTCAAATTTCTGTTCATGTCATCGATGGTTTGAAACAAGCTGTGCTAGCTTACAGTTTTTATTCCAACAACGCAAGTGGTGAGAGAACTGACACGAAGCCTACCATTTGTCCTCTGAAGGTTTCCACCTACTCAACCACCCACCCACCTACCCACCAGCACGCACCAATCTGTTATTTGGCAACAGTTTATAAAACACATCTGAAGTCTTTATCAAACTCAAAGATCATTTATGAGAGGGTTTTAGGTCTTGAAACAGGATTTGGATGTTATTTAGCTAGTTAGCTTTAGTTAGATTCAAGCCTAAAGAGTACCTGAGTCCTTCCTCTGCAGCTGAATTCCACTTTAGGGAGATGGAGTAAGGGACAACATCTGTAATTGAGAACTCTCTCACTTTGAAAGCTGGTGACAAGATGGCACACTGAGGGGAAAAAACACAACAACAACAAAAACCAGAATTTTAAGGTTAAACTTTTGTGTTCTTCATTTTCAGGCCAAAAATAAAACTCCACACATTTCATTTGTATTTGTGAAACTTTTTTGTTTTGTTTTTTAAACTGTCACCAAATGTTTCACAGATCACAGATCACAGCCTTCAGCGATCCTCTCATAGGTCTCCCTCCTGGTATAACACAGCTGTTACTATATGAGTCTGCTGCCTGAGTCACTGTGGGGATCAAAGTGTTTGCCGTGTGACAGGCAAGCTGTACCTGCAGAGCACAGCCCCTGGCCACGGCCTCGTCTGCATTTAGGGTGGTGCTCAGCTCTTTGCCGAAGAATTTGCTGATCCGCTCTTTGATGGCAGGGATTCTGGTGGCGCCACCCACGATCTCAACTGCATATATATCCTCCTTTTTCAGCTCTGGATACAAAAAACAAGAGACAATCGCAAAACAAAGCAGGTTATTTAGGTTTACAAAGCAATACGTTTCATATTTGTTTCATTTTATTTTTAAAGTTGAAAAGTAATGATTAAAGGAAGGCTGACATGCTGCTATTGTCCAGGGGGAAGGGCTACCACAGCAAAGCACATGACTGAATGTGTGAGCGTGCACGTGCCTACAGGGATAGTCCAGCTACTATTACAGTCTCATGTACTCACTGGCTTGTTCCATGACGCTGCGCAGGGGACCCTCGACTTTGGCCAGCAACCCCGAACACATCTCCTCAAACTGGCCTCTGGGGACACATGATCATAAATTATTAATAGGTGCAGCCAATATGCACACTATGGAAAACTCCATTAATTTAAGAAACAACACTATTCCCTTTTTAAAATACTTGTGGTTACATTCTATATGCTGATCTTATTCACTTATTTAATTTAACTTTACTTCTTACCTGTTTAGTTTACTGGAAACATCAATATCATTGATGAAGCACTCAATGTTGAGAGGGAGGTCAGAGGAGTTGGCACTCATCAGCTTCTTGAGCTTCTCGCACTCCTGGTAGAGCCGCACAAGTGCACGGGGCTTGGACCTCACATCCAGCTTGTACTTAGTTCCAAACTCCTCGCAGAAGTGGTTGACAAGGATATCGTCAAAGTCCTTGCCACCAAGGTCTGAGTCAAACGCAGTGGCCAGGATCTAACAGTAGAGAAGGTAAATATATTAGTAGTAGGTAGAAGCAAGTTTAGGTTTTGCCTCTGACGATTTTAGATCCCTCCTTATTTTTCAACAGCATAACCCAGAACACCAACTTCACTGATAGTCAGAAGTGTTCACAACTGACCATAAATGCTGTATTTTTTTTTTTACATTTATTTAATAGTCAGGCCTGTTTATTGACATCAGAATATCGTAAATATAAGATTTAAACAGAATCCACTTTAGTAAACTTGCTAAATCACATGAGCACTTTCAGTATTTATCCATCACTCACCTTGAGCTTTCCCTTATTGAAGGCACAAACTGACACCTGGTAACCAGAGTGGCCCAGGTCCACAAACACCACTATTCTGGGCTTCTCTTCTGGAGCTGGCAGGTCCTGCTTGTAGATTCCATATGCCAGAGTCACTGCAGCAATCAGACAGAAGCTTCAGGTTATTTTCTGCTCACCGCTGCATCCAGGAACTAATTAGTACTCCAAATTCCAGCTGCACTATGCTAAACTAAATCTGCTCAAACTAATAAAATTGTTACTGCAATGCTGCAAATGTATATAAATAAAATGTAGGGCAGGTTTAATGCTGTGCATCTATTTCCCTGTATCTCATGGTTAAGTTATAAACTAATGCAATAACCATTTTCAACGTGTTTCTGAGTAGTATGAGATTAAAAGCTCAACAACAACACAGCAGACTTAAAGATGATCTAGATGTTTCCATGTACCTGCAGTAGTCTCGTTCATCAGTCGTAAACAGTTGAGGCCAGCGATCTGAGCTGCGTCCATGACTGACCGTCTCTCTGCGTCAGTAAAATAGCTTGGTACCTAAGAGGAAAACAAAACAAAACATTACATTACACTAGTCCATGTTTAGGATCAATCTGGGCCCCTCAAAGGAATAAATCACCCATCTCACAAGATTCATAACCTCCCTGGATAAAATTACCAAGTTAGTTACTCAGGGTGCCAAAACAAAACAGCTCCTTGTGGAAAAGATCACAGGCTAAATTTAGCTATTGGCAACAGTACTAATAACATGTCATCCATCTCCAGAGCTGATGTAAACCTTAAGTTTAGGCCCAGTGAAAGTAAGGGCCTCAAAGTGTGAGCTCTGTAACATTACGTAACAGATCCTTATCCTGTGCTAAAGAAACACACGCTTCCCACTCTTCAGCTTCGAGGTACAAGAGACGAAATAAAGACGTGTGCTGAAGTGCTCAGGGCTCAAAATGTGACAAGAGCAGGTGGCAAAGCATTTCTACACCTTGCAGGCAGCTGTCAGCCTGCATATTTTACCTGAGCTGGTAGAAAATTCAACAGGATGACATTAATCGCTGGCTGTCAAATGACAGGATGTAAATCTAATGCAGTGTTCTATTCAGGTACAGTACACAAAGTCACTTTATGGCAACTTAAAGCTTCATCATGCAACGTCACTTTCACCAAATAAACAAACAACTCCTAAGACATTTAAAGCTACCTCCATAAGATCTGTTGTTACAAACTCAAGCCTGAAAAACCATCTATTGAGACCAGGATAACCAGGTGGATTAATAAAAGACCTATCCAATCCTATTTAACATGTCTCATAGAGCTTAAGTAGGGTTGTGCCACATTATATCATCCAAAATCTGGAAGTTTTAACATGATACAAAAGTATTATATGGGAAATCATTGCTGTAGCAACGCCATGTGTTTAGGTCCTCTAGTGCAGACAACAATGAGACAAGCCCAGGAAGGTCTGACAGTAAAAGCCCCGTGTCAGCCTCTAATGATGATTTAGTACCTAAAAAGGAGGCGACTTCAACATCCTCTGACACACCACAATACTTTGCAAAATATGCAAGAAAACTGTTCCTGCAAAAGGTACTTGAGGAAGAAGTCATCATCACCAAAGCTACGAAGGAGCTGGTAATGTGCAACCCAAATGCAAACACGTGAATCAACCAGGCGCGCTGGCTGCACTCAGTGTGACAGGACGAGCAATCAGTGGATGCAGTTTACATGACAGAGAAGGAGGGCTATAAGCAGCTGGTTAAAAACCCTGAGCCAGGATGCAACTAATGCTTACCGAGATGACACAATCTACTACTGGTTTCTTGAGTGCACTTTCAGCAGTCTCCTTCAGTTTGGTCAGCAACATGCCAGTTACTTGCTCAGTGCTGAATATCCTCTCTTCTTCCATGTACATCACCTAGAAATTGGTAATGAGGTAAAAGATTACTGTCAGGACAAATCATAGAGCTATCCAGTAGAGTAAGATGTTTGCTGCAGTGTACACAAGACAATTTATGTTAATATTTCCATTAATAAGACAACTCATTAATTATTTAAATGGCTATCTCAGTTTCATTTAGGGGTTTTTAAGCTGAGAAAAATATGCATATGTGATAAAATATGGAAAAGATGCAAATTGCAAAGCCTTGTGGTTTAACAGGCAAAACCAGGTTTATGTATTTTGATTTGATTTGATATTTCTTCTGCTCTTATTTATCCTGAGGACTGACATTAATCATCTCCACGGGGACTCTACAACATGCCGCTCTGTGCCTTTGCAGTGTGCCAAGCGAAGCATTGTCATTTATGCACTTGCAATAACTTTGGGTATTTCTGGAGTCTCACAGTCATCATCTGTTAGTGCCAGAAATGTGTACATTTTTCACATTTAGGCAGTCAGCAAAGTGTACGGTTCATATCACCAACACAATTATCATTTTGCCCATAGGATAATATTCCAAGAGACAAAATCCCTGCAGAAATAAATACAACATACTGAAAGTGTTTTTAGGATTAAATGGGAAGATGAAGTAGGAATGCTATGAATCAGAGCAAAAAGTATTACATGACACACTTCTTAGAGCACAGCATGTAGTGAGTGGAGGATGCAACATAGTCAGAAATAAGCTGTTGTATCTACTGTGCGGTCTCTCAGTTAATTTTCTTTTAATGGTCTTTTTTTTCTTTTGATTAATTATTTCCCATCAGCTAAGCTGAGGGCAGAAACCTGGTTAGAACATACAGTCTTACTTTTATACCGGTGGCCCCAGAGGGCATCGGTGCCAGTTCGTACACCAAGTTAGACTTGGCCAACTGGATGTAAGGATCTGTGAACGCTCTGCCATGTAATCGCTTGAAGCTCTGCACTGTGTTCTTATAGTTGGTCACCACCTGAATAAAAAAGAGAGACAAAACAGAAGGAAACAAAGCCAAGTATTAACCACTTTTTACATTTAATTGTAAATAATTCTCCCAAATATGACAGTATCGGTGACTGAATTTTTACCTGGCTCTTTGCAGCAGCTCCTATCGAACGATTTCGGGGTCCAAACGATACAAAAGACCTGGACAGACACAAGTCAAAATATTAAGCTACATTAATGACACAACTAGCAGAGCTTCACATGATAGTTCAGTGACCAATCTACACTGGTCGCAATTTTTAACTAGTTGATCTCAGCACTTCTCTAAATAATCCGTGTTGAAACCTGGACTGAGGCTCCAGACTGGCTTGTTTAAGTTTTGCGTCGTCTGTACTATATAAACACAGGCTGAAGTGGTGTGGTAAGTCCACTTAAATCACACAGGGCTTGCCTCTCATCACCATCTCTATCAAACACAGATGCTGATGACACAGAGTAAGCGTTGCTATGAACACACAAGTGGAGTGTGATGATGTCAACAATACAAGTCTCTGAGGAGAGTCACTCAGCGGATGCTGATCTTCAATCAAGAACAGGACAGGAAGTTGTATGGTAAATGGAGTGGTTGTTATAAAGTGCTTTTCTATTCTATTTGAGCACTCAAAGGACTTTTTACAGTGGTGTTTGTGATGTTTATGATGTAGTAGAGAGTAAGTTCACAAAAACAGTTCAATATTTGTCAAAAAATGTCCAATATTCATAATTTTTCAAAATTTACTGCAACATATTTATGTGGGCAATAGACAAAACATTGTGCAAGTTACCAGGAAAGTATTTGTTTTGTTTTTACTCGGTAAGTATAAGCCTTTACAGAACAAAGTGTGTTACGAATATTCAACATGAAATTCTGTGTTTAAATTCTGAATGTGAATTTGTCGTATAATATATATATATATATATATACACACACACCAAGAAACTGTGATGTATAATCTCTCTACTCACCAAATTATCTTATACATGATCTACTTCTCTGACACATGTTTTTTTTAAAAAGTCCAGGTTGATTCACAATAAAGACAGCAACTTAATGATGTATACATATTTCATATAACCATGACATAAAACCCATTTTATATATATTATATTAAAATTTTCTGACTTTCTGACTAGTAGGTGCACATCTAAGCATAAATTGGGCGTTAATGTTTATCTTTTTCTTTCCCTGTTTAATACAAACGCTATAAATAAATTACAATATAATAACTGGTCTTATTTAATTTTATTAATACTCTTTGGGAGGGAATTCTAAATTGTAATGATACATCTATAAATATACCAGTTAATCATTCAAAACCAGTGACAGTGTATAACATTCAATAACGCTTGTGTGCTTTATATTAACGTTGAACTCTTACAAAAGAGAAAATACTGTAAAGACTTTTAAAAATTAGTCACGATGACTGAAATCTAACTAATGGAATTACAAAATGCGCCATGAACCCAAATAAGCAGAATTCAAACAATATTTAAAAAAAAACCCTTTCTGATAACAATATGTTTTTCATGTAATAAATACTATATAACCTTACACCGTTTAAAACATGAAAGGCTAAAAGACATAAAAATTTGCTAGAATATTCCAACAAGAGATTGGCCGCTGTCGTCATCGTGCAGAGCATAACGCAAGGCGTACAATTTGCCACACGGGGCACACCGGTTGGTCGGAGTTTACGCCTTGAAGACAAGTACAACTACTTAAAAACGACAGGTGGCAAACACCGCCCGGTCATGTTTTAACCGGCGAAGCCACGCCAATTCTCCAAACTGTCATTACCGTTAATAAAACTATGAGCTCAGCTAACTTGCTTAGCTCACCGGAGCTTCATAATCGGTCTTGGAAGGCGGTGTGAGCCTTATGAGTTAATTTCTAGATGGTTCCATGCTCACCATAGACAGGCTGAGAAATGTGTCACTAACTTACACGGAAAAGCAGTTCAATTTCCCAGTAATGAGCACAAATGGTCGCTGAAAGCAGAGAAGTTGCGTTCACGTGTATTACAGTGATACAGGTGAGACAACACTTATAAATGAAAATCTGTCCTGTGTAGCTATCCTTCACAAACTATAATAAGATTTTACTTGGTACTTACGGTGTACATCTGTCGCTGTACTCATTGGCGATTGTCTCGATTCCTCCAGCTCGGGCTACAGCTACATAGCAGCTTTGAAAGCCCAAGTCAAATCCCACCACTGACATCTTCAGCAATATCTGTCTCCTAGGTTTATCTTTGTATACAGTATGATTTCTGTAAAGAAAATAAACCTGTAACTAGATTTTAAAACATAAAAAATATGCTCCAGTCAAGTGAAGTTGTAAAGCTGCTCTGTCTTAAATACTTCTACTCATAATCCATACCGCTGATTGTTGCCGGTGTCTCCGACGTGTGCTGGCTGGCTGCAGCGGCAAGGTCTGCTTTAACGTCTCGCCCGCAGACATCGCGAGATTTACATGGTTCTAGCGCTCTCTGGACTTTTCCATATCGACGTGAAAGACGGTTCTCCAACAGTCGATGTGTAGGGAGAAAGCTCCATAAATTTCTTCTTATTTAATAAAAAAAATAACCTCCAAGTTTAAGGTTTACAGTAAGTGAAATCAACAAATGACTAGCTTGATGAATTCTGGAATCGAATCAGGGTGGGGAAACAAAAATAGACTGTGATGCAAAAAGTGATGAAGTCATTTTTTGTCCCCTTTTGTTTTTTGTTTTTATTTTATTAGAAATAAAAAAATGTAAATGACCCAGCTCAGAGCGAAGTCGTGAGGAAAATAAGAAAATATAATAACATTAAACAAATTAATTATAAACAACTAAAGCATAGCAATTTTTAAAGTTGTTGTTACTGAAAAAGATTTGTTTTTAAATACTCCTATAATTCTTAGTAATTTTCATGATATAAAATTACCAATCATTATAAATAATTAGTGTAAAATAGTAGCTGACATAACACTTTTTTGGTTTGGTTTGCAAAAACAAAATGTCATTTATTTAAGAATCTATGAAACAGAGAAGAGAGCTGATGACATGTAAAGGCAGCTCTGACAAATCGTAAATGCAGGTGGGTGTGGTGACACTTGACTGCTGAAAGTGTGCACTGTGTTGGTGACAGATAACTGAATGCTTAACCTCAGTAACTGTTTCCACAGAAACAGAGTTTGTACACATATTTGGATAATGCTTTTGCTGTATTGGTAGGGCATTTGGTATCACTGTCATGCTTTCCAGACTGTATTGCGTGGGGGATCAAACTCTGACTGTGCTTTTCTGCAGTCATAATTTATCAGTTTTAACAAGAACTCCAACACCATGAGATTTACATGATGGAAGAGACTCATATCTGCATTTTGTTTTACAGATTCTGCAGACACTCACAGTTGTACCTCTCTCCTGACCTCTTCTGCACAAACTGATGACGATTCGACTCACAAATTTCAAATTACACTGATTTTCAGACCACTTTTTTTTTCTAATTTAGCATACCTCGGGCTGTTTCCCATTCTTAAGGATGGCTTCTTGACACTCACTTGACACTCACTGAGACCATTTCGTCAAACAGTAGATGGATTAAGAGAAGGGCCAGTGGCCAGGTCTTTACTGGATTTTGTCCTGTTTCTTAAGAATGACTTTGAGATACTTCTCATCTGCCGAAGAGAGCTTTTTTTGTAGTTGTTGATTACAATTTAACGACATACAATTTGAAATTGTGTCTTTAATTGTCTGATCTGTGTTGCAACCATACTCATTTATCCCTTAGATGGCTTTTTTATGTTTGAATGATTCATAGGTCAGAGTTAAGTGTCTTAAACAAAAACAAAACATTCCTCCGGAAATGGTTGCATACACAGACTGGACTGAAACGGAGGGAAAATAACAGCGAATGTCCAAAGGAAAACTTTGACAGAATTCAGGAAGCCTGCAGAACTATCGCTCAAGAACACTTAGAATAATATCCTGTTCCTTATAAGCAAAATCTCAAGAAAAATGAGGAGTTGCTCAAGACCTTTGCATAGTATTATTAAAAAAAACACACAAAACGTCAGAGCTGTTGTGAATTAAATGTTAACGATTACAAATACATGCAGTAGACCTTCCTTACCCATAGGAGGCGATAACGGAGTTGATTGGGCCGGAAATATGCGCTGATTTAACGCCTACAAAGAAGAAAAAGTAACCTGCAACATGGCGACTCCCATGCATAGATTAATAGCCAGGAGGCAAGCGTGAGTATAATATTGTTAATTGACTGTAGCGCTGTGGGTTTTGTATATTCGTGAGTACTACAGGCTGTTGAACAGCAGCGAGGTTCAGCTGCTCGAGCTCCGTGTCAGACTCAGGGTTCGGTGAACAGTGAACGCAGCTCCAGCGCGCCTCTCTGTGCTCCACATCATTATTAGCTTATTTATTCTTGTAGAGGGTGTCTGTTCAAGGCTGGTTGACGCCGTGAATGCCACTGTTGTCACACTATCTGTTTCAGGAACGACAAATAAAATGTCGGGTGTCTGTCACGTTTCTGCGCTCACTTGTTTATAAAAGTCAGGCGGATTTTTGCCGCGTTTTAGTGTCTGTGAGGAAATGTTGAAAATATTTTTGCATTGAATTGTAACACAGGCAACACAGGAATCTCCCGCTGATGCTCGTTTTTTCCCCCCAGCCATTTATCACTGGTCTCGAGTTTGCACCTGAACTTATTCTGATACTTGAAAATGATTTCATCTCTTCTTGAGCGAGAAGAACTGCAGGGTGGTGCTCCTTTTCATTACTGTTTTTCTTTAATGAGCATTTAAATTCGTATAGGAATAAGAGGTCAGCCCATCTTCATATACTCTGCATATTTACTCACTGTAGAAAAATCACCTTTAAAGCACTGATAAAGTTAAAACTTCCAACTTCTTCCGCAACTACAAAGCTGTACTTTTGTTCATTAACATTTACAGTTGTGGTCCAAAGGGGTCATGGTAATTTTGGGCTTTTAATGATTTATTTGATCTGTTCTTTCTCTAGGGTGGGATTACTGTACAGCGTACATCTTTAATGATGTTAAAAGAAAGCAAGAACAAGTTTCAATTTATTTTGGATTTTCTCTAATCCACATTGCATCAAAAGTGTATATATACAGGCTTAAATGCTGCATACACCTCCACTAATATTTGGTTAAATGTCCTTTAGCAAGTTGCACCTCAACCAGACATTTGGTAGCCATCAATAAGCTACTGTCAGATTTTTGGCTGGATATTTGAGCACTCTACTTGTAAGACTCTTACAGACTTGTAAGAGTTCATTTAAATTGGTTGGTTTCCTAGCACTGACCTGGTTTTTAATTTTCAATAGGGTTGTGGTCAGGGCCTTGGGAAGGTCTTTCCAGAAGTTTGCCCCCCCCCCCCTTCATTTAAAAAAAAACAAAACAGTTTTGATGTTTGCTCAGGACCATTGTCCGCTTGGAACATCTAATTGTGTCCAACTCTTGATTTGAGGGGAAGTTGAAGAATTTGGAAGTAGTCCTCCTCTTTCATTATTCTATCCCCTTTGTGCAATGTACAGGTAGCACTTGCACCAAAACCGCCAGAGAGCAGGATGCTACCACCACCATGCTTGTTCTTAGGTTTAAAAGCCTCACCTTCACTCCTCCAAACATACATCTTGTGGTTTTGGCCAAATAGCACCAATTTTCTGTCTCGTTAGACCATAAAATCTTTCTCCAGAAGGCATTTGACTTGTCCATGTGGGATGCAGCATATTTCAGTTGAGCTTGAAAGTGTTGATTTTGGAGCAGGGGCTTCTCGCTTGATCAGCCCTTGACCCTCTCAGTCTATGGCAATGTAAAACTAGCTTCATTGTGGACCATGATGCTGATGTTCCAGCAGTTACCGTTTCATCAAGCGCTGGCGGTTCCACAGTTGTTCCTGGGTGACACATTTGAATAAAATTCCTCCAATACAACTTCCCAGTTTGTGTAAAACTGGAATTCTCCTTTTTACTGTAGATCTTCAGTAAGTTCTTTGGGCTTTAACAGTTCAATCTATTATTAGTGCAAAAAAAACCCATCAATGTATTTTCACTTAAACAAGCAGCTTTTTTATGTGCATTATAATAAATATAAAAACTTAACAGTGCAAATGCTTGCTGACAGTTTAACCAAAAGGCATTTCCAGTGGAAATTGGCCGACATGTCCTCAGCATAACCATGTATAACAAAACTTCTATGTATATCCACAAAACTTAAAAAGAGGTTATACACACACAATACGGTAATATTATGTTGAAGCACAGTACATATCACTCCGCGAGGCTCCTGCCTACGATAGCCGTAATACTCCGACAATCCATCAAGCGGTGCGGGTTCATAGTTTAGCAAAGTCGTACTGAAACATTTGACAGATTTTCAAGCACCGTGTAAAATCGTTTCGAGGTCAGTAAACACAACCAGAATTCATACATAAGGCTCATGGGATTATAAGGGCACTGTCAATTTTCAGACAAATCAAAGGACATGTCATTTTAGCCTTTTTGGTCAGGGTGAAGTTAGTATCTGCCATCCAAGAAGAGAGCCACATGTAACTACGACGGTGTTTCCTAGTTCACCTTACATGCATTAATATAATAACGTCGTTAGCGTACTCAACATAAATTACACACGAACAACATTAAGCTACTCACGCAGAGAAGAACGGCTGCTGCTGCCATCATCATCCGTCATCATTTCTGCTACACTGGCAGGGCTACGGGCCAGGACTATCCTCTTCGGGTTTTTCGGGGATGTTGCTAACTCCGGGACCGATAACAGGCACCACACCCGCAGTAGATGTGCTTGGTGTGAGGTCTTGCAGCAAGCTATCAAATATGGCGCATTTCTCGGCTTTTAAAAAAAAAAAATACTATGCGTCGCCAGGTGTTTCATCAGATTCGAGGTGTTACCTCCTTTGCACAGTATCACCTTAAAGCACTTGTTGCAGGCTGCTGAGTTTGCATCTTTTGCTGTGAAGTACAGCCAGACTTTGGGCATTTTTAATCTGTAGCTCTGCTATAAAAGAACGTACGTACGTGGCCCGCCTACTACTACTACTACTATCCTCGGAAAGGTAAAATGATGGGCTAGAATCCAAAGTGTGTGACATCTCAGGAAAAAAAAGCACCGAAATGTGCGCTGCTTTTCGGTCTGGTTACTACCGTTTATGTCAGAACCGTGCCATAATGGCACCGGATACCGGTACCCATCCCTATATTTAAGGGAGTGTATGTATATATTTAAGTATGTATGCATACATTTGACACTTTGTGGGGATAGAGAGAAAAAAAAAAGAATCCAAGGAAGTAATTGAAAGTCCAAACTTACCATGACATTGACACTCACAATGAGTGGATGTAAACTTCTTACCACAACTGTATGTGACAGCAAAGAGGTGTACCCACAGCCATGTTTATTTACATTCATATTAGCCTTTGTTGTTACATACAGGGAGGCAAACAAACAACATGTGCGCTGCCAGAAGTGTTTGGAGATGGGACACTGGACCTACGAATGCACCGGGAAGAGGAAATATGTGCACAGGCCATCAAGAACGACTGAGCTGAAAAAGAAACTCAAGGAAAATGAAAACAAACCCCTCAGCATAGCTGGGTAAGGTGTCTTGATCAGATTAAGCAATTTTATGTACAACAATACCTCTGTGTTAATATAGATATTTGTGAATCAGATTTTTTTTCTTTTCTAATCACTAATGATGTTCACTAAAAATCTTTTTTTTTTTTTTTTTTTAAATATTGGTCTCTACAGACCAGGCACAGAAGGCTCCAGTGAGAAGAAAGTGAAAAAGAAGTAAGTAAGGTGGACCAACTGTCACAGATAATATGATGTAGTTATCAGACCTGCTACAAAGTAGGGTTGCACAATTATTGTTTATTTTATTTTATTTTTTTATCGGTACTGAGATCGCAATTTATAAGAACTGTTATTTTAATGAGGAAAATGACGTTTATTGCATTCTCACATATTCAGACCAATGGCTTTTACATCCATGTAGTGTGACTCCTGCTAATATACACAAACTTTAGAAATCAGTGCATCTCTTAGATGATAAATAAGCATCAAAACTTATTACAAAAAAATAAGAAGGGCACTTCTTTCACCTTTACATTATGGAGTATTCCGGTTAATAAGCAGAGAAGTAAAGTGTTCATCTGTCGTAGTCGTAAGTTTTCCCCTCCATTTTTTTTGTACCTCCATGATGTCTGTGAATAAATTCTGTAGCAAAGTAGTGGAACGGGATTTAAGTGCGTCTTTGCGAGCTTTATGAATATGCCAATGGGCCTTGCAGACTCGCATTCATGGACATCGGAGTTGAGGTTTGACTTGCTTTACAAGAATAAGTCCTGCTTTCCAATACTGGCCTGTGGAGTTGCACAGTTCATGTATTACATTCCTAAAAAAAATAACTTATTACACAAAATGATACTGGGTAACATTTATAGCAGAGAAGAATGGTTAGATTACGGTTTTGCAATTCAACAAGTTTTAGACTGATTAATTTTCGGGGGGGGGAAAATCCTATAAACCAAGCGATACGACTTAGTTTGTTTTTGGTGCTCACACTTGGTCACCTGAAAGTTGATGAGGTCACATGGGAGCCATAGTTGTGTAACCTGGTGTTAAAATTTGCTCAGCAAGGGATTCCAGGAAGGTGCTGGCATCCCTGAGTATCTGTTTTGGAGCTGCTTCCCTGTTTTGAAGCTTTAATTAAAACCAGTCTGTTTTAAGTAAGTGAAATGTCCCTAAACAGCTCCCTCTTGTGGAAGCTCTTGGTGACTGCACATCACTACATTTGCAACCTTTTCAAATCTCTTAAAGATTGCGGTGTTTTGTCTCATAGCCATAATGTCTAATCCATAGGTGTCAAACTCTGGCCCGCGGGCCAAATTTGGCCCGCAGCCTAATTACATTTGGCCCGCGAAGCCATACCAAATTACTATTAGAGCTGGCCTACTGGTATTATACAGCTAATATATATAGTGTTTAGTATTAAGCTTTGCTTGTTCCATATTCAGTTTTTCAGGAAAACGTGTTTGAGTCCATAAGAAAAGATTCATTCTTATATCTGGAGGAATAAATATATTTCAATAAATATTAACGTTAGCCCGCGACTTTATTCCAGTTTTGAATTTTGGCCCACTGTGTATTTGAGTTTGACACCCCTGGTCTAATCCACCAACCTGACTGTTCTAAATGTCATCTGTGGTAATCTTAAACACTTTGTTTATCCGTTGAAAATGCATTAAAACTTTTATTTTGTTTATTTTTTTAATGGTAGATTCTGGTCTCATCACAGCAATGTGTTAGAAACACCATTGTTGTAGTCCGAGCTGTGATCACAGCAAAAGCACAGTTGTTACTAATAACAAGGCACAATGTCTCTGTTTTGTTCTCCCAGCATGTGCAAAAACAGGACTGTGAAACTGAAGCAGCTACACCAAAACCTGTTGTTTTTTGTTTTGTCTTTTCCTCCTTGACACCTTTGCGTTTCTTACTGCGACAGCCATAAAACAGCCACAGCACTCCTTTCAGCTGAGCACTCTTTATCTTTCCCAAATGAATTAACCTTTCCTCTTCTTTTGAGAGCAGTAAGAGCGCCCGTTTGGGTATATTTAACTGAAGATTGACTCAAAAGTTTGCCCCCTGGTGGTAAGGGTGCCTGACACAGCAATTATTCAATGGGTGTAAAAGCATTATAAGAATGTGTGTTTGTGTGTGTGCGTGTGTGGTTTAAAAAAAATTGTCACTTGAATGCATTTTAAGCCAGAGTCGACATGAAAAATCTCTCAAAGTTCTGCTGTTCCAAGTGTTGTGGCTTTCTTAGTCTTGCTTGTTTGTTTGAGGGTCGGAGGAGAGAATGCCATCAAATCCCATCGGTACCAGACGTAACAGGGGTATATGAAAGTAGCTGTTGAGAATTATAACACTGTCACTCCCTGCTTGTAAAAGAGGCAGGTAAAGGCATGATTATCAGAGAGCTCATCGTGCGACTGTTCTGGTCTGTTCAGCATCCAAAAGGAAAACCGTAAAATCGTTGTCAAGTGTGCATCCGCGAAGTCTGCGTGACACCCGGCTGCACCAATTTCCCCATCGTGGAAAAAATGCAGCTAACACGTATTATCTCATCATGCTACACGTGTGAAAGGGCAACTCTGGATAATGTCCCAACCCACATTTTCCTAGAATTCACGTGTGAGAAAACAAATTGGTGTGCAGTTAATGTTCCAGGTATGCAAAATCAGCACTTGTAGTTGACGTTGTGTCCTCTGAGTTCCAGTGTTTGTAAACCGAGTATTACAGCAAGTGAGATGCACCTTAGGGACTGTAACAGGTACAGCCTGAGACCTTAATAACCAAACCTCTGGTGTTCAGCGTTGGATATTCAGATTTTCCTCCACTTGTTCTCAGGGCTAAAGACTCGAGCGACAGCAGCAGCGGCTCAGGCGGCTCCTCCAGTGACTCATCGTCAGACAGCAGCGATTCCTCCAGCTCCTCTTCAGATGACAGCAGCAGTGACAGCGACGATGACAGCTCTTCCTCCTCCTCTTCCTCTTCTTCGTCCTCTTCATCTTCGTCCTCAGACAGCTCAGACTCAGGAAGTAGCAGCGATTCGGATCAAGGACCTCCCAAGAAGAAGAAAAAGAAGAAATAAACATTGTGGAATCAGCAGGATTTCTTGTTGTTATTTTTATTTTCCTGATTTTTTTTTTTTTTTCCTTATAAGAAAAAAACAAAACAACTGAGTGGATATGGACTAAGGAGAGGAGACACGATGTCACAAAAGAGAGAAATAAAGCAATTCCAGTGTTACTTCTGCTAGTGGGATATTTTCTTCAATTTTTAGGTTTACTAAGGATACAAACTTTAAATATCCAAAGCAACGAATGTGATTAATCAAATGAAATCTTGTGATTTTGTACTTTAGTATATTTTTAGTAAAACTTAATCTGTACAGCTCAAAATCTTTATAAAACAGCACCATATCTAGAACTGAAAAGACATGATACAACCTCAGTATAAAAGATTATATAACAGTTGTGTTTTAGTCTGAATAAAATTAGTTACGCACACAAAACTCTTGTTGCTCGGGAATTGGATTTGCTTGTTTCACTGTAAAGCTTGTTTTGTTTTGTTTTTTTTAAAACCTTTTGGAATTTGCTATTGTAAAATGTTTTATTTTGCTAAAAAAAAAAAAAGGAAAAAAAAAAAGAAAAACGCATTATATGATTTTAGATATATGGATTTAGGGATAAAATGTCAAACTGTTTTTGTTCACTAGTTTACAAATAAAATATTTTTAAAATCAGAATATAGTCATGTGAAATACAGGTTATTGTAGTTTTGCATTTTCTAATTCGTTTCATTTTCACTTTATATTTTTAATTCCGTTCAGTTTCGGTCTTCATTTTAGTCTTTTTATTATCAATATAGGGAGGGTATATGTCAGTTTTAGGAAAACCAAGGATTGCAGTAAAAACAAAGCTGTCTTGACGACATCCAGAGTCTTAATAAACACATCCATCAATGCCTCATCAGGCAAGTTGTAACAATTGTTTTTTAAACTAAGGGTGTTTCCTGAATATGCTTTATTTTATTTTTTAATAAAAGTGTTTAGTTTTAATTTTTAGCTAGCTATAATAACCTTAATCAGGACATAACAAAGAAAAACCCATCTTGTGTCAGCAGGTCTTAAAATTATTCAACACAACCTCATATGAACGACACATGACATATTAAATCATTTTGTTATATATTTAACACAACCTTAGCCAAACTACAGAAGCAGCGTGGGAAAACCAAGTATACCCCATGATTCAGTAGCTTGTAAAACCGCCTTTAGCAAGAATAAGTTGAAGTAATCATTTTCTGTATGACTGACAGTTGCTTACGTTGTGGAGGAATTTTGGCCCACTCTTTTTTTCTTTCTTAATTTTTTTTTACAGTGTTGTTTAATTTCATTGAGGGTTGATGTTGCATTGCGTTTGTTTATGGTCAACTCTCCTGTCACAGCATTTAATCAGGATGAGGTCTGCACTTTGACTCAGCCATTGCAACACCTCGATTCTTTTTTTTTTCCTTTTCAGTTATTTCAGTTATTGTGTTGTAGATTTGATGCTTTGCTGTCAATGTCCTCTTGCACAACTCAATTTCAGCCAAGCTTTAGCTGACAGTCACATGGCTTCACCTTTTACTCAATGACTGCAAAGTTTCCAGGTCTGGTGGTTGCCAAAATACCTCAAATCATCAAACCTCCACCACCATGCTTCACAGTTGGTGTGAGGTGTTTGTGCTGATATGCTAGTTCAGTTCTAAGTTTACAGTGCGTATTATGGCCAAACATCTTCACTGTGTACTGATATGTTTAAGGAGTTTGCTCTTGTGGTTTGTTTAGATGCAACTTTGCAAACTTAAGCTGTGCTGCCATGTTCTTGTAAGAGAGAAGAAGCTTTCTCCGGCAACCCTTCCAAACAAGACATACTTGTTCAATCTTTTTGTAACTGTACTCTCATGAAGCTTTAACATTTAACATGCTAACCAAGGCCTTTAGAGTCTGAGATGAAGCAGGGTGTACTTAGTTTCTCACATGTTTTTGTTTTTTAACTCAATTTTTGATGAATAAATAATAACAGTGTAATATGTCATGTTTTCACGTTTAACTGAGGTTGCATTTACCTTATTTTAAGACCTACTAAGGACCAGATGATATTTTACATTATGTCCTGATGCCTGAAACCTTAGAACTGAAAACGGATCCACTTCCTTCTTTTCATTCTATGTCCATGTCAGGCAGTATTAGTGGGAATGCTGTTGTCTTCAAAGATAATATAAAATCTTGTAAAATTATTGTTTTTGTAGTAATTAAAATCTAAACATAGAGTTTAGCATCCAACACAGACAGTCGATAAGGTTACAGGACACCCAAAAGCTGCTTTGAGCCTTTTAACCAATGTAGTGTCAGTTTTTGCTGCGTATAGGCACCTGTAAAGTCAGACATATTATTGCACATCCACTAAAGGTGTGAAGTTGGTGGCAGAGTAAGCCATCACAAAGTAAGTCATTGTTTGAAAGATTAAAAATGAATTATATTATTATTTAAAACGTATTTACTTATTAATCATAGACGCAAGCAGCGAAATTTAGATAACTAGGGTGTGTGTTGAAGATTAGATGAGCTATGAATTAAAAGCAGGGTACGGTTTGTCATAACCTGCTGTCCATGGTACAATCAGGGAACAATGAAACGTGATTTCCTAAACGTCAAAGTCTGGTCAACCTTGCGCGTCACTGAAATGCTGCATTCAAACCGAATGGGAATTACTTAGAGCTACCAGAGGGGTGCGATAAAAAAAATAAAACTCGCAACTGCTAAGAAGGCTCAATCGTGTTTCCAAAGACATCGTCAGCGGTGCTGACGTGTTAATTAAAATTTACTTTATGACAGTGTTTACTGTGTCGGATGGTGGGATTGACAGATTTCCGACACCGCGAATGCACCACCGCTTTGCCATCCATGCATTCAGTCCTGTCTGTGGTGGTACCTGCTGGCTGCTTAACTTAGCTAGCAGTCTTACCTATCAGTTCAGGAGTAACAAAAAAATGAACGCGAGAGAAAATGATTTTTATTTTGTTTCCCTCTCGATGTGTCGTCGTGTTTTAAGGAAAAGATGAAGACCATCCACTTGGTTTTAGTATTTTAGCCGTTAGAGCATTTTTTTTCTGAATCCGTTTTGCGTGTAACTGGAAGTGGAAAAGACAAAGAGAAAAAGAGCTTTCCAATAGCTAGAATGGTTTGGGCCTAAAAAGAAGACAAGAGGTAAAGATGCCAACTTTGATGGAAGACGTTAGTTGGTGTTTGACTGCATTAGAGGGTATCTGATATTTGAAGTGAACGCTAATTAGAATTTCGCCAAAAGAATCAGTAGCTTCAGGGCTAGCTAGCCTAGCCTTAATACGCTACTAGCAGGGTCCGGCTAGCTAACGTTATGCTAAAGCAAATATGCAGGTAGTCGTGTAGGTAGCGTGCTAGCCAGTTGCTAATGATTTGGTTAGACATTGTACCTGCTTTGGAGTTCTGGTGGAAGGAGACTTTAATTATTCGATGGATGGGAAGGGTAGATGTTACTTTTATACGTTTCTATGCAAGGAAGTAGGGGAAAATATCGCGGTGATAGGAGTAATGTTTTTGTTCCTGTCATGGCAGCTAACAGGTCATGACGACTGATGTTTGTGTTTAGCCGTGGCTGACATAACTTGTACACCTAAGTTTGCTCTTACAGACGGCGGCATAACTATATGATACTACACGTGCAAATGATAAACATACTATGTTTCCTTTGCATTTGAAATACAGACTATTCGCTCTCCATTAAAAAGCATCTGGGGAATCAAACAATGGGAGATAAGTGCTACTTGTTCGTACTTTCTGTGCTAGTTTATGGTCGTTTTAGGTAATCATTGGCTCTTGATACTCGTTATTTTTCGCACAGTGACGACGAGCATAAAGTTTTGGTTCGTATCCTCCTCCTTTATTGTATTACTAACTCCTAGTGCCACTCCTTGCTGTGTCCAGTCAAAGTCTTTATTTGCATGGAAAATCAACACTGGGGAGAAGGGCAGCACAGTTAATCCGAATGTATGCTTTGGTTGCGCGAAGGATCAGCTGATGTGCTTTTCTAGGAAGCCATTTTACGTGCCATAGTTAGGGGGGAAGGGCCAGAAAATGCGTGATAAGTCCAGAGTTCCTCTTAACACTTGTCACGGGTAGTTCATGCACGCATGTGGAGGGATAGGCTTGACGCATGGAGACAAGGAAAGTGCAACCAACTGACTTATTATGGTTGGCTGCACTTAGTCGGGAGGGGGGACGAGTTCATGCCCTAAGGTCATGAACTCGTTCACGGCAGGTAGCTGTGAACCGGCTCAGCAACTTTAGTCAGATGGTGGATGGAGCAAAAGCTGTACTTGAACTGTGGTTGCAGTTGTTGATTTGTTGTTATGTAGACGTAACAGGAGTGTTGATATTGCCGTCTGATTCAATTATGTCAGAGAAAAAAACTCTTCTCCCCCCCCCCCCAATACAGTGGAGTGAGCTGCAGTACTTGGCTGGTTTAGGACAACTGCTGTTTTATAGCAAAAAATGGACCTTTGAGAGGTGATTATACACTATGACTAGACTACATTACAGACAGCTTTTAACAAATAATGAGTTTATTGCATTAGTAAATTACACCCCATGTCTCACCGATGTGGTGATTTTCCTCTGGTACAAGGCTAAAACCTCTTTTGTGTGTGCTGTTAAGTAGTTTAACTACAGTGTAGCTCTTGGTTGGAGCTCTTACTGTATTTTAATACACAGAAGGTCACCCACTTGTTTGACTATACAATTGAAATACTCTTAGTAGCAGCTTGAAACATAATGTCATCACCAGGCTTGCTTGAAGAGCTGTGTTGATGGCAGTAAGTTAGAAAGCTGAACTGAAGTGTTGGAGCTACGTCAAAGGTTGTAAACGGAAAATTAATCCAGGTAAAACATGCTATTTTAAACTGTTAAAAATAGCTCATATATGTGTCATGCCTTTGTTTTTAAATGAAAATGTTGAGCAGAGAGATAAGGTTGATGCATGTGAAGGTATAATGTCTGGATGTGATAGTCTTTGTTTTGGGTTTCCACACACCGAAGTACCAAAGAAAACCTTAAGCATACTTGACATTCAACTGAGGCTAGATGACTTCTAGATACCAGCTTTGTTAGTTTAAAAGAATCTTTAAAAAGGGGGGAAAAGGGTTCCTGGAGCAGCGATGTAAACACCTTGTTTGCAGTAATGTGTAAATGTGCTACCGGTGACGCGGCTTACTGTGAAATCCTCTTGACTTCCTGTTTGGGTTTTGCTGTGAGGCTTCAGTTTAACAGTTTCCCCTGTGGCCAAGGCGAAGGGCACACATTCAGTCGAGATGTTATGCGACTTGTTTGTCCGTTCCAGACAGAGCAGTGCGTGCATGTTTTCTTTGGCTTTGGCACACCTATTGTACATTCCTGATGTACTCCACTGTTGTTTTGCTGGCTGGATATTTGGGAAGTGAGCAATGTCTAGTTTCAGACTGTTCAGCTGCAGCCCATTGTACACAATTTCAAATCTGAGCACCTACATTTGAGGAAAATTAATCCAAAGCTTAAAATTGCCTCTTTAGCCACAATTTTTAAGAGAAAAGCTATTCTTCTGTTGATGATAGAAATTGTTTTCAGGTGTTGCACTTGTCTGGTTTATGCATTGTGCAGATGTTACAGCTTTTTAGCATTTACCTTTTCCTCTTTAACCTGACCCAAAGTACAAGTTAATTGTGTGTTCAGCTAAGGTTTGTAAGTTTCATAATCAAATCTTATTTCCTGTACAAAGAGAAGCTTGTTGAGAGTAACTTGTTTGAAGGCTCTTTCTGAGTCTGCCAGCTTAATTAGCCCGAATCTAATCAGACATCAGCAGCTCTCTTTTTATCCCTCAGTACTGTTGCTCACGCAGCAGAGAAATATGCTGCTCACTGTGTCCTGACCTCATGCATCTGTTCTTCAGCTTTTGTTCTCAGCGATGCGAGTTAAACTCTCATGTGGCTTTACAGTCCTGTGAAGGTGAAGCTCATTAAGGCCATTTCTTTTCACAGATCTGGCATAGATTGGTGCTGTGAGATACTGCTTTATAATACTATTTTTAAAGTGGAACGATAATAGCCTCAGTCTTTTTCGGTGGCAGCAGTAATATGTCTCAAATAGTAGTGAAATTCATTGCCACAGTATCTTCTTGTTTTGTTTTAAGCAGGATAAGTGCTTTGAAGGAAATAACAAATGGATTAGGAACATAAACAGAAACAAATCCCAGAGTCAGAGGTATGAATTTATGCAATACGCAGATAACATGTGGATTTTGTAGATTTATATTGTTAAGCGTCTTATGTAAACATTTTGCATAAATAATTGTCTACATTTTAGGGCTCAGCTGCCAGTTATTTTCATTATTGATTAATCTCATGGATTTATGTTCTTTTCTTTTTTCTTTTTTTTTATAAAATGTTGAAAAGTGCTTTGTATATATTTACACCCATTTCCTTAGTGATGCTTCAAATGTTCACATCAACAAGTGTGAAACCCAAAAAAGCTGAAACCAGCACATTTTTGATTGGAAATGACGAAAATTTCCGCTCAGTGCCCTTATCAAAAATATTTGCTGATTCATTTTTCGACAGCACTTCAGTTAATTGGCTTATTATTGCAGGTTTTCACTCCTCCATTTAACCACAACTGAGCCTTTATTCCAGCTACAAGAGAAAGTTTATTTGGATGTTAGTGACAGACATTTCAGCTTTAGATGTACTGCAGACTTTTCTCTGAGTAATACAGCTGGGACTGATGGATGGGAAATTATTACACAGTAGAGAGAACTGCAGTCTTGTTTGACCTTTTATTAACTTCAGGAAATCTTTGCATGTTGTTACAGTTTTAGTTTGCAAAGTGCCTGCTGTTTTGAAGGTTAAGATTTAGTTTGACTGGATAATTGTAGTTTCTTTAAGGTAAAAAATGACTAACTAAGGAATGGTTTATTCTTCGGTAGATTGTTTCACCACACTAAAGGAAGGTCTGATAGACTTAAGATGGGTAGCTAAAACCTTATGAAATGCATATTCACGAAATGGCTTCTTTTCTCTCTCTCTCTCTCTCTCTCTACAGTATAATCCATGTTGCTTAAATATTATTTGTATACTGCTGCTCAGTCTGCTGAGTTTAAAATCATACAATAAATCAGAAGCAGGTTAAAAATGAAAAACCTCTTTACAGGCTTGTTGTGCCTTCTGAAGAGCTTGAATGACGCAGATCTTTTGAAAATGTTGCCAAGATAACTGAGGCTTGGGTGTCATGTTCCACTAATGATGTGGCCTAAAAAGTACACTGAACATTATGTTATCTGTGTCAAACCTGCAAGTGAGAGCATTTCTTTTGTTTCTGAGTTCACGTGACAATGTTTACCTAGGTAAAATCCAAATGAGCTTTCGAGCCTGCTACTTTTTAGCTTTGTTTGTAAGAGTTACTCTAGATTTTAGAGTGTATATTTTACCTACTACTTTACTTTGCCTACTAGATACCTAAGTTCTTTAGAAGAGCTTTAGAAAAGCTTTAGAAAATCACTACTTTAAGTGTTTTTTATCTGTTTCACAGTGCCATGAAGAGACTGATTTACCGTTTTGCTCTTGGTAAACAGTTTTACTGAATGTTAAACATAAAAAGCTCCTAAATTAATATGAGTTAATTAGCTGTGTAAATGCACAACAGTCTCAGCACTGAGCCTGTGATTGGTAAATGCTGCCAGTTCCCTCTTATTCAGATAATGCACGCCTGCTGAGTGGAGGCTTTCCAGGCAGCGAGTCAGTTCAAATGCTTCAATCCTGCTTTAATGAAAGGACATAAGCAGTTGTTTAGAGAACATGCCAATCAAGACCCGAGACTTGTTTTGATATGCTAATTGGAGCTAATGTGCAGCCACATAGAAATATTGAATTCTTTTAATTGAAGCGCGAATTTAAGATACTGCCCTCTTCAAAAATTCCTCATTTGCACTTTGATATAAAAGTCTCAAGGAAAATCAAGCCTTTTTCTTTCCTCTTGAAGTGCTGATACAGAAATATGGCTTGCAGGGTTTTCTTAATGAAAAGTATTGCATGTTTTAGTGATTGAAAGTCACTCCAGTTTTTCCCAACACTTCTTCTTAGTCTTCTTGCCCTAGCTGCATGTGATTTTTGCCTGTAGTCCTCACCAAACAGCTGGTATAGAGGGCAGGTTTGCTGCATTTGAATGGACGCTCCCTCTGGAATTCCTGCAGTCAGCAGGTTTGCTTCAAAAGCACTGGGGGTGGTGGTGGTGGTGGCACTGGCTGTCCATCTGCACCTGCTACAGAATACTTTCTGTAGAGCAATCTAAGGTGCTGTAAAGTCCTGGAAACCAGTTATGATCGATGACACTTGTAGTTTTGCTTAACCAAGACTCACTGAACATGCAGTATTTATGTTTTAATATCCAAAATGAATTGATGTGCATACAGCTCATAGCTTTTAATACAAAATTAGAGCCATTTGTAATGTGCATAGTAAACTTTTGTTAACATTTTCTACTTCATGAGCCTGGTCATTGATTAAATCCTCCCAGGGTAGTACTTTGCTTCTGTTTATAAAAGTAGAGGGCATATGTAATTGCCGGAAGTGCTGAGAAATGACAGACTAACACACTGTGCTTTCAGATTCAGCATGAATGGGAAATAATTCCAGCCAGTACAGTATCTCTAAGAACGTAAGCCTGATGATACAGACATGCAGCTGTTGGCAGTACTGTACAGCCTTGGTATCCATTGATGACTATTTATATCAGCTGTGTCTATTATAAAGTCCATCAAATGGAGTTTCCCAAAGTTTGGAGGCCGGCCTTCGTTTTAATACTTTAAATAACGCCACAAGCAAACAGCACAGCGAGCATCATTGTGTGTGGGGGAGAATTGGCACAGTCAGCATAGAATTCATGTAAAACTGTCATAATTTATGAGATTATTGAAGTTGAATTTCTTTGCAATTAAATCAAAGCACCCTCAGACAATGAGGGCAAAACCTTGTAAAGATGTGATCAAATTCAGATATATTTTTGTTGAAAGCAATAAATGAATGTTTAACACTTGTACCTAAAAGCCCGCTCTTTAATGTTCTTGATTAATGATAAACATCTGCTGAAAGTCAAGAACTGAAGTGGCATCATTTTGTCAGCTTGTGTACCAGATAAAAATCCTCACAGCTTGCGGTGATGCCACACTTGTCAGCATGTTTCGTCATCATCTGAAAAAGCCTCATGTTTGTTACACCCAGCATGCTGGAAGCCTAAGCGCTGTGACTTTAACAGGCTGCATGGGTGCTTTGCCCTGTGCTCCAGGGCATAGTGGGGGGTGGGGGGAGGTTGTTGATGGAAAGAGCAGCTCTGATTGGCTGGGTTGTGCTGAGGGCCGTGACATCACTTGGAGGAGAGGCTTTGCGGTGTAAAATAACATCTCCTTTTATGGGAGGAGGTGGACTGTGCCATTCTCGGAGAGAGGTGAGATTTATTCCCTTTCTCGCTGTTTCTTCAGTGCCGTTTTCCTGTAGATGCTCTAATTGGCCAGCATGGCGGTTGTGGAAATCATTTCCTTAAGGCCAAGCTCATTAATTTCCTTCGCAATAATCCCCTTTTTAAGTTTTCACTCCTTCTTAATTTTGTGTGTAAGAATAAGGTGTAAAAAGGTTCAGTAAGACTAGGTGATCTTTTAAGATTCCTTAGTTTAATTAGTCACCCCCCTTTTTTTTTAGAAAAAAAGCAAACAAAACAAAATTGTATTTCTATTACAGTGTTTCAGCAGGCTTTTCAAATTGATGGCTTGTGCTCCTTGCTTTATCTCAGATTAAATTATTCCTCTGCTACTTTCTGAGGGGTTTAAAGATTAAAATCAGCCTAAAGTGCTCTCAGTCAAACATCAGGCACTCTTCTATAAAAATAGACATGAGAAATTAGGTCTTTTATCCCTAATTTATCTATTGCATTCACTCCAAACATTTAAATAGCACATATACCCTCGCATTTATTCAGTATTAACCTCTTTCTTTCACCTCACTTTTCTCATTTTTCATGCATGCTTTATCTTCAAAACAGAAACAAAAGCTGCTGCTGCTTTCTGTAGCCTTCACCTCGCATGTGACCAACCCCCGCTGTTTGCCGACATGGTATTTCCCGAGAACAAGCAGTCGCCTCCCCTCCCTAAGTCAGAATTGTCTCCACTCCAAGGAAATACACAGTACCTTCCAGTCGAGTAAAGAAACTTTAGTCACATTCTTTCAGCTGGACGCCCACAGATACATCTAGATTTGAAAAAAGGGGGTCAGGTTTTCTTGACTAGAGGTGGTTTGTGTGGAAATTCAGGCTGACAAGTCATGACGAGAATACTTCTGAATTCCTGGGAGATCCTGTGAAACCTCCTCCCCTCCTTTTTCCAATGTTTCAGTGGTTGGGGCCATGGCCTCTCAGTCAGGGTAAGAAATGCAGAGCTATTTAACTGCTTTACTCATTTCTCTTGGTGTCTGGTTGGACTAAAGCACATAACTTTATCCTATTGTGAATACTTGAATATGACAGATGAGACATATTTGATTTGCCTTACATAATGGCTGTGTCCCAGAAGCCAGATCTTGTACTCAGTGATACTGAGAAAATCGTGGGTTTTTTTCCCCTGTTTTTAAAGATGAGATCTGACTGTTATGTGGTACTTTAGAACGAGACATACGAGCTGATTCATTTAGGTACAGAGTGATCTGCCTTCAGACTTTGACCTTTTCAGTTTGGCACAGTGTTGAATGGCTACAGTAAACCTAGCTGGCCATCACACCTTGATATTAATAAATGTTCTTTAAACTTAACTTTTTTTTCTTATTGTTAATCCATCTTATTTTATTGGAATAGGAAGGGGAGTGGCTCAAGGTTTGGATTTAGGCTTGGTAAGTCAGGAACATGCCAATCAAAGCTCACCTATGTGTGCATCTTGACTGTAAAGTAAGGTTTTACTTGTTTTGAGCACAACACAGGTAAATGGTGGCTGAATTTATTCTCGATTAGTCACATTTTATTTGTATAGCTTGCACTTTCAGCTACTGATATCTGAGAAGTATATATAGTACACTCTTTTTGGCCTAGGTCAAATTGGAAAGGAAAACCCTTTATTTTGTAAGTCATAAAATTAATCATTCAGTTTGAAAGTGAATAACAATACCTTTGTGACGTGAGGGATGGGTTGATTTGGAGGAATTATGATTAACACCATCCACAGTGTTGGTTTAGTTGCTCGGGCATGTTGGACACAAAACTGTTTGTGGAAAACCAGCTGTGTGTGCGGTAACAGTTTCACTTCTACAGAAATAAATCCATGCCTTTATTTTGTGGATTTACTCTTCATTCACAATTTAAAAATCTTGATGTGTACAGAAAGGCATGCTGTCTTGCTCGAACTTTTTGTTAATCATATTTCTTAATTAAGGATCAGGGTCTTGGTTTGGTACTTCCTGAGGCCTAGTTTGCGTTTAGAGGCAGGTCTAAGACTAAACTATAAACAGATTGAGTGCAGAGGCTTACCACATACATGCCACATGGTCATATCATGTCACCAACACTTGTTTTTCATTCTTTTTTTTCTGTTTGGGTACAGTGAGTACTTTCTCAGTTATTCTGAAGCCAAACTTAAAAGTTTTCGTGAATAGGACCATGGTAATTTCTCTGAAAGTGTGATTTTATTTTATTTGATTTTTTTTTTTTTTTAAGTCAATGGGATTTTTTTGGGAAGAGTCTAAAATTAAAGCGGACTACAATTATTACTAACAATTATTATAAATGTTGGAAGTTCAACAACCAGGAGGCGCAAACAAGACAGTTGAGCCTCCTTGGCTGTTGAGTTTCTCTCGAGTAATACTAAAGCGTCACACCCTTTTCAAATAATAACAACTAACAGCTCAGGTAAGTTAGTTGGCAGAATGGAAATGGGCTGTGTTTACAAAGGATCCTGCCTGGAGCCTTTGATCATTTAGCACTGTGGCTTAATCACACATGCAGGCCCGCACCCACATTACATCAACAAACTAATTTACATATATATATATATATATATATATATATATATATATATATACGTGTAGTACTAATACTGCTGGAGCAGATTAAAATCACCCTTTATCTAAGCAATCAAATGTGCATGGATGTAAATAAAGTTATGGACAGCATTTATAGCAGGAGGCCATGTTATCTGTAGATGATAATCATAGCTACTTCAGTTTTAGAAAGTTTGTCATGCAAAGTGTGTTGCTAGGATTTGGGTTTTGTGTTTCCAGCCTTGGTTCTTGGCTTTGCTTTAAGTCAAGAGGTGATCATGATGTTAATGGTATGTTTCATGAAATAAAGTTGACTTAGTCTCTTCTTTGTAAGTGTGGCTTAATGAACCCTAGCCATAGTGGGCTACCTCCTAAGAGTAATGCATCGGAGTTGTCATTACTCATAGATGTCAGGGTTGATGATATAAAACGGTTGTGTTAAGAAAAAAAAAAAAAAGATTGGTTGGGAAATTACTGTTTAGACTAACTGATGAGCTTTTCTAATAGTTCATTCAAAGCTTGACCAGCGTGACAAGGTTTAGTCTGTAACACAGTTTATTTATCTATTTATTTTTTATGATTGATCAGTTCCTCGTAACTCTCAGGTTCCAGTGTACTCTCTCGCCATTTGACTTCCCTGTGTATAAAGAATTTCCTCATCATTGAGTCAGTTTCTCATCCACTTCTTACATTTTTAGTCATGCTTGGGAAAGATTAGAAAGACCCTGTGTGTAGTTTTGAGAATCTACAAGGAGGCTGGATGGTTGCTGCTTAATCGCACTGTGTCAACAGCCTTACAATCATTGTTGTCACTGGCAGAGCTTGAAGCTGTCGACTTAAACCGGGAGGCGACACGCCTGGATGACAGCGTGCTTGTTTCTATTTTCAAACCTCTGTAGTTGCTTTCTGTTAAACAAAGTGCACAGCAGAGGGAAGTCACATTTGTTTTTTTGGCTCGCTGCACCTATGAGGTGCCTGATTTCTCCTCTACCAGAGCATTTTTGGTAATGTTTTAGAATGGCTCTGAGTTGTTATCGTAATAATGTGTACATGGATATATTACATGTCGCAATGATGTTTGTCTCACTGGTGTCAATCCATACATCCGATCAGAGGGGTATTGCCCTTATGACTTTCTCCTCATCTGATTAAATAACACACATTATGTTCAGAAGGAAAACACAGACTACGGGGTGTGTTGATTTATGTGTAGGGACCCAGTGAGTTCCAGCTAGTTTCATAGCAGATAATTACAGTCTATTTTAACTTTGTCATTCATTGCAAGCAAACATCCAGCACACAGTCCACCCAAAATTACCAATATTTTAAAAGCAATCAGGTTCTTGCAGGTTATGAGAAAAAATGTGGCCCGATCTTTCATTTTAGTCACACAGTCTGCAATAAACACATTTACTTTCCGTGACTTTATTTAACACATTTAGTCATAAAACTGGAAAAGCCTGACAGTTTTTTTTTTTGTTGTTGTTGTTGTTTTTTTCCAAATTAAGTGAGCTTTTGAGTTTGGTAAGTTTAGTAAGTTTTGTAGAAACTCATTTTGTAAAAAAAAAAAAAAAAAAAAAAAAAAAAAAAAGGTGTTCTGAGACTGTTATAGATGTTATGAGACATGACAAAAAGCTGTTTTAGTTGATTAATAATTTTGGGATGGCATCTCGTTTGGTTTAAGGTCAGGACGACATGCTCATCTTTGTTTTCTTATGCTTTTGAGTTGTCGCCTTGTTGCTTTCATTATCCTTTCCTAAGCTTTAGGTCATGGACACAGTGTACTTTCTAAACCATCCATCAGTAGTTGCAAAGCATCTAGGCTCTGAGGTAGCAACTTAGCCAAAACCATCATGCTCTGTCCACTGTGCCTCACTAGTTGTGCATTTTTCCCAGGAAATTACATTTTTGTCTCATTTACCAGGGTTTATTATCCCATAAGGATTATTTTATTCTTTTTTTAACCTTATTATATATTTATCGTCAAGGCATTGCTCACAACACCAAGTCTGTTAAGAGGGAAACCTGCAAATTAGTTTGGGGTGATTTCCCTCCCCCTTGTTTAGGAAGAACTGATAGCAGGTGGAGGAAGAGGTTAAACTGTACTACTTGATCTACTATACTGTGCTCCTCAACCAAAAGAAATGCAGCTTTCGCTCAGAGAGAAATGCTTTCAAGTTTATTTTCAGCTTCCAGCATGAAGAGAAAACAAACTAGTGCTAACCGAAACCCTTGATCACATACAACAATGAATGGTGTAACGTATTGTAATTAGTGACTGCAAGTAGGCACTGAACCACTAACCTTTTGTCTGTTTTGTATATGTTGGGGTGGGTTTTTTTGTTTTTTTTAATTTTATTTTAAATTAACAGAGATGTGTACTTAAAACAGTAATGGGGCAGGTTGAGTTGAATTTGCAGGTAATACCAGTAGTGTTTTTATTGAATACATTAAGAGGAAAATAAGCTAAACTGTTGACGTAATTGTCAAACGCTTGGTGATCAAGCTGACCATCTTCGACATCTGAGATCCATCAGTGCAACATTTGCTTTTTGAGATGCTGTTAGAACAGAAGTAAAATTGTTTTTGATAACCTTCTCAAAGTTTTTATTTACATTGTTTTTAAACATGTTAGTGGTTCAGTCAGATTGATTTGTAACCTTTGGATTTACCCAGATCTCAATCATAAATAACAAAGTGCTCACAAATGTTTCCTGCAACTGTTGATGTTTTGAGATAAAAAGTATGTAAACTGCAGCCTTCTCACTGTGTGAAAACATCGAATTGGTAGTTTCAGCTGGGGGCAAATTGTGCTGACCATCTGTACAAGGAGATTATTTGCAGATGAAGTAGGGTACTGCACAGTGTCTAGACTAGGCTAAGCTTATTAGAACCTACTTTCTCCACAGGTCACAACTTCCCCTGTTTATGATACGTGTGGGATTTCACTAATGACAGTTATGTCTGTGCTAACAATGAGTCAAAGCAGAGCACAGCAGTAGTGTCATCTTTCTCAATACTTGTTGTGACTTTATTTTTTATTTTTTTTTAAAAAGGTAAAGGGTAAAGACACAAGAGAAAAAACTGACCATTTCTATTTTTCCAAGCTGACTTTTTAACAAGAGTATATGTTTGCTTAATTCTTCCGCACTTGTCTCCGAGATCTCATTTTCACAATATACTGCCCCTGCAGGCATCCGTGTTCAGCAAAGACATACGCTGTTTGTTTATTGTTTCTTCTCATTATGTTACCTTGTTTTTCTTCTGTGTTGATAGCAACATGAACCGTGAGGACCGGAATGTGCTCCGAATGAAAGAACGAGAAAGGCGAAATCAAGAAATCCAGCAGGGAGGAGGAGAGGCCTTCCCAGCAAATTCCCCTCTCTTCCCCGAACCCTACAAAGTGGTAAGTTTGTTCAACTCACGTTCACTTTATCTGGCACGTAAGTGGTTAGTAATATTAAGGGAGTCTGTAACAGTGACTGGAAAGGCAAGGTGTCAGACTGTGCATAATAATAATCAGTTCCTGCAAATTAAGCAATTACAATGTGGGAAATTCCTGCACACTATTACAGCAATCTAGTATTCAGCACAACACTGCTGTTTCGGAAAGTCTTGCTAGCTTAAACAAGCACGTTCCAAGAGCTAAACTATTTAGAAATGTAGATTTACATCAACTGAAATGTTAATCCTCTGGATCGTCAGGCAGGTCACACTGTTACTAAGGTGAACTATAGCCCAAAAGCAAGTTTAAGGCTATTCTTCTCAGTGTGTATTGGTGAAACTGAGCTGAAATTACAAGTTGGAGGAGAAACACATTGAGGCCTGAAGTCTATAGTTTTTCTCAGAAGTGTTGTTGTCCCCCCAAAACAGTATAAATCCTCCCCCCCCCCCCCCCTCCCTGTGGCAAGCATTTAAGGGGAATGAATTCTGACATGTGAATGTCAAGCTTTGTGGTGAGAATAGTACATAATATCAGAAGCTTTTGTGGCAATGCAAATTAGTCATGACTTTTTTTTTAAACATGTGTCTTTGGTTATGTGAAGATGAGTGTTTAGCTTCAGGCTCCTTTCTTATGGTAGTTCCCACCAAGTGTATTTATACTGAAGAAAATGGTAATAATAATTAATCTTGTTTACTTCACGTGTGATAAAAAAGCAAGATATGCTCAGAAAGTGAAGATCCAGCTTCACTGAAAGTAGATGGAACACCAGCAACATCGATTTCAAGAGGAAATTGGTAGGTTTGTGTGCAGTGTTTGTTCTAATCATAATTATGGCTTAAAAGCACAAATGTTTCTACAAAGATTTGAGGTTTGAGTTACATACTTGTCAGATAGTTGTGAGCAGTTCACCAACTCTGCACTAAATACAGCACAGTTTGAAAACACCTGGCATTGGGTAGCTTTTTGGCATTACAGCTGTTGAAAGCAAACTACAGACCAGAAAACATGTCTCCTCTTTGCAGAGCTTCCTCTTGTGCTTGCAGACACACATAGATGTAGGCCAGCCAGCTTCAGGCTCCTGCCCGGCCAATATAATTGTAAAGAGGATTTGAGTTCTCTGTACTGGTCTAATCTTTGCCACTAACCAGATTTGAGCAGATGTAAGTGGCTTCTCTCTTTAGCTCGAGCTGGCCATCAAAGAGGCAGTGAGGAATGTGTTCTGACAGGTTGGGAATTGAAAAGCCACCAGAGGTAAGTGAGGAGTGTTTTGGGCCACAACAAAGATAAAAAAGCTGACATTAAAGATGGAAAACTCCTTGACCTTTACAAAGATAGAAGCTTTTCACCCGTGTACATTGTGATCTGCTGTTTTCACACACTTGATACTATGTTTAAGAACAAGATGGTGTTCAGTCTTTGCAGTATCAGAGCAGAATTTTGGAACAAGCAAACTGCTCTGTCCAATAGAGTTTTCTCTACTTCTGCGAGTCTTATATAAGCTTTAGTTTGACTTTTCTCTCCTCTGTCATGCTCCACTAAGTGGAAGTTTAGTGTTCTGTATTAAAGGCCATGTGCGCATGCAGCTGCAGCTGTGCCCTCCCAGATGTAGACCAGCACAGCAATAACATTTTTATGGCATAGAGTTCACGCACTCTCTCAGCGGCACAGAATAAAAGCTTATCTATGAAGCCGCATATTGTTTTTCATGTTCTTTTCACTTAGAAAGGCTCCTTAAAAAATAAAAATAAAAATCAGGGATCCCTCAAATTATATGACGGGGTAGGTGCCTTCACCCTAACTGCGCCAGGATCTAATTGGACCCCAAAAAGGCAAAGTGACTCAGCAAATTAAAAATCTATTAAGAACGTTTGTGTCTGCCTCGAAAAATAGGCAAATTAAATGTGTGTCAAATTTAAAAAAAAAAACAACAACTTGTGGCTGTTATTATAGGATATCACAAAATGGCAGAAGAAATGTTGAAGAGTTGGCAATCAGCGGCTTGTTCTTTGTAGCTTGTTATTGTTGAAGTGTGAATGATTGAAGTTATTTATTTCAGCTTTAAAGACCGTACTGCTGCAGGACTAAGTGTTTTTGTCACACAGGAACCAAAAGGTGAAAAGTGTTCCTGTGGTCATCTTGGAGGTTTCCTCTGAAAGTTTCAGCAGTTGAACAACCACTATACACCATTGTTTATCAAGAAAAAAAGCTTTGACAGAGTTACAATCTGAAGGTTTTCCTCTCAGAAATTTCCTCAGTTAAACATAACGCAACAACGGTGTGTTATGTGAAAGCAACAGTGCAGTTGCTCAAAACAAAACAGCCTAAAACAAAATTGAAACCAACAGCCATTAAGAAAAATAGGTGATACTTAGCTGCGCATATGTGAGCCAGGCAGCGCAGACAGGAGGTAGTGGAGTGCACGTTATGACCAAGCTAAGTTACATTTCCTGCTGCAGATAACGGCTAGTATTTCTTCACCCTCGGTGTGACTCTGTCAAACAAAACTGAAGCGTGAGGCTGCGTGTGAAACTGGATACTCTACACAGACTTTTGTCACGGGCTGATTGCAAACAGGTCGGCTGGAACTCGTGGCCCCAGAGTGATTGATTATCTTCTGTGGTGGGTGTCTGGGCAGAGCGTAACTGTGTTCGCAGATGGGTTTGGACTGATGTGGGCTCAGTCTGAAAAAGTGAACTTTGAGTTTAGGCCTCTCACTGCGCCTCTGTTTTTGGTTGAGCGCCTTTACCTCAAATGTTGAACTTCTTCTCTTTCCTCTGCTTTCCCTCTTTTCACTCGTGTTCTCCACAATAATTATTCTTTTTTGTTTGTTTGTCTCTGCTTCACTCTGCAGGTGAGCAAGGAAGATAAACTGTCCAGCCGTATCCAGAGCATGCTGGGCAACTACGACGAAATGAAAGAGCCAATTGGTGACACCATTCCAAAACTTAATAGTAAACCATCCAACAGCTCGTCTTCCTCTGAGGAGAAGTCGGGTCCACCTTTGTTTGGTGGGGACCAGCGGTGTGGCGGCAGCAGCCAGAGCAGTAAGTGGACCCCTGTTGGCCCCGCAGCGGGCGGGTCTTCATCCCAGTCCCAGAAACGCTCAGGACTCCAGGGCGGGCACAGCAGCCAGAGGAGCAACGGAGGCGGTAGCGGCAGCAGCAACAGTAGCCAGAGAGGAGAGGTGCGGGAAAAAAAGTCAAGTAAACACAGCGGAGGGTCCGATCACTCGAAGTCACACACTTCAAGTCCGGCAAAGGGCTCTCTAAGTTCCTCCAGTAGTCACTCGCGGAGCTCTTTGTCTGCTGAGCAGCATCACAACAAGGACCGCTACCGCTCAAAGTCACCGCGAGACAGAGAGGCCAACTGGGACTCACCTTCACGGGTTCACACGTCCTTCCCCAGTGGACAGCACTCAAGTCAGGCCTTTCCCCCATCTCTCATGTCCAAGCCCAGCACAATGCTGCAAAAACCAACAGCCTACGTGCGGCCTATGGATGGCCAGGAAACAGCAGAACCTAAGAGTTCACAAGCGGAAAGCTACACTGGACAGTCGCATAGCAGCACTGTGGGAGAGATGAAGTCCAAGCTTGCCAAACTTAAGATCCCTTCCCAACCTGTAGAGGTAAGACCTGAGTCTCAATCTCATGCTGTTGTGAACCTGGTATGTTGACTATTTAAAGAATGTGCTCTTTGTTTGTATATCACCTCAAGAGCAGCTTTTTGAAGTCTCTCTTAAGACAGATGCCTGTTTGAATGTTGCATGCTGTAATCATTCCTTCATTTTCTCTTAGACCCACAGAAATATATTGTAAGAATATTTCTGCCTTGACTCAAAACAAGAGGTGTCCCTCTGGTGTAACCCTGATTGTAAATGGTAAATGGCCTGTATTTGTATAGCGCTTTTACTAGTCCCGCCTAGGGACCCCAAAGCGCTTTACACACCCAGTCATCCACCCATTCACACACACATTCACACACTGGTGGAGGCAAGCTACAGTTGTAGCCACAGCTGCCCTGGGGCAGACTGACAGAAGCGAGGCTGCCATATTGCGACACCAGTAGGCGGTAGGTGAAGTGTCTTGCCCAAGGACACAACAACCGAGACTGTCCGAGCCGGGGCTCGAATCGGCAACCTTCCGATTACAAGGCGAACTCCCAACTCTTGAGCCACGGTCGCCCGTACATTAGAAACGACCTACCAAAGGCTTGTGTAGAATTTATAGCTTACTATGTCAGAGCAGTGGCACGTGTTTGATTTAATGATGTAATGATTACGTTAAAGGACATCTCAGCTTGTTACACATGGTCTGAATGAACTCCTAGTTCTCACAAAATGCCTATAGGATGACTAATAGGGCTCAAAATGGAAGCCACCTCACACATGCTGTACTGAGATCATGTTGTTTATACGTCTCATAAGCATGCTGTTTCTGTCTTTAGGGATCCGGTGATGCCAACTGTGTCGACGAAATTCTGAAGGTACAGACACAACTCTCATTTTAATAGAAAAGCCATCTGCTTCAAATAATTGAATGAACCATCAAGGTTACTCACACCTTAAAGCTCATTTTAATGTTTTTTTTTTTTCCTTCTGTTTTCTCTTTTCTCTCTCTTTTTTTAAATTCAGGAAATGACTCAGTCGTGGCCCCCTCCTTTGACAGCCATCCACACTCCCTGTAAAACAGAGCCCTCCAAGTTTCCATTCCCCACCAAGGTCAGCAGCAGTGTCTGTTTGATTAATGTGATTACGCTGTGATGAACTATTTCCATTTGTATGAATCAAACCTTGCATAAGACAAGCAAAGGAGGGTTATTTGGAAGGTTACTTAATGTGATAAGTCAACTTGTTACTTACTGCTTGTATTGAATGCATCATGGCATCTTTCTCATGAATGCAAAGTCATATAATACAGAGATCCATGAAAATAAGTTAACACCTCCTTTTAATTTTTTTTTTTTTTTTTTAATTTCAGGATACTCACCCTTTTCCAAGTGGGCACAGTGAGTATCACACGCACATAAAATAGTGAAGTAAAGTTAAATGCATATGTTTTAGGCTTTCAATCAATACATATAAATCTTTTTGTGTGTTTTAGAGCGAGGCAGTTCATCAAAGAGCTCGAGTAGCCACCAAGCCAAAGCTTGCGATGACCAGCCCACGTAAGTGCTTCATCTTTGAACCTTCTTTTTCTCTTTTCTTGTCAGTAGTGAGTGGAATAGTTGAACAGTAAATATTTGAGTTAAGAAGCTAAAAGTAATCACCGTAACTCCAAACGACTGTGGCGACATATGAAGAATAACAAATGATTCCCGTATCTCAGTAGGTTGGAGGAAGACCTAAGGCTAAGCAGCAGTGAGGACAGTGATGGAGAACAGGACTCTGCCAAGAATGCCTCAAGGAACACATCAGCAAGGTAAACTGTAGAAAACATTTTTTTAATCTAAGTCCTATGTTGAGACTTACTGTTTTAACTTTGAATCATTTTCCCGATCTTGAAAGAAAAACTTCACAGCTCGAGTAGCTTTCTTCTTCTTTTTCAGCCATTTTGTGTCTTGTCTTTATGTGTTAACAGCACCTTGATGACATAGTGATGCCTGAAATTTAAAACCATATTTTTGCTGTACTGTTGGATGCAAAGTATATATACATTTTTAAAACTGAATATAAAACAAAGCTGCTTTCTTGAGTGTGTGGAGAAAGACAGAGAATGCAAATCTTGGGGTTTTTATGCACACCTTGTAGCTTGACAGTTAAAGCACTGAAACCCATGAACTACCCAAGGACTCTTGAGCAGCTACTACACAGGTTGCATTAATCTCCTTATGCTGACTGATTCTAAACCCAGAAAAATGCATACATAAGTATTCAGATTTTTGCTGTGGTAACGAATAATCTCAACATACACAGGTTTTTAGTGACTCGACTGTAAAATACCATTATTGATCACTTAAAATCTTTATGTGGAGGTATAGATGTTTGCTCATACACCACAATGACAATGTTTAATGCTCTCCTATTGAACAGCAATAACAGCGAAGCAGCTGAGCAATCAAGGGACGACTCCAGCAGCCATAGTGGCTCAGAGAGCAGCTCGGGCTCTGACAGCGAGAGCGAAAGCAGCACGACAGACAGCGAAGCCAACGAGCAACCACGGCCTGCCTCCCCTGAAGTAATAATTTTTCTATAACTTTATACAGAGCTGTAATACCGCTTGGTTGATTAAGGATTGTATGAACCAGTTTTCACACTGTTCACTTCTATTTTTGGATTAAATATTTTTATTGTACTTTCTTCTAGACTCTTATATTTTGTTAGGAGTTCAATCAGTGAGACTGTTTCTTAATTCTGTGCTCCCCTCTGTGCCCCTTCAGCCTGAAAAACCCATGGCAAACAAGTGGCAGTTGGACAACTGGTTCAAGAAAGCCAAGCAGTTCTCACCCTCATCTCCAGTGGACAACAATAACGTCCCACCCAAATTCAAGAAAGATGGCCGAGATAACAGCTCAGGGCGCAGCTATAGTAGCCAAGGAGGAGGGTCAAAAGATTCAGCAGCACCCACCCCAAGCAGGGACCTGCGGGCAGCCCAGAAAGGTGCAGAAGGTGGCCGTGGCCGGCAAAAGTCACCCGCACAGAGCGAGGGTGGCACAAATCCACGTATTCGAGTGGGTAAAAAGCAGCCTAAAAAATCAGAGAAGCCTCCTGTGGTAGAGGAACCAAAGGGAGGTCTGAGAGTGGAGAGTGAGCCGGCTCCTGAGATACCTCCTCATCAGCCCAAAGCTGCTACGAAGGGTTCACGCAAACCAAGCAATAAAAAAGAACCCAAATCCTCGCCGAGGCCCACTACTACTCCCTCCAGCACTGCAGCCCAGCGCAAGCCCAAGGCAGCAACCAAGACTTCTCAGAAATCTCGTGAATTTGTTGACACAGACTTTTCATCATCAGACTCCGAAGGAAACGACAGCATCCCGTCCTCTTCCCAGACACCCAAGTACACAGAGAGTATCAGGACACCCGTGTGCGTTTTTTCACCTGGGGAAGAGAGAGGGCTGCTGTCTCCTCTCAGTGACCCCGAGGACCGCTACCCTGCGAGACAGCCTCAACAGCAAGTTTTATTAGTCAAGATAGGTTAGTCGAAACTGCTCGCAAGTCTTGTAAAAAGTCCAGAGAATATGTCAAGGTGTAGTGGGCACTGAACCAAAGGGGTTTCTTTACTTTGAACCAAATTAAGCATACCCTACCCTTTTCCATCCTGTTTCCCATAGATCTCAGCTTGCTGTCCAGAATCCCAGGGCGGCCCTACAAGGAACCTGCAGAGATAAAAGTGGAGAGGGAAGACTCTCTCGACAGGGACAGCAAAGACTTCAGCAAACAGAGCTCTGAGAAAAGCTCGAGCAAGGCCAAGAGGAAACACAAGGTAGAGCAAATTTCAGTGCTTTTTGTAAGAAATACATTTTATTTCTACTTGAAAGCAGAGTAAAATAGAAAAGCTTGTTATTGAGTATCCCTTTCACTTATTAAGGTCTTTTTTCCCCCCAGTATAGCATCTCTTGGAATAGCACACACAGATTTCCATTAAAGCAAGAAAGTGCATTTGAGCCAAAGAACAATTGACTACATTCTGGTTGAGATCCAGACCTGGATTTAGCGCTGTTAGATGACTGTGCATTTTACTTTAATCATAGCCACACAACTACCAAAGATGGAGAATTAAAATCTTTGTGACTGGATATTTTGGAATGTAACAGTCATTTAGGATAACAGTGAGCTGGCATAGTTGAGCTATACCTGCAATGAGTTGGCGTCTTCCGATAATAATTGGAGGCGTGTAACCTATTATTAAATCTGACTTTTTCTTTAATGCACCCTGCTTTTTATTTTTCTCTCTCATCTTTCTTTAGACTAACGAGGAAGGCACAAAGCCAGAGACCAAGCGGATCAAGCTAGAGGATAAATCTACATCCCATCATAAAAGCAGCAGTAAAGAGTGAGTAATCTTAGCTTTTGTCCTGAATATCATTACCAGTTAAACCCTCTGTAAGCCAGGAGCCTAATGTGACAGTAGTAGTTAATTTTGCCTTTTCCGATAATCACACAAAAGACGAAATAAACCCTGTAAATTCTAATGAGCATCATAACAGCTTAATGTAGTGAGTTTATTATCCCTTCAAGCTCTACCTGTTAACCATTATGCTCCATATCTGCATTCTTTGTTTATAATTACATGAAATGTTAATATTTAACTTTTTAGTTTGAATGTTTTATGTTGAGTACACAGCCTAGTTTGACACAATGCATAATGAAATACTGATTTGAATCCCACTCAGTTCTAAAAGGTCTTCGGAAAAGAAAGAGGAGCCAGTCCCCTCTCCTTCCATGCGGACAATTAAGGCAGAGCATCCCAGTCGAAAGCGGACAGTCAGCCAGTCCTCCACGTCATTGTCCAGCGGGACAGGAAGTGGAAAAGAAGGGAGTCACAGCACCAAGGGCAGCTCCACCTCCAAACATAGAAAAGGAGAGGAAAAAGGGCGCAGCACACGTGACGGCAAGGTAGACATGAGAAGCCTTTGTTATCACTGATACCTATCAAATGTTGCAGATAGGGCAGACTTACATCTTGCCAGTTGTGCAGTGTTTTTCCCTGAGCAATTTAAATACCAGAGCATGCATAGAGTGGGGAGGAAGTTGTTGTTGAGGGTAGAAAGGGAGTAGCCAAGGTCATGGCTTGCAGTGTGTATCTACAACTATAATATAATCACTGATTTTTGGTGGGATTGTTTTACATTTGTATAAGACCAACCTCTAACTTGTTGTGACTCTGTCCTGTTCTGCAAGTCTGTTTAAAAAAAAAAAAAAAAAGAAAAGAAAAAAAAAAAGCTTCTTTTTCCCTAAAATGTTATTTTCCCCATACTTCTCTGCAGGAGAAATCCTCAAAGGGTTGCGATAACCAGCTGGCTGTGCCCCCGCTCTCCACAGACGGCTCCAAGTCTCAGAGATCCAAGCTGGTGTTTGAGGACAGGTAAGAGGAGCTCTTTCCACTGTGGATAACCCCTCAGCGGGCCACAGAGAAAGAACTGCTGTGGGGATCTAGAGTTGCCTTTGATGCATAAAGCTGCAGGAGGTTGGGGAGGTCATGAATAGATGTGCCTGCATGCCAGAAAAGTTATGTTAATTTCCATTTTAAAAGGCTCTCTGCTGGGAATCGCTGCCTTTTTAATGCCGTGGTAACGCAACAACATAGTCTTGCTTCTTATTTTCATACCTTTTCACTTCACATTTTGATTTAATGAGATAAGAGCTGTTTCAGGAGTTAAGAGACTTTTTTTTTTATGACATTCTTTCAAAGTTTCTATGTTTAGTGGATATAAAAAGCACGCCACAGTGTCAAGAACACTTAAATGATTTGATTTGTTAAACCTTCTCATTATTCTCTTTCAGGGTCCATTCAGCAGATCACTACTTACAGGAGGCCAAGAAACTTAAACACAATGCAGATGCACTGGTAAGAGCAAGGCCCCAATGACTGGTGTAATTGAGAGGACTTTAAAACATTAAATGACATTTTCTATGGTGCTTTGTGTTACATATAATAAGATGTTTCCTTTTATGCAGAAAGTGATTTCACAGTGACTTTTTTTGTGGTGACTGTGAAATTTTACTTAGTTTTCAAAGCTGCTTTTAGTTTGAGCTCAGCGGGATTTCCTTAAAAATAGTAATAAAAATGCTTTTATTACCGGGTCACTGTAGATGAGCAGGTGGATCTGTTTAGCTTCACGTTTGGTATCTGTTATGTACACTTGCATTATAAAATAGCCATCTCTGTTGGATTATCTTGTTCTTACTCAAAATTTAATTATTTAGTTGCTGTTTTCTTCTTTTCTCTCTAAACACAAAATCAGGATCATAAGCTACATCAGCATAATATTACTTCAGTGATATAATTAGTTTATGCAATCCCAACCAGGTCATATTCAAACCATGTCACTTATCTAATGTTACTGGCCAAAACCATGTCAAATTATTGTCATGAATGTAGTTTGTCCCCCAGTCTCAAAAGAGTGTGTAGTATTTAATCACTATGTGTCCTCTTTATTTATTTAATTTCCTTTGCAGTTTGACCGTTTTGACAAGGCGGTTTTCTATCTGGATGCTGTGGTGTCTTTCATTGAATGTGGTAACGCGCTGGAGAAGAGCGCTCAAGAGGCAAAGTCTCCTTTCCCCATGTATGCTGAAACAGTGGAGCTTATCAAGTAAGGGCAGCCATAGCTGTGTTTATCACTGTCAGCAGAATTACACTTTAAAGGAGACCTCCACTGGTGAGAACCACTACACATGAGGACGTAGTTGTTCAAAAAAAACAAAAACAAAACCTGTATCTCTGTGCCAAAGGCCAAGCACCTCAGGGCTGCACGAGGCACAAGTTGCATAACACACCACGCTAATGGTTGATTTGCATTGTGGGTAATGTGAGCACCAGGCTTTGACAAACAAGTCTCTGCCTCTGCTGAATGGGTTTTGATACTTAGTGGATGGAGTGCTCCTTTAAAAAGTACAATATTTAAGGAGGTGCTTAATTTGCTTCAATCCTTTTCTCCTAAAAACTTGAGCTCTTGATTATCTCTGCATCCAGATACACTATGAAGTTAAAAAGCTACATGGCCCCAGATGCTACTCCAGCAGACAAGAGGCTAGCTGTGCTGTGGTGAGTACACTGAACAACATCAGGTGGTGGACTCTTGTCTTCAGCTGTCAACTCTACGTACTCATTACCTGGCCGTGTAACTTAAACTTTCCACACATTTCAAATATTTGTTGCTTCTTTCTTTAGTTTAGATCAATATTTATTCTTTTTTGCTTCCAGCCTGCGATGCCAGTCTCTTCTCTACCTGCGGTTGTTCAAGTTGAGGAAAGACAGCGCTCTAAAATACTCTAAAACACTCACCGAACACCTAAAGGTACTTTTTATTATTAACTTTATTTCCTTGGCAGACCTTCAAAACCAAAGACGTGCAGTAAAATTCCATGAAAGACGTTTTTCTCTGTGAATATGTAACATGCTTCCTCTGTGTGTACATAATGTTCTTCTTATTTCATTTGCCAGAACTCTTTGAGCAACACCCAAGCTCCCTCTCCTGGAATGGGAAAGTAAGTCACATCCTCTGTTACATCCTTTGATGTATAAAGTAAAGGAGAGGTTCTTATTTGCTGTTCTGTCAAGTGACTCCCAGATTCTCCCTCACAGTGCCAGGAAACTCATTGCCATGTCTGCTTATTTCTGTTTCCTGATGCAGTAAGACGGCAGGTATGCCCTCTCCAGTATCTCCCAAACTCTCACCGGGCACAGCGGGTGGCTACTCAGCAGTCAGCAGTACCAGCAGCACTAGCTCGTCTGTGACCATACCTCAGCGGATCCACCAGATGGCTGCCAGTTATGTCCAGGTCACCTCCAACTTCCTGTATGCCACCGAGGTTTGGGACCAGGCTGAGCAACTATCTAAAGAGCAAAAAGGTATACGACACAAGGATTTACTTGTTAGTTAAAAGGAAGAGACATATGGTCTTTGTTCTGGACTTTTAAATTTATGTTTAAAAGCAAACACAGATGGGATTTAGAGCTATTATATCCTGAGCTGCTATTTTCTACATCTTTAATAGCTCAGCAGCAGTAAGGTAGACTGTAGTAAGGTAAACATAGATGTTTGCCAGCAGTATTTGAACCCACTGTGTAAAGAGATTTGAGTATGGATCTATACAAATGGGCAGCAGGTTGGCTGATCGAGCATGCAGACCATTTTTTGTTGAATTTTTTCCCCCAGCTGCATTTTATGACTCATTTGAAGGTTTTATTTGCCTTGGTTGCAGAAATGTTTTGGTAATGAAGTGTTTTTCCTGTCACAGAGTAGGCCTTGAGATCTGTTTACCATAAAGGCAATGAGTTTGTTCGGTCTGTTTTCCTGTTATTTATTTATTTAAAGTAAAAAAAAAAGCAGATAGTTTTGTTTTTTTAAATGGTTAATGTACTGTTAGTTTTTGTTTTTGTTTTTTTGTGGGGTTTCTTTTTGGTTCTTTCCAAGTTTAAAAACAGCTTCAAATAGGACTAATTTGCTATAAGGCGATCTTAGCACGCCTCTTTTTCAACGTTTCTTTCCTCTCATCTCTATTTTAGAGCTTTTATATATTTTATAAATATACAGGAGTCTTGGCAATGAGCTACCAGAACACTTATGTCGTGCCAACAGACGTGTCATTTACTAGACTAACATTTCTTCAGATTGCACTTCTTTTTCTTATATTACTTTATAGTACATATTTTAATATAATATGGGTGACTGTTGTGAATTGGTGCTATCTAAGCAACTTTAAAAAGAACTGAATATATTAAGATAACAGAGAGTAAATGTGTAGTTAAAGTTCTTTACAATGATGAAAAGGGGAGTTTCCCTGTTCTGACCCACTTAAGATCAAAGTGGGCTGTATCTGGCCCACAATCTAACATCTGTGTTCTAGATTAATGTGCAAAAACGGATTTTATTTATCTACCGATAAATAAAATGTGTTTTCATTTTTTTTACTTACAGATGTCAAACTGTTTTTTGAATTTGAATCATTGCAATATAGTAATAATGCAAATTTCATAGCTCGAAGCATGTTTGTGATTGACTGAACTTCTGATTTAAAAACTACTGCGTTTACAAGAAACCCTCGATCGTCCACAGCCCACACAACGTTATCGCCACAATCTAAAGATGGAAAAGTCAGCAGCATCACTAAGTGCACAATTTTCCCTGGCTGTCTGGCCAGTTTTCATCCCCGCGCGTGTGTGTGTGCGCTGAGTTTGGGGTTTTCCCCTCATAGTTGAGAGGTTTGCTGGACGAGGATTTGAGGCCAAATAGTTTTTTCTTTTTTCTTGCAGTTTATGCCTCAGATTAAATCTTCAATAAATCAGATTTTTTTTTGACTTAGTATTGAGATATTTGTGGAGAGTGAAGATAACAAACATTGGAAACATTGAAACGTCGGGCTGTTCTTGATTGCCACATTGCTTGGCTGTTTTTGTGTGCAGCTGGGATTCTCAGTCTGTGTCCTTTGGCTGGTTTTTCCCGTCACACATGTTGACAAATGTGACAAATTGTGAAAATGTTTTTTGTCTCTACAATCGGTGTACATTAAAACCCTTGAATGCACTTAACTCTGTGTGGTCTGGTTGGTAATGGGACCCAATTTATCAGTCTTCTGTCATTTTATTAACCGGCCTTTCACTCGCTTTGTTTCTCCCTCTTTTCCAGACTTCTTCACAGAGTTGGACAAAGTTATGGGACCTCTGATTTTCAACACCAGCAGCATGACGGAACTGGTGCGTTACACTCGGCAGGGCCTCCACTGGCTGCGCTTGGACGCAAAAGTTAGTCCCTAGCGAGGACTCACTCCCTGCAAGCTGCTTTTCCACACACCCACACCTCAGCCTCTTGTGTTCGGCAACATCTGCTCAGAGACAGACACACAAGCGCACGCATGCCCTCAAAAAAGACAGACACACAAACACAACCCTCCTCTGGTCCACCATTTACACACACGTGTGATGAACTTCTCAGACATATCTCCAACACTGTGTCCATTTCCTACACCAGCTTGCCAAAAAAACAAAAAACAAAAAAAACAAGACAAAAATACCAACACTGAGCAATTTAGAGCATCTCTCACCTTCGACGGCACCACACAGGGAGAAGCATCCAAACTGCAGCAGGAGTCAGAAGAGCTTATCGCCTGGCTTCACACATATATCGGCATTCTTAAGAAATCTTCGAAGGCCATGTTTTTAATCTCTTCAGCATGGAAGCACTGGGTGAATTATTTATTATGAATACACTAAAACTCTGCTTTGGTTTTTAGGCTACTTTGGCTTTGAACTTTTTATTTGTCTTTGTTTCACCAAAGTACCTCCCATGAACACCAAAGGTGCTTTAAAAATGAAGGTTTCTCTTTATCATTTCTGTGCCTTGTATGTCAGCTACAGGAAAATAGTCACCGGTCATATCTGATTCAATTATTTTTCTTTTCTTTTCACAGTTTTTACTTTTTTGTTTTTTTAACACTTAACAGTTGTTTCAGCAGTTATTCTTGCAGCATTTACTGGGTTTGTGGGGGGTTTTTTTGTTTGTTTTTTTATGTATTTGCAAAGATGGTGTTGGTCACCACAAATTAAACCTTGAAGAATCCCACTGAAGATTTAAGGACTGAAGGAAGGGCTACTGTGCACAGCAGATTTCGTGGGGCACACACATATTAATAAATATGATATGAATATGATCCCTTAGGACATCTGTTGATCGGTGTACTTGGCTCAAAAAGTGCCATTTCATTTTTCAGAATCATGAAATGTGATTGCCCTTTCTAATAAATTAAACGCTTCACATGGCCTCCAGGGGTCGCTAGCGGGAGACCTCAGCAAGATTGATGATGGCAAACGTTGAGATTTTCCGCCTCTTTGAAGCTTCACAATTCGGGGTCTTTGTTTGAAATGTTTTCCCACTCGTAGCGGCATTGTTCATTCAAAAATTTCCTAGAGGACGAGCCGTTTCCAAATCAGTGTTATTCTTTTTTTCTAGGGAACAGCAGGGAGTGTTTAAGTATTGAAGATCATGTCCACATCCAATGCAGTCACAGTACATTTTATAAAAACTGGGTCTGAGTTGCCGCTAATTTGGCTGAACAGAAGCTAATTTATTTGAAGGGAAATATGTCGTCTGGGCAATGGAACTCATCAGCGATGCAGATGATCAGTGTTGTATTTATACAGCAGAGTTTTAAATCTATGATTATATATTTCAAGAAAAAGTATAAAAACCAATATAGATTTTATTTATATACCAACCTTTTGGTATTTCTTTTACTTCCTTCTAGCCAAGCAAAAGTATAACATGTCAGACGCATAAAGCAGGGTTACAACAGAGGTTATAAGAACAAGTATTTGTATATGTTCCTATTTAAAGTTGTCAAACTGTAATCGCACTTGTATTACAAGATAGTAGCTGGCGCAGTATGTTAACATTGTATTGATTTTTAAGTTGGCATTTGGATTTTTACAGTAATTCACTTCTGAACATGAACTGTCCATTTTGGTTGTTTCAAGCCCACTTTCTATCAAAATATGCTGGAAATACTAAAGCCTGGACCAGATGGCATTCATTTTGTTTTGGCTGGACAAGAACGTGCCAGAAAGATCTATAATGCCTTTTTTAATTTATTTTCCCCCCTGCATGTCAAGACTAAACAAAATGCTGTTTGGCCCAGGTTTGACCCTTCCTTTTTTTCTTGTTCTTTTCTTGTCATTTTCATTCTTTTACTGGCTCCCTGGCCTTTGTTGTAGGAAGGGATACTGTTATTTTCTCTTACACTTGAAAAAAAAAAAAAGCAAGTCATAGGAGGTATTATTTTAATCTATGCAGGATTTTTACAAAAAAAGAAAAAACTGTTTCTGTGGAAAATATAATTATATTTTTATGTTTGGGATTCCTCTGTCCCCCACTTTCTTTTTCCCACCTCAGTGAGAAACCTGTTGAACTCAAATCCAATGCCTTTAGCTATTGCAATTTTGTGTACTGGTTTAGTATGCGAGCTTGGCTGTGTGTGTGTGTGCGTTCATGTGTGGGTGTATGGATCTGTGTGTATAGATCTGATTTTATAACCAAACACAGATGGCTTTAGCCATTTTCTACTTAAAGCTGGAGGCCACTTTTCTCATAGGAATTCCTCTGTGGGTTTTGCCAGCCCAGTCAATGTCTTCATACACTGGTACACTTTGTAAGTAGAGGTCAGCGCCTTGTGTTCCCTACACTATCTTGTACTCAAATGTAAAAAAGAAATGAATTTAAAAAAATATCCTAAAACGAAAAAAATAAAAATTTAGCATTAGAGAAAATTCTTAACGATTTGCTACTCATACTTATTTATTTTTCTGCCCCTTTTGCTTAATGTTTCTTTCCTATTTTGCCTTTTTAATGAGCACCGTTTTATGAAATAGGAAGGTGTAAATGTAACGGGGTTGTTCAGGATGAGATTTCATTGTAATTAGTAATTAATATTAATTCTAACTTGAAAGAATCCAGGGTAAGATGAGGTTTTTTTTTTTTTGTTTGTTTGTTTTGTTTTTTTCATTCAGTAGGAAAATGTTAACACTTGCATGTTTCTATTTAAATACAAATGTATAAATTGTAAATATAACATTTCTTTAAGGGTGAATTTCTACTACAGGTTGACATTTTTATTAAATTTAAAAATGCTGTAAATATACTTGTGAGATACTTTATGCACATTTTTTTTTCCCTTTGGGATTTTTTTTTCCTTCTTCCAAGTGGTTACAGATTACACTCCTAGTCTGTTAACTCTGTATATCAAATGCTTTCTCAGTCCTTTTTCTAACTGTGCTGGTATTCTTTGTCTTCTGCTTCACTGTCTCAGTATCACGGTCGCCGCATAATCATTAACGTCTCTCGATCCAAGTGCGAATATTTTGTCTTCTCTGTATTTGATATGGAGCTGTGTACTTTTTCATGAAGTGTATATTGTTGATCTCATGGGATGGATGGATGGCATGTGTACAGTCTGTTCTGTAAAACCATGTCTGTTTCTTCCTCAGAGAGAGGTATATTTACTATGTGTCCCTTTTGAACAATTGGTCCAACATGTCTTTTGAAACAGAGGTATTTCTCTACACATCAAAACCAGTTGTAGCAGTTTATACAGTAAGTTGTATAACACCTTTTTTTCTAGAAGTTGTCTCAGAGCCGAGACCAGCAGCATACACTATGTACAATAATCTAAATTGGATTAGTTTTAAGAGAACTGATGATAGAGATACTATATATGATGGATGCAATATGATTAAAGGTACTCATTGAAGTTTGATCTTCAAACTTAGGTAATGTAATTTAAAAGCATTCTTGTGAAGTGAGTATTAATTGTGACTAATAAAAGTCTGTCCTGAATATTCTTTGTATTTTGCCGTATTGAGAATAAAATATATATGGATATGTTTAATAGAGTGCGGTTTCTTTTTTTTCTTTTTTTTCCTTTCCATCAGCTTTAGATTTTCTACTTGATGTAGTTTAAAGCAACTGATGTGTTTTGTGTCTTAACAATTTATAAATTTCTCTTTCATGTTTTGCCTTCGGAACTCTTAATTCATCTGGCATCAACGACCATGCTCTGTTCAAAGTCCCTAAAATAAATCACCTTGCTTTCCCTTTCTGATGCTCCATTTGAACCTTGGCAGGTCCTCCTGGACCACACGCTGTTGCCAGGTCAACAAGCAGTTGAACAGGTGTACTTAATGAAGTGAGCATCAGTTAAACAAACACAAAACAGAACTGCCTTCTCTAAAGAGTGCATTCTTACAGGGAATGAGGGCTTATTTTAGTGGACTTTTTGACATATTTTTCACCAGGAACCCATCATGTTGCAAAAAATCGAGCACATCATAAAGGTGGTGATCGGAGCTGTTAATTTAGTCGAAGCCAAATGTCTGAGTCATTGTCAATTTATCAGCATTTTTGCTGATGTCCATGATACCCATGGCCTTGCTATCCCACACTGAAGTAATATTTATAAGCTGAGGGGCCCTGCGGACGCATTTCTCTGCGATGACACGCTGACTGAATGTGGAAAAACTGAGACCATTGTTGAAATTGTTCCTATTTTTTCCAGACATCTCAGTCTGTTTGTTAAAAGTCTGGATGATTCACTAAATGCAAATGTTTTCAGAATATCCGTGTACTTCTTTACACAGGAAAGGAACATTTTGGAAATGTAATTATGCAGTGGTTTTTAGTGGCTTGAGCTAAATGAGATCAAATGATACTGTGTGGCCTGCAAACTAAAATGGGACTAACACCCATCTAGACTGAAGTGTTTCCCCCCTTAAAACAGTTTGCATATTTAGAAATAAGGTAATCTTCCTTGTGCAATCTCAAGAAACACGGTCTACAAAATTTGTCTGTGGTAGTAAAGCATAATGAACTTTTGCAATTATTGTTTGTTATTTCCAAACTCAATATCAGAATGGCAAATCTTGCTAGAATGAAAAAGATAAAACACCCTAAATAAATACAAATACACACAAGTTAGGTCCTGGAGTCACAATATACATTACAAAGTAAAAGTACCCATCTCTCTTGATAGGAGGAAACCTTTCTGCAAACACTTGCAGTTGGAAGTAACTCCTGTGTAATTTACAAAGGCAGACAGATTGGCAACATGTTGCCATCAGTCTGGATGAGTCTTTGTCAATTAGCACAACTCAAGGAGATTCGACTCTGTGCTGGTATGCTTGACAATTTCACTCTGCAGCAAAAAAACATGCCCGACGTGAGATAACTTGAGCTTATTGGATAAAACAGATATAGTTTAACTTTGAGGACATAACTTGCAGTTGAAAAAAAAGAAGTTATAAATAGCAGTATATGTTGTTGCAACACTCAGGATATTGGAAAATGTCAAAAAAAAATCATAATGATATCATATTGTGAGTGATGTATTCTGGTCATATTTTGTGGGGTGACTGGTGACTCCCACATCTAGTGAAAATACTTTGCATTAAGCAGTGATAATGAACCGTTGTGGTGTGTAATCAGAGAGTGGTGAACCACATATGAAGCTGTATTTGAATTATCCAGCTCTAGTCTCTTTTTACACAGTGTGACATTATTTTATCAACCCTATGTAGTGATGTGTACACCACAGATGGCTGCTGACCCAGGACAAAGCCTAGGCTTCATTCCACAGTGAATGAATTGCCACCAAGTGGCCATTAGTTGCTATTGTCATTGCTGTTATCCTGTCCTTTTTTTTTTTGCTATATTATCAGTGGATTGCCACTTCAGTTGATTGTTAGTCAGACCATGTGACATGCACAGAGGTGATGGATAACTAAAAAGAGACAGCCCAAGTGCTTCATTTAATCTTTAATCAGGGAGTATAAAGGAACAGACAGAACAATGTAGAGTTTAAGGAAAATATATTGACTGTAGAGTTAGCTTGAAGATAGTTTATAGAATTAAACTATGCTGAATGGGGTCCATGAACTAAATATACCTTTACATGTCCATGAATATGCCTTTATGGAGCTTACAGTAAGTAATGCAATCTGAGATCATACAGTGTTTGTGACTCAGTAACAAAGACATCAGAGTAACCTGACTTTCCCTGAATATCTTCACAGTGAGCTCATGACATCCCAAACCACCCAAATTGTTTGGCCTCAGTAATTCATGTCTTTCAGTAAGATTAAAAAAAAGGTTTCTAGTTAATCTTTCTGTGCATGAAACAAAAGTAGTTTATATAGCTTTGCATGGCAGAGCCTCTTAGAAATGATTATCTCCTTTGAATCCACATTGCTCTGGCCTGAGAACATTAACTCTTTGTAAAGGCAACTTGCAACATTTTACTTTTATTATTTAGCCACATTTTAAACATTTGTCGCTTCTTACAGATAATTTTATTTTCAAAATCGTTTTGTATTTGAAGTTTAGCTTCAGCTTTCTCTTTCTTTCTTTTGTTCTTTCTCTCTCTCTCTCTCTCTCTCTCTTTTTTATAAATGAAAACAATACCGGGAAATTAACTTTTCCACTGTTCCGCCATTAATGTGTTCTGACCAATAGGATGTCGTGCATTTCCACCTCGCCCGCCTCCCGCCACGTCTAATTGGCCACCTTGGTCCTCCGTTACCTTTCATCCGCTTCTCTCTCCAGGGAATAAGGTAAGCTGAGTGCGGACGGAAGAAAAGGAAAGCTCATTACCAGAGGTTGCGAGACACGCCAGCTAACAATATACAGGTGAGCCGTCCTTGTTAGTTAGTTAGTGTAACTATCACTGATAAACGAAGAGGAAACCCACTGAAGACAACAAACCAGGAGTAAAGCTACAGTTTGAGGACCGCTAAGGAAGCGGGAATCGGCAGGTACGTTGAGGGTAGTTTAGGGTGGCAGCAGGTGCATCCAGTATCGCCGTGGCTGCTCAGTTTCGGTTGTCAGCTGTTAACCCGTTGGTTTATTAGTGAAAATGTTCGCAGAATACCTGTATGACAGTGACACCTTACAGTCAGACCTCTTGTTGCTGTTGTAAAAGTTGTTTTTTTGTGTCTGTGGGAAGTTAAAGTGTCCACGAATAAGCTACAGCTGGTCTCAGTTCAGTTTTATTACTGGGAGGTGAGGTCAATAGTAGGATCTGGTGGTATTTAGCAAAGCCCATCTAGGCTGCTTATATCGCTACTTATTTATTTTGTAATACTTAATAAATGTATTATATATGTATGTGTGTGTGTGTGTGTAAATTAGATGTAATTCGTAATCTATACCCTTAACCTTTAAAATGCCATAGTTTTCCTTAGTTTTTAATATGATGAGGTTTTATCTGCGTTAATGTTAGCAGCTTCTTATTAATAGACATTATTATTACTGTTCATGAATGTTAGGTAACAGTGAGAGATAATAAGCAATATCTGAGTTGACAGCTGACTGATAAGCTTGTAATAGATACTGAGGACTGGAAAGAAACAACCCTAAACCCTAACTACTGTTATCACCATATTAAATTGCTGTGTTGTACCTTACTTACTCATGCTTTGGTTGTTGGTTGAAACAAATCAAAACAACTAAAAAAAACATAGTACTGTCCTGCTCTAACCTCACTTCATTGCCTTAAATTGATACCTAGCGCTCAATTATGCACAAGGAGGGAGGGAGGGGTGGGGGGGCTTTTTAGCTAATGAGTGGAGTATGTTTTATTTAAAGGGAAACTAGACACTGGTGTTTTGTGTTGGAGCTGAAACTGAGGCACTTAGGCTGTGAGGTTGGTCAGATGGTGGGAGCACACTGGCCTCTCTGTGTGCTGCTGTTGCCAGCCACTGCTGGAGGATGCCATGCTTGGGGCTGCTGACCTGGCTCAACCCCAGCTACATCCACAGAGCCTGACCTGACAGCAGCACGCACTCAGATATTTGGGTATAATTATGTAGGCGTAATGCATGCAGAGAGATGAGGGACTTAGCCCAGAGGTGCTTGCATAAACACCTGTTGATCCCAATCGGCAGCTAGCATGTGGCAATACAAATATTTGGTAATGGTTGCATACAGGTGGCGGCTTGGACTGTAGCTTGAGTAAGTGTTGTTTGCAGGAAGTATAAAGAAGAAAGAAAGCCGGAAACCAAAGATGGAAGCAAATAGCAGAAGGGTAGCGTTATAAATGAGAGTAGGGTCACAAAGCCATGGGGTGTAAATGTAAACTTAGACTGGGTGTTGAAACCTGATCTCAGTCTTCCCCTCTCTCTCTCTCTCTCTCTCTCTCTCTCTCTCTCTCTCTCTTTTTTTTTTTTTTAGGGAAAAAAAAGTAAAGTATGTAATGTTGTAGGAATTCAACCCTGCATGCGGTATGTTTTTGTTCGACCTGTAGGACATGGTCATTTTTATGTTTATTTTTTTTCCTCGAGCGGTGGAAAATTACTCACACTGCAGCTGAACGTATGTAGTGGATGTAGTTTGGATGTTTAAATTATTTTTGTGACCTTTTATACAACCAACCACTGCAAGGTTGAAGCGACTGGCTTGGCTGTGGGCGTGAGGTTATAGTTCACATAGGTTTCAGATTATTTCTGTAGAAACTGAGGTTTTTGTGGTTGATCCAGATGAAATGGGATTACACAGAAAATCTCATTAAATTTCAGAGACAAAGCAGCTGAAAGTAACAGAAATCTTTAACACATTACTTAACAGCGCAGTAATTAAACCATTATCAGCCTCACTTTGAACTTTGCACGAGGCATCATAGTGAAATAATGGCGTAAGATGTAGCAGGAAGGTCTCTAAGTTGTAAATCAATGAGAAGCCCGTTAGTTTCTGTTAGCCTTAAGTGGATTGTTTACATGATGGAAGTGCAGGCTTGATGTAATATACCTTTTGCTTTGAACCTGAATGATGTGAGACTGATGTGTGAATGGCATTGTTAGTTCTGGGAAGATAAATGTATACCGTTGTGAAAGAAAAAAGTGATATCATGAATGAGTCATAGAATTAGGTGTTAGGTTCACTGGAGTCTTTTGATGAACGAAAGGATTGACGCAGGCATGCTGTAATCAGCTATAAGAAAGAAGTTTAAGAGCATAGTAAGTGGGGATTTTTTTCTAGGGATTTTTGGTCAGTAGGAACTTAAATATCACCATATTTTTTGCGAGAAATAAAGTACTCTGAGATAATATTGGAAGTATGTCACAGGTAATACTGCAGATAAAATGTGTGTTTGATTTGTCAAAATAGATATGTGCTATATCGAACGAATTCACATTTTCTCTCAGGGAGAATTTGATCCTTTACAACTGTGTTTCGTGACATGTTTTGGTAAGCTGAGGTGGCCCGGTGGTTTCTTTTTTTTTTTTTTCCATATTTTTTTTTTTGAATTTTTTTATAGTACAATACAAACGTTGAACACCCTCACATTCACACACCCATCCATACATCAAACCTGCCTACATCACATTCAAATGTAGAAATGAGCATAGTTCTCACAGTAATACAAAAATACAATGGGTTAGGATAGACAAGATTTTCCCTTCCTTCCCTTCTTCTTTTCCTTCTTTTTCATAAATGTCCTTCACCTCCACTCCCTAAAATATCCATATATGGCTTCCACATATTCACAAAGTCCCATTGTTTGCCCTTGGCAATATATGTTAGTCTTTCCAGGCCTAGAGAGACTGCAATTTCCTTCTTCCAGAGTCCCATGGAGGGAGCATCCATACTCTTCCAACATAGCGCAATGGCTCTTCTGGCTTGAAGTAGTCCATAGTCCAGTAATTTAGTTTTTTTTTTCCGATTGCTTAAATTCCCTTGGATATCCGGTGGTTTCTTTTGTTTCCATTTCAACATCCATGTCTTTGTGTTCACAATAACGCAAACCGGTACCAATTATTTGACAATTCCAGGGTGGCTGCTTTCACCCCGTATAGAGTGATTTGTTTATCACAGAAGGAAAGATTTGGGAAAAGTGTAATCTGTGCAGTATCTCAAATTGTAGCGGTCCACATCTGGCACGTAGTGAACAAGTATAAAAGCAGTGCGTCATTCATTTTAAAAATAAAATGAATCAGAATGTGTTTGTTTGAGGTAAAAGCGAAAACATGTTTGCTGACCAAAGTCCTCAGACACAATGTTATCAAGATTTTAGGGGTAATAAAGTCAGACTTTATTACCTTACAAACTGGACCACTAAAGTCTGACTTTATTACCCAGACTTTATATCTGACCTTATATCATCCAGAAAGAGGTTAGTCTTTCTTAAAGCGTGGGCACGTTGTCGTGTTGATACTGTAACATATTAATTAAACCCTAGTTAGAGCTGATGTTAGGTGTTATAATGTTTAGTGGTCCAGTTTGTAAGGCTGTTGAAAGTCGTGCCCTTGGGAAGGTCGGTGTGATAATTGAAGAGGATTTTAGCGTGCCTCTGTGTTTTGTATATTTATTGTATTTGTATTCAGATATGCTCACTTGCACTGCAGTGACTTTCATGAGGTCCTGATGAGGAAATCATGGCAGATCAGTTGATTTTTCTTTTATAGTTACCTAAAGTAAGAGCACACAAGAGGAAGAGAAAAACCTGCTTGTAGGGTGTATTCAAGCCCAAATTGCCCTACATGATTAATAAGTAATAAACTAAACAAGGGAAGTCTGTAGGTGTTGTTATTAAGTTGCACCAGACGAGCTGCAAATGGAACATTTAGATACCAAGGTTAGATGCATAACTGGTGTTGACTTTTTTTTTTAAAGCATGCTATTATATGATAGACACTTAGGTGAAAATGTCCCTTTGCCTTTAGATGGTTTCTGTGATGTTGGGCAATATGAGGAAACTTAAGGACTCTTCATCATCATATACCTAGTCATAGTTTTGGATACCTTTTCTCCTTGTTTTGTATTGAATCATTTCTTTAGTATAAAGGGTAAAACAATGGTAAAAATGATAGCTGATCACATGTAAGTCTTTATTTTAAATCATCACTGTCTATATGCATGCATACATAAAGATGAAGATCGTCTGAGCGCCCTTCACTTTGACTGTCATCTTCTCTCTCCTCATGCATGGATGGCCTTCCAGAGATTTGAGGGGGTCCTTTACGCTCCGTTTTTGAGAAACAGGCAAGGCTGTCCCCATCACCATCCAACAGACTTAAACAGATGGAACCTTTTCAGCTCTTTTTGCTCGCTTTTTTCCCCCTCCTCATTTCCTGTCTTTTACTCCAGGGCTCTGTCCTGCAGGCAATGACAGGGGCTTATTTACAATGGCTTTGACAACTCACTTGTCTGTAGTTGTGAGCTATGGTCAGATCCTCCTTCTTTTGTCAGAGGAGCAGAAAACCAGTTAAAGTCCTACATAATGGACGGACATGAAGAAGAAAAATGGCTGCCAGGGGTTATTACTGGCTAGGGCGAGACCCCCCTTTGGGGAAGCTGAGAAGTGTGTTCGGTTATGTGTGTGCCTTCCTACTCTGGTGCTCTTACAGGACCACTCCTGCTCTATTGTTTGGACCTATAAGCCCCTCATTGTTATGTGGTAGTGTCATATGTCATGAGTGCATTTTTCATGTGTGTGGTAAAACATGTGAGTAACCTACTTGTATGGGCAGCTTTTAAAAATACATCCTGAATCTTTTTTTTCCCGCTTTTTTTTAGGAGCTGTGTAGATAGAATGTCAGCAGCATATTAGATAAAGGTCTTTTACCCTCACAAAGTATTTAAAGGTGCCCCATGGGGTTGTCTTTTATAAAAACAAAATCAAGGGGCATTTTTTGTTGTTTCAAAGTTGTGTTGCAGATTTCTTCCTCTCTGTCTCTGGATCATTGCTGGATTTTTTTAAATGAAAACCCTGATCTTGGTGATAAATTGAACATAGTTGCATGCATGTGCATCATTGTTAGCATACATGAGACAAATAAACACTACAAAAGTGCTGACATGATGACACGCAAGGGCAAAAACTTCACTGGGTACTTTTAATTAGAAGACATTGTGTTATTGCCTTTTCGAAAGTATATCCCAGCGGAACCTGGACTGTAAAAATCTATTTTCTATACCATATCTTTTTTTAATCTTTTCTTATCTTATTGATTTGTTATTGCTTATCCAACAACAAATTCAGTGCCCTACACATTCCACTCTTTTTGAAATAACTTAAGATTTACATGTGATTAAATATGCAATTTTTGTTTCTTTCTGCATGATATAAAAGCAGATTATTCTATAAATATTTGAACTGACCAATTTAAATTCTGCATAAATAGAGAAAATAATGCATTGCGTTATTTGTCAAGAACAACACATGCAGCAAATCCATCAGGACAAATCCAAATCCAGCACAGCGCTGGACTTAAATGCTGCACACTGATCACGGATTATTACTTTACAGTTGTAAAATCTCTAATGAATGACACTGGGGATTACGCTATTCCTTTTTTCACTGTGGTTTTCACAGCGGAGTATTCAGTAAAAGGCAGGAAGGCGCACAGTCTGTGGGGTGTGTGCTTGGGTCTGTGCCGTACCTGCAGGTCTGCTTTAGGGTCCTCTCAGGTTTCATAGCCCCTGATGAAAAGGTGTGGGTGAGGGGTTGTCAGTGAGAACTGAGCTGGCCAGGGACGCATTAATGTGGCTGTGATATTGACTAATAAAAGAGGCCTTTACAGCTGTCCGACATGGCTGGAACTAACCGCTTGATGTCTTTTTTGTGTGTGTGGTTGTCCAGTCAGTGCTGACATAGCTTCAGCACGTTGCACACATCAAAATGATAAATTAGTGTGGGCTAAAGTGATTGTACAGTGGATTGTTTAGTTGACATTCTGCAATAGAATTATGATTTCAGTCATTTGTCATGCAAAAATAAGCCTCTCTGATGACAAAATTTATTGCTGTTCTCTGTTTCATGCCAGTGTGAAATGAATATCTTTTTTTTTTACGTTTAAAATACTCATGATTAAAGGAAAAATGAGTATAATCGTGAGCTGCCCTTCTGAAGTAATTTAAGACAGATTTCTTTTTGATTTTTCTCTGCCAGAAATGGTCCTGTTTAATATTACATGCAATCTGTCTTATTCCTTTGGACCTTTCAGACTATTAATATGCCATCTGACTAGAACAGGCCAAGCCACAAGACAAATATTAAAAAAACACAACCAAGACATATAGTCAGTATGTAATAGTATATATAACAGCACTGTAAAAAAAATACTGTTTTAAATATTTTTCCATCTTGAATAGCTTTTTTTTTTTTCAGAGAAGACATTAATGTTAACCCCTGTAGTCACTTCACTCTATTTTTCTGTACCAGGTTACAAAGTCCAAATTGAGTTGCACTGTTTTGTAGTGAAGTTTAATCTCTGTGTGATTTGTTTTAAAGTCTTAACCCCTCCACACCGTCCTCCTCCTTCTCCTTACCCCCTTTTTCATCCCCCGCTTTGAGGTAGAAAACCTGCACTGCCACTAGCAACATGAGCCCATTGTGATCAGTACCCCTAAAATTAACCACGGTGGTAAACTTGGTTCTGAGAAAGACTATAGAGATTAGGAATCTCTTGGCTCCTGAGCATGATAATCAGCACTATTATGTTACTGTATGTGTTTCAAAAGCAGGATAATTAGAAGTTAATACCAAGTATTTCACCTTGGCAGAGGCATTGGTATAATGTGAGGCGTATGCAGAGGTGTGGGTGGCACTCTGTAATTATCAGGACATTAGACACACATTTGTTCTTTTGATACACCTTTGTCATGTGCTCTGTCAGTGAAACTACTTAGGCAAAGGTGGGACGAATGCAGAAAACTCAGTTCATGTCGCAACAAAGAAATACTGTACTCCAGATAAAATAATAACTCTGCTTTTAGTTGTTTCCTTTTCATTATATAGTTCTCTGCAGCATAAAGAAAACTTCTCAGAGCAAAAGCGCTTAGCCAAGATTACTTAGTTTGAGAGACTTATCAGCCTGTTGAGGGAACAAATTCTTTGCTTGTGATTGCATTATGATGGGAAAATGGGCTTTATACCAGCTGTCTATCTGGGGCTAGTAAGCAAAGTGCTGTGACTATAACTTCACATGGATACTGTGGTACCATGTGATTTTAAATTTTAGCCGAGACGCTTGAATTAGTGTATAGACCTATCAGCTACATTTGTATTAGTATAATTTGCTAACTGTAGATGTGTTTCTGTGTATTTTTATTTGTTATTTGAAATGCCCAGGGACTGCAGATGGAAATTAGCTAGCAGCTAAATCTGGTATAATGCACCTCCTCTCTTAGGAGATTAATGTTTTGTTCGTTTGGACATGGTCCCTGACAAATAAAGTGGAAAATGAAATGAAACTTCTGCTCCTGGAAGGAGAGGAACAAGGTTCACAGATGTTTCATTGGTTCTGGCTCGCGCTCGAACATGCGGTCAGCCCAGCTAGTTGCGGGAACATCAAGCAGGCGCTCCTCGCCTTTTGACTCACATAAAACTGCTAGACTCGGAGGTCATGCCATGCGGCAGCCATCTTTCTCCACAAACGTCACCTGTCTTTCAGGTTTCAGAGTTGAGTCCCGGCGTTGGTGACAAAACACACAGTCTTCAGGGTCAGTCAACGTTGTTCTGGTGTGGAGAGTCCCCAGGCAAAAGGTAGGAAATGCCTCGTGCTGGGCCTTTTTGCACAAAGAGAACTCACAACTTCTTGAGGACAGGGGTCTACAGGAGATTTCATCTTCTTCTTCTTCAGCCTACACACCAACTGAGTGGTGGCGTGATATTCTATACTGTGTGTGTTGTACTGAGGGAAACTGTCACTGCAGTCATTTCAAAAAGATAAATGATCTACTTCAGGTATGCATCAAAACTGAGGAAGTAGGTATCACTGGAAGTGTTTGGTACTGGTTTGTTTACTATGTGGTCATGAAAAAATATGTGTAGCATGCTTAAAGCTGGGAATTAAGAATTAAAAAAAATCTGTCATTAAGCTGCCCACTAGATTAAATGTACTTTGTGTGCATGTAGAGTGGAAAGATGATTAGCAGGGGTGAGGAGGTCAACTTACGGCTTGCTAGATCTGTTGCAATAAAGTGTAGTAGCATCTGATCATGGGTCAGCTTGAGCATTTTAGCTTCTGTTCTTTTTGTTAACTACCTTGAGAGATGTGATCAAACCACTTGTTTGTTTTGTGTGCTTTTAGGCATTTTCAGTTAGAAAGTTAGTATTTTAGGAAGCAGAAAGTTTATTTAGTGTGGTGGCTAAATTGCTCTAATATTGGTGTCTCTGTACCTGCAATGTTTATGCACGAAAGTACTTCTTTAGATAAACAGGAATTTAAAGTCAGACACCAGATGGTTTCTGACAAGTAACTGCCAAACAGTGAGGTGGTTCCCAGTCATGTTTATGTTCCAGGCACTTTATTCACTTGGTTACTATAGCAGATGAAATGCATCCTTCTCAAAAGGAAATCTGCTGGAAACCCTCACTTGTTTTACACTTTAAGAGGAATGAGTAGGAGACATGAGTGTAAATAAAGAAGAAAGAGACTGAGTGACATTAGAGCCTGGGATGCCAAGGCTAACAAATTATAGAAATTAAAGGAATAGTAGATTAAAGGGATTAAAACAAGTGATTATGAAAAGAATAAGTTATCAATTTTTCTGTTTAACTACCTGATTAATTGACTGAGTTACTGCTTGCAGCTCTGCCCGTTAGTCAGGCTCTGGTAAGGGGCCTTCATCTCTCCTTGGCTTAATCCGGTTGTTCTATCAGGGTGGGTAATCCTGATAATTTGCACTCATTGAGCGAAAACAAAAATGTGGAGAATGCTGGCCAATTTAATTTGCTCGATTTCATCTGCCATTTGGAGGGTGTTAAACTGAGCGGGGAGGTCACAGTGGCCAAGTGGGTTCTAGATTAAACATTCAAATCTCCTTCCTCAAAAATATGCTTTGGATCAGATCTGTTGTTCAGTGTCAAGTTGGAGGCAGAGGGAGAAGTGCATATTTACTGTTTGCCCACACAGACCGCCTCTATCTGCCTTCCCGGTTGTTTTGCAATTCAAATCTCCTAATGCAACACTGAGCAAATTTCCCCTTGTTGTCCTTGATGAAGCTGCTTCTCTGTATCTGGACTGTCCTTTTCATGCATCTAATAGCATAGTGCCAGGTAAAAAGAGGGAGATTAGAGGCATGTCTGCTACTTTCATCATGCCACTTTAGATAGTGATCAAACAGTTTCTTATACGTTTTCCTTTTTTATCCTCATGTTTGTTTTCTCCTTTGTCTCCTTCCTTTCCAGACTTAATGTCACTGACATGCCCAGCAGCAAAAGCTCCATGCGTGAATGACTCCTGTTGTCAGTAAGCTTTTGCCACTGACTGCAGTGACTCTGCATTTATGTGCTCTTTGTGGAAAGGAATTCAACAAAAGCAGGACAACAACATGTTATTCTACTGGCAGAGTTTATTGGTTAAATATTTTTTTTTGTGCCTGTGACTGGATGCAGGCTTAGTTTAATGGACCGACACAAGCACAGGTGTGCATTCAGGGTGGGTGGAGCCTGTTAGGTAACCAAACTAGGGCTGTAGCTGAATATTTGAATGTTGAGGTTTGTTCATTGCATAAGTGCATGGATGGAAGTTTCAGGATTTGCATGTTTCTTCTTCTTTTTTTCCTTCTTTTTTTTATACATGTGGAGGTACATGCAGTCTTAACTCTGATGCCTTGCTCTCATCACTCTGACATGAAGCCACGATCGCTCTTCTTCACTTCATGTCATAGTTACAAACTTAGCGACTTTTCATAGCGCTTTAGAAAAAAAAGCTATCCAAGGCGTTTCTCACCCCAGGCACGCCTCTCTCTTTTCCTTTGTACAATTTAGAAAGCTGCAACACCCAAAATAAGTGTGTGAAAGAAGAAAATTACAAGCATCCTGTTGCTTTTAACTTTCTCCCTGAGCGATAATTTCACTTGTCCATTTAGCCAAAATCACAGCACAGCCATTATCTTTATATAACATGTGTACAGCTTTTTGTTTTCTTTCCTTTTTTTTGTGAGATGACAACGCAGTAAAAAAAACATGTGACCCGAGCAGGAAACCCACATTTATATTTGTCAGCTGGACAAGCTTCAATAGAAGTGAATGGGGAAACGTGGTAAATATTTATTACTTGAGAAACTGCTGTTACAACAACTCGTGGGAACACTTCTTGTTTTGGTGTGTTTGATTGATAATTGACAATCTTTCAAACTCGAGTTACTGAGTGAGCAAAAACCTTTGTAGGAGTGTGCAGTGCCCTTCCTTGATGCTTGGATCTCAGCAGTGAGGGAGTGTATTTACTGTTAGAGTCTGGAATGCAGGTTTTCCCTCAAAACCGGTCTCTGAAATGCTTCTCTTATTTTCTGTGTTCTACAACTGTCCATTCACTACTGGTAATTGCCTCACATTATATGGGTACAAGGGAGCAGTAAGGCCAGACCAGGAATGCTGTTGTCTTGGAGTGCCGTTGGTCATTTAGTACTGTAACCTGACTTTAGCCACTCCAGGAGGTTGAACAATTATGAGAGGGGAAAACGCCCATTTCTACTTATGTCCTCTGAGTGTCTCAAAGGTAATAGGATAGTGTGTTGATGTGAAAATTTACGATCTGTGTGGCAGCAGATGGATGGGGATGAGATTTTGGATTTTCCATGACTGCAGTAACAAACCTTATAAACCTGAGACTAGACCCGTAGTATGTCCCTGTGTTGCTACTAAATGGCTGACATGGTTCTTAGAAGAAGGGTTGGTAAATTCTGATTAATCAAATAACTAAATCTAAAGTGTGCTTGGTCTCTGCGCTAATAGTCATAATTGGTGCTTAGGCATCTTTGCAAATATTCGCCATTGGCACATTGTTAACCTGGCACTTCTGCCCATGCATATTCCCTCAGTAGAGGATTAAATATTTAACGTCATTATGTAATCGGTATTGAAACTAAAACTTTGTCCTTATGATATAACAAAGCTTCACTACAGGCTTGTTTTTCCTGTCTGGAGGTGTCATGAGAACTTTTGGATTGCAAATCGAAATTAAGCCGCGCTGAGCACAGTGGATAGGAAAATGGGCAGTCCCTTTTCAACGTGTTTGTCTCAGAGTATGCCAGACATAGATGGTCTAAACTTATCTTTTAAATCAAATAGTGACCTCATTGCTTTGCTGAGGGCTCACAGTTCTGTGGTCTTCTCTTATGCACTTCTGTATTCGACCAGGAAGTGTCCCGCAGGCTGTCTCTTATCAGATGTTCACGTACTATCTACACAGGCCAACAGGTGAGCTCACTGCCAGTTTAATAGTATGAGTAATATTTAGATACAGCAGTTTAATTAACAACTTTTGTAAGAACCGTGTAGAAATTGAGAATTTCTTCCAGTGGACACTAGAGCACAAGAGACGCCATTGCGAACTAACCATTAACATAACTGATAACTGAATTCTCAGAATGGCCTGAGGTCGGGATGTGATCTGAAAGAAACGACAAGTAAAATTGGGGTTTTGTGTAATGATTATAACAGCCTGTTTGCTTTTACCTGCAGTACATGTTCTCGCTGCTTATCAAGCACATTCCTTGTGCTTCTGCCAAGCTCCCAATCCAGCCAATCAGCCTGCGATAACGCACTAAGTGCCATGTCACCATAAAGGGTCAGGTGTTTGCCCTGCTGATCAATATTGTCATGAGTGTAAAGTCAGCTATAAGAAAAGAATCTACTTACGTTTGCTAATTGGCACTACACGCACGTAGTAAAGCTGAGACTCATGGGAATGACCAGTACTTAGTTGTAAACCAAAGCACTGGATTTAACTTTAAGGTAATCATGGCAGTTCACTTGTAGTCATTTAAAGGTAACCCAGCTAGTAGTTGATGAGACATTTTGCTGACATCATGATGACTTGAGCACAACGTGTTAGAGATTAGATTTCATGATCAGGGTTTTTGCCCCAGTCCATTCAACAGAAGGAAATCTGCACTTACCCTTAATAATAACTATGTGAAATAAGTAGTATTTCTAATGCTCAATCTATTAAAGTTTAATTATAGAAGCAGATATGTGAGTTAGGCTGAGGCTGCTACTACATCTGACATGTTCTGCAGTAGGGATGGGTATCGTTTAGGTTTTATCTGATACCGGTGCCAAACCGGTACTTTTGAAACGGTGCCGGTGCTTAAACGGTGCTCGAACCGGTGCTTAAAGAATGGAGAACACAAAATTGGTCCAAAAACCTCTCATGTTCAGCTGTTTTTTTTGTAAAAAGATAACAATGTTAGCCTTTTCTGCAGCTATAGGGCATATATGGTATCACTCTTGGCTGGAAGCAGTGCTTTAACAATGGAAAAAACAAAAACTTTATCCAAAAACCTCTCATGTTTAACTGTTTCCCACTTTTTATTTGGTCATTTTTGCCTTTTTGGCCAGGGTGAAGGGAGTATCTGCCATCAAACAAGAAGACAGCCGCATGTAGCTATGATGGTGTTTGCTAGTTCACCTTACATACATTAATGTAATAACGTGGTTAGCCTACTCAACGTAAATTATACACGAACAACATTAAGCTACTCACGCAGAGAAGAACGGCTGCTGCTGCCATCATCATCCTCATCATTTCTGCTACACTGGCAGGGCTAGGGGCCAGGACTCTACTCTTCAGCTTTTTGGGGGATGTTGCTAACTCTTCGTCCGATAACAGGCACCACACCTGCAGTAGATGCGCTCGGTGTGAGGTCTCGCAGCAAGCTATCAAATACGGCGCATTTTTCGGCTTTTAAAAAAAACGCTATGCGTCGCCAGGTGTTTCATCGGATTTCAGGTGTTACCTCCTTTACACGTATCACCTTAAAGCACTTGTTGCAGGCTGCTGAGTTTGCATCTTTTGCTGTGAAGTACAGCAAGACTTTTGACCGCTTCGCCTTGGGCATTTTTAATCTGTAGCTCTGCTCTAAAAGAACGTACGTACCTGGACCCGCCTACTATCCCCGGAAACGTAAAATGATTGGCTAGAATTCAAAGTGTGTCACATCTCAGGAAAAAAAAGCACCGAAATAAAGCACCGAAATGTGCGCTGCTTTTCGGTCTGGTTACTACCGTTTATGTCAGAACCGGTGCCATCATGGCACCGGATACCGGTACCCATCCCTATTCTGCAGTAAGGATTACTACAGGAATACACACCTAAATTAACTGTAAGCTCCATGCTTTAAAATCAGAGTTAATTAGCTTCTTAATAAAGACCAGGAAACTGGGGCTACACTGATTTCCATTGTAAACCCTCAGAGAGAGTTAGACTGCAGCTGCTTTTGAAAAACCTGAGAACCAGGTCATATCATGTAGCCTTTGTGCTATAGAGAAGCCCATTAACAGCTTTACCCTGGGTTTACCAGCATTAATGCATTTTATGAGTAGTGTATTATATACTGTCTAGGTGCAGATGCATAGCGTCTTGCATAAGGATTTCCAAATCCTCTGCACTCTCTCTGTGATTATTTTTAGTCTTTGTTTTCTTGTTTACTTCTTTTATGTTGTTCATTAGTAACACATGTCCTCACGTGGTCTTTCCTGAAGATAGTATTTACTCTTATATTGGCATATATTCGTATTTGTTCTTTTTGGTTTGAAGTCGGTGTTCATACCTTGTCCATGACATTGATAGTGTAAGAGTAGGGATTGGTCTTACAAGAACAATACATGCTCTGTAAAGTCACTTTCTCTCCAGGAAGTCTCCACCTCTGTGAATTCACGTCCTCATGGTGAAGCCACGTGGTGTTGTAGCCCCAGCAGCAATGCCACCATGTGTGATATCCAGTGTTTGTTATGTGTCTATAGTCAGACCACAGCTCGTTATGTAACATGGCAGAGATGGTCTTTGCCACCAGGCGACACTGAGCTCACTGGTAGAGAATGTCAGCTGAAGACGTGAAAGTGGTCAGTAAAACGTGGCTACATTGTTACTGGATTTTCGATACTCAATGTAAAGCTATTTAGGTTTCAGTATATGTGATCTTTTATATGTGTGTATATCATAAACAGAAGATGTAAGCATGCATGTCTTAATAATAGTTGTGGTGTAGGTATTGGCACCAACAAATCTGTGACTCTTGGATGTCAGATGTGAGTGTTTGATTTTGGGATGGAGAAAACATGGATGAAGGGAAACCGAGTCTCCCCCCCCCTCCCCCCCCCTTAGTTAATAAGTAATAAATAATAATAAAAATAAAATAATTGGTACCTTGCTTGACGAGTTGAGCGACACGTAGTGCTTAAAGAAAAAACAGAGCTGAGCTGGATGAAGATCAAATTATCCTCCCTGTTTAGACTGCTAACAGTGTCTTCAGTGACAGCTGAGAGATCAGGGCTGAGCTGTGAGGGCTGACACTCAGGACCCAAGAAGAATAGACAACTTTTTTCTTTAAAGATAACTTTTTTATGTAATGAAGGAGTCATTGAGACTTTCCCCACCTCTAACCAGGAAGTGGGTCATTTGTTATTGTGCTTTTTTGTGGTGTTTGTCTCAGCTTCCTGTAGGGACCAGTCTCTTCTTTCTCACATGCTGTCGCCATGGCTCCTTTGTTGTTGATGGTATCATGCATTTACAATCACTTTTTATCTGCTGCCCTGCAGTGGTGTCTTCTGAATATTCTGAATATCTTCTGAATATTCTACAAATTAATTCCAAAATATTCAAAGTGGCATGCCCAAACAAAGATTGTCGTCTGCTTAACTGTGATGAAGGTAGGGGTCATAATTGTTATTCAGCAACAACATGAGGTGGTTCAGGCTGGTGGTGGTGGTGTAAAAGTGTGGGGGATATGTCCGTGCCACACAAGCGTTTTTTTAAACACCACAGCCTACATTGAGTATTGTTGCTGACCATGTCCGTCCCTTCATTAGCATAATGCACACATCTTCTGATGGCTGCTTCTGGGAGGTTAATGTGTCATGTCAGCTCAGATCATCTCAAACTGCTTTCTTGAACATGACAATGAGGTCACTGTACTGAAATGGTTTTTCACAGTCACCAGATCTCAATCCAATTGGACACCTTTGGGATACAGTGGAAATTGGATTCATGGATGTGCAGTCGACACATCTGGAGCAACTGTGTGATGTTGTCATGTCAATATGGAGCAAAATCTCTGTAGAATGTTTCTGCCACCTTTTTGAATCAGTGCCATGAAGACTTAAGGCGATTCTGAAGAAAAAAGGTGGTCCGACCTGGTAGTAGCATAGGACACCTAATAAAGTCTGTATCTAAATGATCAGATTATCTTATCAGGCCACAGGCCAACATTTAGTTTATTTAGATATATTTGTAATTGGCTGTTTACTATCTTTTTACATCTGGATTTTGACCTAGGTCAGTATGTTCTCAGATTTTATTACACATACCAAAGACTGAAAAGGATATGGAGCTGAAATTATGAATTTGCACGGCCCATTTTTAGACTGAGGCTCCATGCAGACTCGCCTTCACACAAGTAAAGCCCAATAGTCTGTAGGCTCTTACTATTCTAGTGCAGTGGAATTCCTACAGTATCCAGTTAAACTGACCATGACTAGATCACATTGCAAAGCCCTGGGGGGTCTTTAATACAAAAGTAATTGTCTTCTCAGAGGCCAGTTGAGAGTAGTTTATCATTCTTAGAGGCCTGTACTCATTTTTGAGCCAAGTGCTGCGAGGCACTATGCAGTTCCTGGTTAATCATTGACCAGGAAGGATACAAAATAACTTTGGTGCATGTTATTAATATACACTTATTGCCCTTGTTGGGTTTTCTGTGTGTCTCATCTTTGGCGTTTACGTAAGCACAGCTAAACTAAAGGGATGTTAGTAATTTGCATCTATGCAAACACAAAAGGAGTGTCATAGTTGCACAAACATGCATTCAGTGTTTGGCGTTGCAAACATATTGCTTTCTTTTTTCTATACTTTATTTTTGTTAAAACAACAACAACAACATGAAGTGGACTCAGTGTTGATATTGTCAAGTATTTAGGCCAGATCAGGGCAGGAATGCAGAGCTTATTAGAGTGTGACAGCTTGTCTTGGTCAGCTAGAGATTTTAGCCACTGATGTGAGCACTGCCCAGCAACAGTTTCACAGTTTCTCTCTGCAGCTCTCACTGTTTAATCATTGTGGTTCATACATATGTGTGTCTGACACACGCATACACAAAGAAGTACACTGCTGGTGCTAATGATAACACTGCATGGCAAGCCCCTTTCCTTTTCCCGCAACCAGCCGCTTTGCTCTGTCAGAGCTCAACATACATCCACTTCCAGCTTTTCAAATACGGCTTCCTCCCTACTTCTGTTTGATTGAGGACAATAGAATGATGCCCTGTTGGTCCTCTGGGAGGCTCTTGTCCAGAAGTGAAGTCATGTTTCTAACTTTTATTTTAATTTGAGCTTGTGTTGAGTCTCTTTTGCCTCCCTGGTAGTTAGGTTTTGTGGATTTCAGTGAAAGGGAATGTAGGTTAAAGCACTATGTGCATATTTCACTGAGAGTAAGTGAAGAATATCTTGATGTCTTGATGAAGGCCTTCACGAGCCAAAAAGTTCTTTGGCTTCTAATTTTGCACATTGAGTCAAAGCTTTGTTCTGTGAGTCTTGGTCTGCTTCTCATCAACTTAAATATCTGTCATTTCTATTTGCTGTGGTTGAACTTTTCTCAGACGGAGTGAATGTTCTGCTCTGCAGGAAGGCTCTGCTCAGTGCTGCAGCTGATATATATCCAAACACAGTGGGAGTTGTGGGCAGTAGTGTCCACATACAGCCCAGGATTGGTTTTCAAACTGCCAATCTGGTGTGCCTTTCTTTTTGTTTTTGTCAAAAGGATCACAAATGTGTAATTAGTATAATCACCAAAGTCAGAAGAAAAAAAATGATGATAATAATAAGATGTAATGATTTACTGTTTGTGATGAAAAAATCTTTTTCACCAACAGCAAGACAGCAGAGCATGGAAATCGACTTTCCGTAGTCCTTTATCATCCAAGTATCATACAAGTCGCCTGGACTTATTTTTGTAATTTTGTAATTTGCAAAATAATTAGAATTTTCTTGCTAGCCTGAAATTGTTGATCAACTATGGTAATGTCAAGCTGATGGTAAAATCTTGATGTAACTTCTTCCCTTGGTATATTGGTGCTGATGTGGTGATGCTTATTGTTCAGGAGAATACTGCATGACTTCCTGCGTGTTAACTCCAGGCATATATAAAAGTGACAGTGTGATGTTTTAGTGGTGGTGAGAGAAACAGCCAATGTGGCAGGCATACTGGCGCTTTTACAGTCATTTAAAGAGCACTTGTAAAGTGGGGCCCACCACCGGGAGGGTCAACAGAAATCTTGACGTGTCTACAAAGGTTCAGAGGTTTTGTTGACTTTACAAAGATAAACCTTTTGAATATGGCTTAGCTATGAGCCATATCTGTTATAGAAAGCTGTTAAGTTCATGACAGTGTTAAATAGGACTCATTTGCGGTGGATTCTGGGTAAACTAAGTCCTTTTTCAAAGTTAAAAACTATGCAGACACATGTCATTACTCTGCTTTGAGGACTGTAGCAGAAAATGCTTGCCTTCTGGAAAAATGAGACAACTGCAGTGACATGGTGCTGGAAAAACACTTATTCAGTATTCTAATTAAGAGCAACAGTACCAACAGTAGTTTGTGGGCTCATAACAGAAGCATTAGTTGCGGTCTGTCTGGGGGGGTGTCCATCAACCAACCTGTTGTCATTTTTCTCAGAAGATGTAACAGGGCCAGCAGGATTAACCGTTTTAATAGCTTCTCCCTGCATATTTGTCTTTCTTTCTTTTGATCTTCTTGGCATCCTCTCTTTTTCTATTTCTGCCTTCTGAGAGTCATATCTGTTTCTCAGAGACTTGGTGGTCCAGTCTCGTGGCTTCATGGTGAAGGTCACGCTGGAACATGTAATCACCATTAAAAGACATTAAAAAAAGAAAGAATTTAACACCCCCCTCCCATACTTCATTCCTCCCTCTCTAGATCAGCCTAACCTCTCTTCCTCTCATTTGTTGGTTTTATGAATCCCGTCTTCCTAACAAAATAAAAACAAGCTCCTTCTGTGACCATTTCTTTTAAACATAAAAAAAATCTGCTTTTTGAATAGCCTGCAGTTCTTAAATTTTTTACTCTCCCCTCCATCTGCCATGATATAGTCCTAGTCCTAGTTGCCAGGCAGAAAGTGGTCATGAGCTTGTTTATGCGTAACCTCAATATTTAAGGTCAACCCCTCTCATGGATTTCTTTTGTAATCACGTGTGGAAATTGCTTTAAGCTCAAATCTAGCTCAACAATTGACCATTCAACATACTTGAAGCCAACTTTGCTTGCCTGTTTGCTTTTTTAAGTGTTATTATAGTCAATTTTCTCAGTGATAATGCTACAGTTTTACATGCTAATGTTTCTTTCCTTCTCTCAGCATGATCATAAACAAAAGTTAGAGTACATTTACAACAGGTGGAGTCAGCCAGCAGTGAAATTACTAGCACATCGTGGATGTGGCTGACAGTAACAAAGATTCCGCATAGCGGAGCACTAGTGGTGCCAGCCTCAATAGAAAACAACAGTGAAAGCAACAAGGCTCTTTGTACAACACTACACAATCACGCAGGAGTTTTGAAAGATGAGGTTATTGTTGACTCGTGTGACTGACTGATCAGCGTCGTGTTGCAATGCTAAGGTTTAAGTCTTCTCTTAATATTGTGGGGTTTTTTGCCCATTTAGGGTTTAATAAAACTAACCTGTTAATTCAAAGTGTATTATTGACATGGTGAACATGCTTTACATTTGTAGGTTTAAAAAGAGGCCACTTATCTCAAACCAACACAAATACTGCAGTACTGCTGTGTGATATTTTTGTTTGTGTGATGCCCAGTTTATGAGTTTATTAAGAAATACAGAGGAGACTTGTAGAAATTGTGGAAAGAGGAAAATTAGGATGAAAGTGGGGGATAGCTGTTCTTTGTGACTGTTTTTTTTTTTTTTTCCCCTCTGGGGTGGAGGCTGGGAGGTCACCCATACACCCACCCGACCCACCACCATTATCCCCTCCCTCCTGCCTTGGCTAGTCTCCATGTGCCGGGCTCAGGGCCTTGGGAATGAATGGCGCCCGGGCTGTGCTCCGTCTTTGAAGCCAGCCAGGAATGCGAGGCCTCTTTTTTTTTCCTCCCCTCTCTCGCTCTCTGTTGTTTAGGCGGCCGGCAGCACTAGCAGCTATCTGCAGCAGTGAAATATTCCCTCCGCTGCGCTCATTGTGCATCGGAGAGCCGGACGTCATCGGCTAGCCAATCAGTGGTCCCCGCTAGGCAGCCTCGGGTCTCAGTGGGGGGAGAAGGAACCCGCTAGAAGTCTTCTCTCTAATATCTGGCTCTCCTGGTTACTTGGTCTGGTCCCTCTTTAGAAGACGAACAATGTTCTGAATGAGAAACAAGCATGGAAATCAATTGGCAAATCTTTATTTCAGATTAAACTTAGGAAACACTCTCTTTTTCAGATGGAAATCAGGAAGGGCAGTGACTTTGACTCAGAGTTCTGGTGAGTTTTTCTTTTTCCTTTCTTTCTGATGGTGCTCCCTAAAGTTTATACATTTTCAATCCAATCTGAACACAGTAGAGCTCCAGATTAATTCCCTCTCCGTTTTGCTGCTGTGACACTTGGTCTGTTTTTCTAACTTGTGTTCAGCTTTCCTGTTGTCATTGTTCACTTCTCTTGTCTCTTGTTGTTGTGGTTTGCGTGTGAGAGTATTTGTCTGGGCCGGTCACCCTCTGCCTTACCCTCCCTCCTTCTCTCCCCTCTGTACATTTTGTCACTGCCTGTCCCCTCCATCACTTCCACTTCAGCGCTCCCCTGTTTGGGAGCCTCTCTCTGTTCACAGTGGAAATAGGATGGCTAGAAAACACACACACACACAAAGGCACACGCAGAGTAACACACTACAGATCAGAAGGCCCTTCATAAACACATGGGATACCCCCCTTGATAATGTAGTTTAGCTGTGAATGGCTCCTGGGAGGTGGGTTTTGTGTATATGCAAAACGGCCACCTCGGATTATCTGTTATGCAGTTTTTTTTAATACCAGGCAAAAAACCTGGAAACACTGGGAAAAAAATAAATTCTGAAAGCGACTGTAAGGAATCTCAAGTCATCATTGTGGTTTGTGAATGAAACAATTCCCGATTACACAGGAAACAAAATCAGTTGAGCAAAATCTGGTCGCTGGTGAGCCCTAAAACTGGGTTGGTTGGCTTGACTCTGTTATATTAGCAGCATTTGCTTTTGTGTATGCATGACAGGTGTGTGACTATAAACTTTGATGACATAGTGAAAGAAATGCATGCAGGTCATGGGAGAGTCCACTGTAACGCTCAAACGCCACAGTCACTTGCCAGAGCTGGTTTTTGTATGAGAATGAACTGCAGTGACTATATGAACAAATATCCACTGCAGAACTCAATATGCAGTAAATAAGTATATAAAATCTAAATTTGATTGTTTCTATTCAGTTCCTGATCAAACAGGAAACTGGCAGAATCTGTTTGTTAGCAGCACATCACTCACATAGGCACGGGGCCTCAACATTAAATAGTATATTGTATATACATGTCAGAACAGTTACCTTTAGAGTCGAGCAATTACATGTCCATAATGTTGCAGATAAAAAGTGTCATTTGAAATGGTGTGACACTAGCGGTGCACAGCATCTTCCAGTCACGGGGTCAGGTGGTGAACTTGATAAAATCTGAAAATTTTACATATTTGCAGATATTGCTTCTGAAACATTTAGATTAACATTGAAGGAGAGGATGGTGATCTTTTTATAATTAAATTGTGCATTGATCATTGATTATTATGTTACTCTTAACATATCATATTTTAGACAGTCATTTGACAAAACAAATACATAAATGAAATACTGCGGTGTGCAGTGAATAAGAGGAAAACAAATGTTTTTATGAGCCACTTGCAACAATGCATTATACACCTGTCACATGACTAATCCTCAGGTGCTTCTGTTCTTCTATATGAAATTCCTGACATTTTTTCATGTGTGTGCTGCAACGTGCTCTGCTAGTCTCAGGGAACTTAATTAGAGGTCTTATTGATGCAAAACGGCAGACCCCTTCAACAGGTGGTTAACTGCACTGACCCACAAAACCAAGCTGGCGTGAACTGTAAGAACCCTAAAACAAAAATAAAAGGCACGAAACTTGACTTGCTCACATAATAGTGTTAATTTTGAGTACATGTTGAGGCAGACAAAGGTGTAATTGTGTTAAAGGGAGTGTACTTTAACTGTCTAAACTTGTTTGATTGATACTGTTTTAGTTTGCTTTTGATTACAAAATACTATCTCACATGCATTAATAAGAAAAAAATATTAATGTTATTTGCCTGTAAGCCTAATGTGAACAACATGAACACTTTAAACCTGATGCTCTTAGCTCTCTGCTAGAAGAAAACAAATACTAAATCAGTGAAACAATGTATAATTTGTCTTTACATCTTATAAGGGATCACACAGAATTTCCCAACAGAGGAATTTGACCTAGAAATGCTAAAGCAAAGCAAATATTTTTCACTGTTGACTTACTGTTTTCTGACACCCTCCCTGCTCCCCTGGCATAGCTAAGCAGAAGGCACCTTGCAAAAACATACATTTTCACAAACATGCTCTACAGTCTGGGTGAAGGTGGTTTTCTTTCATTTTCCAGTGTTGTTGTTTGTGTAGTTTTCAGCCACAGGACATGCCATGTTGATAATTTACAACAAACTTGCGTGCCATGCCTTGCAAAGCAGTTTAACAGCTATGAGATCGGGTGTTTGTGAAAACTACCCAAAGCTAATAAATAGTCATATCAGCCTTTTACTGCTTGTAGCTGTCTGAGCACATATTTTCTCAAACCACTTAACTCTTGAGCAGTCATTTGTACCACGTTTGTCCTGAAACATTAAGCATAAGTTGAGTTTTCAGGCCTGTGCTGTGTTTGTGTTTTCTTCCCCAGGAGCAGACTGTTTCATGGGGCTCTGACTACGGAAAAGGAAGGCAGGAAAATGACCTAAATAGTAACCAACGTGACGGACAACCTGGTGCAGATGTGTTTGTGGTAATTTTCCCAGTTTCAACCACAAGGAAGACACATGCATCAGCGCTCATACACGTACACCATATCTACAAATTCTGCCCTTCCCTTCCTGCCATTCGCCCCAGTCCTCCATGGATTCCTACAACTTCCACTTTGAGAGAATGAGCAACGTGGATCTGCATCCTCTGAGCATGCCTGTCAGCCGGCTTTCCCCAGCCAAGTCCAGCAGTAGCATCGTCGACCAACTTGCACACCACCAACACGGCAAAGGAGACTCTGCCTATAGCTCCTTCTCTGGTGGTTCCACTGCCCCAGACTATCCATCTCCCTTTCTTCCAGAGGACCTTCAGCCAAACTCCTTCAGCCACTATGCTGATCTTAAGTATGTAAAGTCCATTTACCATCCAACCCAGGTTCTGCAGTCTGACTCAAAGACCATGGACCAGCTCTATCGCTCAGTTGAATCTATCACCCAGGAGTACCGCAACAAAACTAACACTAATGTAAACCACCTTAACCACAATGGCAGTAACAGTGTCCATACCAACAACAAAGCACTCTCAAAAAGAGAGATGCATTTGGGGAATTCAGCCCAAAGTGCTGTCCCTCCTGTCCGTCCTCCTCCAGTTCCAGCACGCCTGGATAGTTTTATAGCTACTAAAAACTTTGAAAACATCCATCATAATAATGCTGAATTTCAGCTCCAGCAGCCTTATCAGAAGGCCAGACCCCAAGTTCGGCAGCACCATGATCTAAATGCCACAAAACCTGAGACAGCTAATGCTGATACGAGCAACTCGGACTTCACTTCTGACCCAGTATACCCAGTTTGGAGAGGCTCTCAACAGCAGCAGCCACAGGCACAGGTGCCACCAAGCTACCGACCCCACCTCCAGCCTAATGATCAGACCAGGCTGCCACTGAACCCAGAATACCTATCCATCAAAGAGAACAAAGCTGCCTCTGAGCAGCAGAAGTCAGCAAACAATCTAAGCCGATCTATTCCTCGAGGCACAAGTCAGCCTGACCACCTGCCAGCCAAAAAGCCCCCGAGCACTGGTGGATGTAATGGAGACCATTATAGCAAAGCTAGTAAGCGCCATCTTGAAAGTCAGCGCAAAAGGGCGCATTCTGCTTACGACTGGCTTGGTTCAGAGCCAGCCCGAGCTGCCAGCCCCTGGGGGAGTAATGATCAGAGTCTTATCAGCGGCAGCAGCATTCAGCACAAGGGTCAATACTACTTTGTCACTGGAGTGTGTAAGCTGTCTGAGTCTGGTTTGAAGACGCACTCTCTTTCTGTTTGTGGTTCTGAGGCTGGAAGTGAAGTTTCTACTGTGTTGGAGACGCACAAGCTAAGAGAAAGATGCCACAGCACAATGGACAATTTGTTTAGACCTCTCCAAGAGACTTCTCGCTCTTCCAGTGGTACAATTCTAGATGAAAATGATGTTTTCACTTCTGTTACCCCAGGAAAAAATATGATCTCAGAGAGTCGGGAGCAACTTAAACCGTCCTTTAAGCTGACGCAGTCCTCGCGAAGCTTCGATGCCTTAGAAGAAATTGACACAGTGCAGAATCGAGAAATTGGCCGGCACACTGCCAGCAACCCTATATTTTATTGTGGTCCCGAAAGAAGCTGCTCACAATCAGCCTCACCAACAATGGAGGATACATCACTGATTAGCAATGAGCAGTCCAACCACCACAAGAGAGACGATCATGCAAAGAGAGGGAAATGGCAGCCCTTAGGGGATGTTGCAAGTGAGAGGATAAACAAGGAAACAACCCCGCTTCTGTACCACCTCACTGGTGCCAGCAGGGCAGCATTACAGCCCAAGAATGAGCCTGGGATCAGTGTAAAAGGCAAGGAAACAGTCTTAAACAAAACAGGCCAAGGTGATGTGCCAGTAAATGACAGTGAGACACCTCCACAGGGCGATATTAGCAAGAATAATAGAGGTGATGATATTTCAGTTGCCTGTAACACCTTGGATGACTCATTTAAAAAGTACTACAAAGAGAAGCTGAAGGATGCTCAGTCAAAAGTTCTGAGGGAGACGTCATTTAAAAGGAGGGACCTGCAGCTGTCGTGGCCACACCGGATCAGGGAAAAGCCAGAGCTGAGACCTGGAGTGATTCACCGTTTCTCATCATCACAGGACTCAGAGACTTCTAGCGACACGCTCACTCCTTCTGTCACTTCAGAAGGGATGGAGAAGGGGAGCATAAAAGAAGAAGACATCAGCGATCACATGGAGATTGGCAAAAAGCATGAAAATGAAAGTGGGAGGCCAACAAATGTTGCCCAGCCACAGGTGGCACGAATTGGAAGCAGAAAGAGACTGACTCCTGAGCAGAAGAAGATGTCTTACTCGGAGCCAGAGAAACTCAACCACCTCGGCGGTGGCCCACACCACTCAGCCTGCCGCTCATTTGGCAATGAAAGCGACAACCTGTTTGTGGATCAAAATGAGGGAGAGGAGCAGGTGCCGCAAGAAGAGCAGGGATTGGTTGAAGCACGGAGGAAGATGTTTGAGACAAGAGGTCGAGCTCTTTCAACCTCGAGCACCTCGAAGACAAACCTAAAACATCTGCGACATCAGGCTCTGGTGGATTACATGGAGCGTAAGACGGGCCATAAAGCGGCCGAACCCCAGCAACCAACGTCTCAGATACCACCTCCACCCAGACAGAGGCACTCTCTTGGGGAGAAACCATTTGACTGGCCAGGTCCCAGGTCTCTATCGGGGAATTATGAAGCTAAAAATACAAAGAAGAAGCTTAACAGACCCCACTCTGCAGGCCGAATCCTTGATTCCTCCACCAGCTCGATCAGGTACAGCTGAGAAGCTTCTTTTGGTTCTGCCTTTGTAGTGTGGATTAAATCAAGCATTTAAAGTATTCTGTTTAATTTTCACAAAACAGGTATGCACAGTTCTTCTCAGCACAGTCCTGTTCAGGCCAATATGGTGGCCAGCAAAATCAGTCCAGATGGAGAGAGAGCCAAGGTCCTTCTCAGGGAAAGTCTGCATCAGCGGAGAGTCTCTTGGACCAGCCAGAACCACCCAGTTTCCTTAGGAACCGTTCCACATCCACACCGCACACACTTGAGGTAAAGTAGGCCAAATTAGTGGCAATATCATTAAAAAGCCCTTAGATGTATCCTTAATATGACATTCCTTACTAAAGTCACCTGTAGATTTCCTTTCACAGATATAGTTAATTAATTTAGAGTCTGTATTGCATTTAAAAAGCAGCAGCGTAAATACTAAAAAATTAAAATTAAAGCAAAATATTTCAGGTCATGTTCACTTGGCAGTGTAGTGATTTCTGACACCAGTACAAATTAAATTCAGTGTTTTTGTTCTTTTTTTGGGTCTGCAGGCAAATGAATATGAGGAGGATCTACTACCAGCTAATACTATGGAGACCAGCAGGTATGCACCAGTGCTGCAGATAATTTGGGACACTTTTATTGGGTTTTAGGTCAGAGAAGTATTAGGTCAGTGATGTGTGCACTGTGGCACAGACTATAAAGCTCAACTTGTTTCATTGTGGTGCTGGAAAGTCAACACCAACTTCCTCCAGCTAACCGACATTCCTTTTAAAAGATTTACACATGGACCATAAAAGAAGAGTAATGGACTGAACCAGTTTCAATAAGTTAGCCTACTTCTTGAAATTATGTTGATTTCGAACATTGATATTTTTATTTTCTAGAAATTATTCATGTTTAGGTAAAATAGTGGCACAGTGGCTAGAACTGTTGCGAGATGTTCAAATCAGACATCCCCATGTCTGCGTGGGTTCTCTTTGGGTACTGCAGCTGTTCGGGTTAGGTTAATTGGTGATTCAAAATTGCTTTAGGTGTGAATGGTTGCTCTTCTGTCTTTGTGTTGGCCCCTGCGGTGTACACGTCATTGCAAGGCTTTCTGCTCCAAAGTAACTTACAGTTGCCATGAATCTTTATGTCTGATTCTGTTCTTATTTTAGTTCTGAGAAGATTGCCATTAAGGAATCCTCGAGAAAGTCAGCTCCTGTGGACCATCACCAGGTCCGTGTACCGTCACAGAGGGGAAAATCCATGGAAGAGCTTGGGGTATCCCAGGTGACAAAGGTGTCAGCCCTGAGTAAAAGTTCTGAACAGCTGGATCATCTGTGGAGGCATTCGAGTGAGATGGGACGACCAGACTTTTCTGATGAAAGAGAAGCCCAGGGGCAGGAAAGAAGGAGGAAGAAACAAAGTGTTTCGGAGAAAACAGGAAAAGAGCCAGAGATTGTTGGTCAGAAGCACACTCAGGGACAGTCACAAAACCAAACCCAGAGGAAAGCCCTGTTGAAGGAGAACTCAAAGGAGGATGCTACAGTCAGATCAAGGAACTCAAGTGGATCAATCTCCCCTATCTCCTCCTCTTCCCCTTCTCAAGCCAAGGTTCATCCTGCGAGTCCTGGATCTCATGGCCCTGTCACAGATGAATGCAGGTCTAGCAGACCGCCTAGTGAGACTTCCTCAAACCCACCGTCCCCTGGAGGTGAAGAGATCACTGAGAGGGAGATTAAATCCACTGCATCCACCCCCACTCAGACAAAGCTTCCTTTTGAAAACAGGTCCAGGTAAGATTAGACCCCATGTGAAAATAGGTATTGTTTCCATTTTGGGGAGACAAAAAGTGCTAATTAAATGTTCCATACCAGTTTCTTCCTCATTTGAATTAATCAGTAACAGGAAACATTACATCAAAAAAAGATTTTGCAAATTTCATCAAGTGTAAATCTTTATCGTGATTTTTCTTGACTTCCAGCAGAGGCAGCACATCTTCTGTGACTGAATCAGAGAGGGAGCAGTCGGTGAATGAACCAAGCAGTAATGGCCAGCCACCTGATTCAAACCATGAGGTGTCTCTGAGCTGTGGCGTCACCACAGATCCTTTGCTCTGGATTCTGTCTCCACAAGAAGAGGTCAAAGAGGAAGTCAAGACTACACCTCTGACTGACAGTGTTTTCGACTCCACTAGTGCAGTCCCGCTAAAGCAGATGAGTGAAACCTCTGTGTCTCCCTGCACGTCGGTCTCCGACGAAGACATCAGTCATCAGGTGGATGAGGAGAAAGATCCGGTAATGGAAGATGAGAATGTGGGAGAAAACCAGGAGATGGAGGAAAGGGGAACACCAGAGGGAGAGACGGAGGGCCAGGAGACACCTGCTGAGAGACCTAAGTGGGAGGAGCTTGTAGAAGCAGTTGTCGGAGCCGACCAGACGTTAGCTAGAGTGCTCTACCCACTGACCAATCGTAAGACAGCGCTCATGCTGATGGAGCAGCTGCTGTCGGAGGACACACTGCTCATGGAGGAGCACTACAAGAAGAAACAAGAGCAGAATGGAGCAGCAGAAAGGTAAATGTTCATGTGCCAGAAGAAAACACTTCAGGTAAACTCAGCAGTGGTAAACAAAGCAGATGGAATGACTATTTTTCAGTTTACACTCGTGGAAAATAGAAATTTTGCTGGAGGTCTTCTTCACTCCTGAAGAAGAAGTAGTTAACGTAAAGAATGGATAATAATAGCCAAGCTAGAGTTTCCAATGGTGTGCAGCACTCAGGTAATTAGGATTTCTAGTTTGATGGGTTTCCATGAAATTTGACACTAGTTTAAACTGGCTAACGAACTGAGCTCCACTGGTGCTTCTGTTATCTTGTGTAACATCTCATGCACGGACACACCTGTATATTTGCTTACTGCTGTGCATGCACTTCTATTTCTGCTAATGTAAGCACACTTCAGATACAAAGAGAATGTGCAGATGCATTTCAGAGTATTTAAATGTGCAGAAAACATTTGGACTTTCCTCAGTTAACTCTGTGTTGCTGTTAAAATGTGGCCCGGCTGAAACAAGCATGTCATTTGAGCATGTCTATATTGTGACAGCAGGAATCGAGTTGTTTTAACATAACCAAATTTCATTGCAGTGCTGAAACAGTGGAAGGGTCTGAAGCCTCTCCCTGTACCCCTGCTCCTGACAGTGAGAAATCAGCAGACCTGCAAAGCAAAACTGACATCACAGAGAAGAAGGTAATCATCATTTTATGCAAATAGTGAGTAGTTTAGTTCAACGTGCATTACAGAGCAAGTATAGCTTAATCGTTTTTTCAACATTAAAATTCCTCACGACAAGTAAGAAGAAATAATTCATTAGTTGAAAAACATTCAAGATATCCCTATGAGACCAAAGGTCTGTCTGCTTTATGGGTAAAAATACTCTGTATGTCTCAAATCACTGCTTTGTTAAATGAGTGAAAGCCAGACAGAATGAGCACTGCTTTTATGTGAACAGTTTGAACTGTGGCCTCATTCCGTTTTAATTTTTAAACCAGAGCCTCTGGTGATTTCATATTGATACCATCTGTAAGCTATTTGGCCTTAAGTGGACTATTCAAGCAGCAATAGTTCTGTCTCTTATCACATGATATACCGTCTGCCTCTTATCAGTGTCTCCCTCTTGTCTAATGTTTGGCTTAGCAAGTAACTCCCCCCTGTTCCTTGCTGCCATGCACACTCACTGCTAGTACAGTATACCTTCATGGCATGGTTCCACGGCAGGAAATGTAAAAAAACCCCATATTTTTAACTGGTTTATATCCAGCCTTTTTTCACCACATCTCATTTATCTAAAGCGTCTCAAACTCTTCTCTTTGTTCTTTTCAGCGTTTGTTGGCTTCGTATATCGAGGACCGTCTGCGCTCTTATGAAGAGACGCGTGGAGCCCTTCAGGTAGAGGTTCAGGAGAACACAGCCCGCGGGGAAGCGCTACAGGTGCTGGTCCATGAGCGCTGTCTCCCTGTGGAACTGGAGAGGTACAACCTGTTCATAGGTGACCTGGAGCGGGTGGTCAGTCTGCTGCTGTGCCTGTCTGCTCGGCTGGCCAGGGTACAGAACACCCTGAGCACCGTGGATGAGAACACTGATGCTGAGGAGAAGGTGGGGAACCAGAAACATTGACTCTGACTGGCTGATTCTGCATGCCAACTATTGTGAAAATAACGCTGGATAATTCATTTAGTATTTTTAATTAGCGTTACATAATTGTTTAACAGGGATTGTTTTGAAAACTCTCCAAAATTCTCCAAGTTTCTGCAAAGAAAACCCACAATCACTCAATTTTCGATTTTCATGAACACATAACAGTCATTCACATTACATAACACATATAATTAAAAAAAATTAAAAGCATTTTAGATCAAATGATCTGATAATAATTTTTTAATGAACTCTCTCAAATACACCAGCATGTGCTCAATGTATTTTGATGCTATTCACACGCTGATGCTGTTTACACATAAACACTAAATCATGTGAGTAAAAGCATACTGTCAGCGAGTGCTCCTGAGAGAAATGCTACGTCACTAAGCTTAAGGATCTCAATATACACTGTGGCTCATTAGGAGCTTCTGGCAAAAAGACCACAGAGAGCGAGTGTTAGAAGTGTGCAGCTGCTCCCATGCCCTCAGCTATACTCTTGTTCTGTTTACTTTAGAACAGCAAACACGCCACTTGGGGAAAAGTTGAAGGGCAGCTGTAATGGAGTCAAGGTTTCTCACTTTGTGGAATTTAAAAAATGCTGCTGGGTTTATCTGGGCTTAATTGCCACTTTTCAGCTTATCACATGTTTGAAGATTAATTTGATGGATCACACTTTGATAGGGGCTTCACTTAAAAGAGTTTTCATGTTGCTAATTTCTTCTCCTAAATAATTTCTACACTCTCTTAATTAATCATTAATCCAGTGGCTACGTCACAGGTGTAACACGAGTTCTGGCTGTGCTTTCTTGCCCTCTCTGAATAACCTGTTTCAGTGTTTCCAGCATAATTTTTTGTATGTTTGCATGGATGCATTAGACCTCCAGATTTTCCCCTGAAAAGACTCTTTGTTAGCCCTGTGCTCTGTAATAGCAGCGCTGAGCGTGCTGCATACTGAGGGCTTGTTAGAGGGCTCATTTGTTTTCTCGCTGTTATCAGCAACACTGGTATTTACACTGACTCATCGAAACTCCAACCCAGTTTCGATGACATTTGTAACTACCCTGCCCTCTGTTGACACAAGGAAACACTGCACCCTCTGTCCTGTAGCTGTTTGAAACATAATCGTGCAACTTTCACTCCTCTTTATCTCCTGTCACTTAAAAAAACACCCCAAAATATGAGACAAAATGTCACATGATTGTTTTAGGGATTTATTTTGGTTATCAACATGTGTCTAATAGAGAGGAAATGTAGCCTTTTAACTCTATCACTTAGAATTGATCATTTTTTCTCTTTGCGTTTCCACGCAGCAATCTCTGGACAGTCGCCATCGTCTGCTATGCAAACAGAGGGAGGATGCCAAAGATCTGAAAGATAACTTGGATCGCAGAGAAAACCTCGTCTCAACCTTCCTGTCACGCCAGCTGTCTGCCGAACAGCTACAGGACTACCGGCGCTTCGTCCAGACCAAGGCGTCGCTGCTTATCCGGCAAAAGGACCTGGAGGAGAAGCAGAGGCTGGGAGAGGAGCAGCTGGAGGCCCTTACCGGCCGCCTGGATCTGTGAGGGGGAAGTTTTGGATTTGCTTCGCTTACCTAAAGTGAGGATGGCTTCTTCAAAATGAGACATGTAGAGACATGTTGGCTTTGTAGAGGTCCTGCTGGTCTCTGCAACCCTTTGCACTCTGTCATGACTGTTTTGGTCATTGAAAAGAGTTTAGCAGAGCTACAGCAAGACCCACGATACCCCTCTTCTATCTATTTGTTTATATAGGCAGTGCACGAGGTGAGCAGTAATGACTGAAGTTGCTTACCTTCCTGTCAACTGCTGAGACTCATAAATGCTCACTGACTCCGCCCACCACTGTTTCCAGGCTTGTCCCACTACGGTACATCTTTTACTTCGAACAGGAGTGAACTGTTTTTGTTTGGGGGGTTTTCTGTGTGCCTTGATGATAGCTGAAGCTGTGGAACATTTTCCATTAGAGCTGCTGTGGGGACACTTTTTAGCAATGCAGAAACCCTCCCTTCACTTTTCATTAGTGCTTCAGCCCTGTATCTGCACCTGTGGAAACCTACTATAAGCTTTAAGATTGTATTTGAGCAGCGGGAGGACGCCAGCGAAAGAAAACAGTGTGAAAGAGAGCGATGTACTGTATCATATCAGTAAAAATGTACAATAGATGTAGAAGATTTAATCTTTTTTTAATGTTCTTATTTTTAAATGTGTTTCAAATGAAGGCACTAAAAACCAAAAAAAAATAGGTGAATGGAAAAAAGCACTTTGTAAAAAAAAAAAACCTAAATGCACATTTCTTCAAATCAGATTCAAGATCATTTCAAGTGGAAGCCTTACTCCATCCATTTAAACAATATTTCTTCCTGTTTCAGGTTTGTTTTAAATAGGAATGTTGAAGTGATCTTTTTTAAAAGGTACACGAGCGCATCAATCAGCATGAAAAATTGTGCACAAATTCTTTTCCAGTTAATTTCATTAAAGCCTTGATGATTTATACTGGAATAGTTCTTCATACGGAGGTGCTAAGCCTCTTAAAAGCAGATTACACATAAGCAACAATTATATCACTGAGTACTTTGCTCCCCAATGTCCTTTTGTCGCATAGCCGATTCTTGATACTTGAAATGCCTTTTGTTTTAAGTTTTTTAATGAGAAAAATTTGCAATCTTCAATTCAGGCATCTTAGACTGGTTTCCTGTTCTCTACCTCCACAAAGTAGCCCCCTCTAGAAACACGTGATGCTTGTTTCATTTTACACACTTCTCTTAAGTTAAAGGCTGTTTCTGAAAGTACAAACACACTTTACCCGCACATCCACTCACCTTTAACTGCACCACTGTTTCCCCATTAAAATCTGTCAGCTAGTTTTCATAGTTTTATACATTTCTGTTCTCACAGAACCTTCAGTCCAACACTTTTGAGAGCTGTTTAATGTTGCTGATCGTCACTGTGTGCGCGCGTGCTTGTGTGTATGTGTCTGTCTGCATGTGTGTGTGTGTTGAACAGAAAGACAGAACTCCTTTTGGTATTTGCCGTGTTAACTTTCAGCAAAACTCCTGTGAAGGTGATTGAAATGTCATCGTCTCTCAGGAATCTACACCTGCTGGCTAATATATATATATATATATATATATATATATATATATATATATATATATATATATATATATATATATATATATATATATATATATATATATGTATACATATACATCCATATATTTACATCCACACTGTATTGCTTGTGGGTTATGTATGTTATATTTATGGAATAACGACCACAAAGACGCAGTAGCAGTCTCAAAAATTTTAAATTTTTCTTAGTAACTGCGTGCCCTTTTACCTTGGATAAATATTTCCATGTTTTTGTGGTAAACAGTTTTTCCACCTTGGCCACCACCCCTGAAACATTTCTCTGGAGATTTATGACTCTGACCGCTTCAGTTTGCTAAACAAACGTATGCTTGTTTTGGCCTTTGTGCTGACGCAAGGCTGGAGTGTTAGAGAGGCTGCATGCCGTTCCGTTCAGCCTGCTGGAATTCCTAAAGAATCCAAAAGACCGGCATTTTTGGAGAAACAGAAGACCCTTGGCTGCACGCGGATAAATGTTGGTTTTTGCTACTGTACGTGTGCGCGGTTTCCTGAGTCACTGCTTGTTTCTCTCTTTCAATCACAGCTGTGTTTAACTGAAGGAAAAGGCGGGTTTGATCCAAAAACTGCAGATTTGTGACACTGATACGAGGAGAATTTGTGTTAAAGCCAAGAGAAGCAAAGACATTTCAGTAGGTCCCGACTGCCAGCAGCAGACATTTGTAAACCCACCTCTTCTGGCATGTCTCACACCTGTTTTCTGTCAAGAGTTGTTGTTTTGTGCCTGTTTGGAGTTCCAAATTCCATCATGTTTGTAATATTGTGAATAAATTAAGCTCACACTCATTCCTCCTTTGTTTTTTTTCCCCATCAAAGCAAATAATGGCATATTTGTCTAGGAATGCAAAAAGATAGGATTTAAGGTTGGTGCTACCATTGCAGGATTCACTGTGGGAGACCAGTACAGACATAACATTTGATCTCATTATTTCACAAATGCGAGATCCTGTTTGGGCTTTCAAATCAGAGCTCGCCTCTGCCCTCTACAGGCAGATCAACACATTGTTTCTGAAAGTCCAAATTTTCCTAGCAGAGAACTTCCTGTGAGCCTGTTTTGTTCTTAATCTGCATTTTTTTAATTAAAAAATGATATTGTGGAGATAATACATACATCATCTATGCATGTAAACTAAATATTTTTTAAAATACATTTTTTATTAATGTGGACTACACTCACTTGACACTTTATTTGTTGCTTGTAGCAGGTTGGCCCACTGTTGCCTTTCAGAACTGCTTTAATTCTTCGTCGAATAATTTCAGCATGGTCAGCTATAATACTGTGCCAAAAATATCCCCCACACCTTTAAACCACCACTAGCAGCCTGAACCTTTGATACAAAGCAGGATTTATTCATGTTTTTAGGGCCTTTACACCAACTTCTGATTATACTATCTGAATGAAATTGATGCTCATCGGACCACGTGGCATTTTTCCAGTGAGGCTGGGATTTGAAGCCTCAGTGTTTGTTTTTAGCTGATAACAGTGGCAACTGGTGTGACCTTCTTCTGCTATAATGCAGTTGCTTCAAGGCTGGACATACTGTGCATTCAGAGATGCTCTTCTCCATAACTGGCTTCCTATCAGCTCGAAGGCCATTCTCTAAACTATGGCATCAACAAGATATTTTCACCCAGGGAACGAAAATATCCAGTATTTTCTGTTAAATCACCTAAATCACTTATATCACCTTTCTTCGTCATTCTGATGCCCAGTTTGAACTTCAGCTGGTCTGCTTGATCATATCTAAATGCACTGAGGTTGTGTCGTGTATCTCACTTTGATTATATAATCGTGTTAACAAACAGATATAAGGTATACCAAATGACATGAAAGTCTGGACCAAAATCAATAGGAAGATTAACAGAAATATAATCCTATTTAACTGATGGAAAAAAGACTGTGTGGTTTCAAAGTAACACTAACTGATGCTGTCTTCCGCCATTCGTGTCTTTTAGGCCTCGCTGCTCCCATTTGTTTAGTCAGTGGGATGCCTTCGAGGATGTCAGCACATGCTTATTAAGAGACACAAAATGAAATGAGCAAAGAAATGGTCAGTTTTGTTTTGGAAAGTGGCAGAGAAATCCCCAGGTGGACGAGAAGAGACGCCACGCAGCACTTGGAGTACTTTGCAAACCAACAAAAACAAAACAAAACAGATTCCCAGAGAAGCAGCGGTGTCATACAACACAACTCTGAGCATCCTAAACAAGCGAGATCTTGTTTCCAAGACGCTGATTGCATGGCAATTTGGTTTAGCATCCTTACAGAGACAGTATAAAGATATACTCCAGACAGCAAACGGGAGGATATAGCATGGTGAAACAGCAGCAGCAGTTCTGTCACAGCGCCAGATAATGAAGAGCCTTGCTGCTGATAATCACCGACTGTATCCACAGCAATGTGAGGAAACAGAAAACTCAAGCATATATTCCACAACCCCCCCCCCCCCCCCTTTATGTAACCAAATAACTGTGTTAAAATGACCAGAAGACACAGTGCCTGCAGGAGGTGAGGAGGATTCTTTATCAAAGTGGGTGACTCAGTGATGTCTCTGCCAGGAGCTCAGATTAGTGGTTTTAAAGCTCACTTTTCAACCTGAACTTTGAACCCTCTGCCCTCAGGAATGTCAGCACACCTTGTGTTGGCCTCCACCTTCTGGCAGTCATTACTCACCTCGGTTATGAAAACTAACAAAGGCTTGGTCTCAGTCTAACTAGGCTGCGGTAAAATGGTATATGGCTATGATTTATTGCCACTATATATTCCTGCTGAACAGTGTACAATATGAATGCCAGGCCTTTCTCAATATACTCAGTATCCACTTTATTAGGTACACCTGGTCTGCCATAAATGCTTTAATGATATCTATAAATACATTTTGTTGACACCGTCACAGAGGTGTTCATTCATTTATATGTTTTAGCATTGAGGTCAGTATTACTGGACTACTGAGAGGTGGTTCGATCTACAGAGCACCTTACAGACAGCTCTCAGCATAATGTTACATAACTATGATTTTACCAGAATTTACACATTTCCAACAATGCAATGAAAAAAAGTCAAACATTATGGGCCATAATAAATATTGCCGTGCCGTGGTGCACTGCCTTACATTGTTAGGAGTCATTACATAATGCAGAGAAATAAATATGCACTTTATGTGACTAAGGGGGGTGTTGGCAGGCGTCATTTGTAATAATAATAATAATAATGGATTGCGTTTATATAGCGCTTTTCGAGAACCTCAAAGCGCTGTACAATTCCACTATTCATTCACTCTCACATTCACACACTGGTGGAGGCAAGCTACAGTTGTAGCCACAGCTGCCCTGGGGCAGACTGACAGACTGATTTGTGTTGTTTTATTAAATTTACTGCTAAAATTACAGACATTAGAAATGTGGGTTGTGTGCAATACACCTGCTAGAACTAGGCTGGACCCCCTATTTGCCTTTAGAGCTGCCTTGGTCTCCATGGCACAGATTCAACAAGGTGCTGGAAACATTGCTCACAGATTTTGGTCTATATTGACACAATGGCATCACACACTTACTGCAGATTTAACAGCTGCACATCTATGATGTGAATTTCCTGATCTGCCACACCTCACAGGTGCTCTGTTGGATTGAAATCTAGTGACTGGACACCAGTACAGTCAAGTCATTGCCATGTTCACCAAACCAGTTTGAGATTATTTGAATTTTTTTGACATGGTGCACTATCCTGCAGGAAGCACCAGAAGGTGGGTCCCCAACTGGTCACAGCTGATGGCCACCCCTCCCTCAGCCTGGTTCTGCTGGAGGTTTCTTCCTGTTAAAAGTTCGTTTTTCCTTCCCACTGTTGCCAAACCATTTGCTCACAGGGGGTCATATGATTGTTTTCTCTGTCATATTATTGTTGAGTCTACCTTACAATATAAGGTAGGGTGAATAACCTATTAAAGCACACTTAAAGAAGTGTGATTATTACCTGGGAATACCTGGTATGTAATAAGCAGGAACAAGAGCTGCAAAGTGGCCTGTTTCCATTTAATAACACATTGATAACCTATTAAAGCTAAATTAAAGAAATGTGGTAGTTTCTAAGAGGCCCAAAGTGTGCCAAGAAAATATCTCCTGCACCATAACATCATTACCACCAGCAGCCTCAACTGCTGATACAAGGCAGGATGGATCCATGCTTTCATGCTGTTTACACTGATCTTATTATCCAGTTTTGGTGAGCCCACACGCATTGTAGATAGGTTTCCTGTTCTTATCTGAAAAAGCGTCACACAGTGTGCTCTTCTGCTTTGATGTTTGACATGTCGTGCTTTCAGAGATGCTCTCCTGCATACTTTGGTTCTTAAGAGTGGTCATTTCACTCACTGTTTCCTTCTCATCAGCTTGAAGCAGTCTGGCCATTCTCCTCTGACTTCTGGCATCAGTGAGATATTTTCACCCAGAGAACTGCTGCTCACTGGATGTTTTCTCTTTTTTTTCCATTGCCATTCTCCATAAACATGGTAGTGTGGCAAAAATACCAGAAGATCAGGAGTTTTTTTTTTAAATACTTGAAACATCCATAACCACGCTCTGTTCAAAGTCACTCACATAAATCATCTTTCTTCTCCATTCTGATGCTCCGTTTGAACCTTGGCAGGTCCTCTTGAACCGTGTCTACATGCCTGAGTTGCAGCCAAATGATTGGCTAATTAGACATTTGTGTTAATGCTTGTTTACATTAAAAACATGTAAAAAGTTAACAAGGATTTGAACAGTACCTAATGAAGTGCCCAGTGAGTGTGAATGCCAAACTATTCCGTTACGAATTTGCTGTCAGATAGTGTTTTTTTTCCTTTATGGTTTGCTACAGTAGTGCACTTTTAGGCTTGTAGCAGTATAACATTACTAGGACAACATTTAATTATGGATTGCTCTGATTGCTCTCTATGGTACAGTTTAATCCTTAAACACTCATATGTTTATGTGCATTAACAGTTTGACATCAGCTCTATGTGCTGACTCTCCTAGCTCTCTGAACCCGTGTTGACTTTCCTCCCCGCAGCAGCCACAGAAAAGAACATTTGCTTAATAAAGCCCAGAGGCTCTGAGATGAAACATCATCTTGACGTACAAACAATGTACGCTTCTGGGAAAGTGACATAACGAGACACGCAAGAAGCAGAGGGAGACGAGTCAAGGGCAGGCGAACAGCGGGATAGTGAGCTGGCCTACTATTTCTAAATGTTGCTATTTCTTCCCGCTCTCTCCTGCCTCTCGTTTACCTCCAGTTTGCAGCACACACTGAGTTAAGTGTACGCAAAGCTCGTTCTGATCTTTCAGCCACGCACATTCAATGCCAGATGCTTACCTGGCTTAATCACAGCTGTCTCGACAAGTCAGGAGATGTAGCCAAGCCTGGAGAATTACTTGGCAAATACAGGGGCATAAATGATTTATGGAGCACCTGTGCGGCCTTAATGAATGATACAAGTTGTACCCCCCCCCCCCCCCCCCCCCCGTTTTTTTTTTTTTTTGTTGTAAATTTGATTATGTTACAGTGAAATCCAGAGTCTGCTTCCTTCGGGGGGATTTTTTAATGCTTCACAGCCTTTAATAATTAATCTATTTTAAAGTGAAGCAGTGAATAGCTTAGTCTTCTAAACCTGCCCTCAGAGGCACAGATATTTAAATCTCTTCTTTCCAGAACAATTATATTTTTCTCTACTGGAAGTTTAATTCCCCTATAAATTAACACCTCCTCTCTTTTTTTCTGTTTGCGCATGCCTGCTTTGTGAGATCACTGCACTGCATTCATTTCTTGCTCATAAATGAAAACACAGAGCAAGTCAAGTCTTGATCTCAGTAAATGAGTAACAGAACGTCTTCATTCTGCATTCGCTTCCTGCCAGTATGTATGCTTTAGTTTGAAATCAAAAGAAGAATAAGAACGGGTACTTTGACAAAAACAAAAAAAGATCAACCAGATTAAAGTCTGTGGTTAAAAGAAAAACAGCACGACTTATCGGCCATGGAAGCTCGATTACATAAACGGACACCTTAATTTTTTTAATGGCATCAACTGGAATACTGGTCTGAACCACTACATTTATTTTTGTTTAGTTAATTCTGGCTATAGTATTCATATAAAAAACATAAACAGAAGAAAAAACAGGAAAAGCGTAAGTACCATCCTAACACTCCATATGTGATATATAAACACGATATGAAATAATCTTAAATTTTACATACTGTATACATACTACACCTCAACGGGTGTATTTAGAAGTTAAACCGACTCCTTTTTTACAAAAAAAAAATAGGGTTATTCTCACCTTAAACAACAAAAATGAAGACAAGGCTTCATAAAAACACAATGAAACAACTCAATCACCGAGAGGAACATTTCCTATATTCATTCAGTTTGTTGTTTTTCAGCTGGTCTGTGAAGTTATGTAGTGATGTACTATTTTTTTCCACTTTGTCTGTACAATTGTTCCACATGCTAACTCCTGTGACTGTAATGCTGTGATATTATACATTAGTCCTTAATACCAGTTTGCTGAACACGCAGATTCCTCTCAGGTGATGATGCTTTGGTCTTAATTGAGATGACTCAGTAGAAAATTCTCTGTACAACTTTAAAGCTCAGTTCAATTGAAAACAGACAGACTAAAGGGGCCACACCTACAAAAGCCCACACTTGTGTGAGTAATACCACGACTCACAGGAGCCACCATTGTCTGACATTCACCTCATGCAGGTAACGTCACACACAGCGTCTGCTGACCTCGAGGTTTTTTAAATCTTTTCTCTTTGATCTTAACCACTTAAATTGTGTTTCTATAGAATCCCTCCACATGTTTTTGTATCATTATCTCCAATAATAACTGCAGAAAGTAGGCTAAAAATAAAAAAGAGAGCATTAACCAAATCCTTTGAAGGTCATTGGTGTGTTTTCCGTCAGGGAAGAGCTTTGCTTTCACATAAAAACATCTGACATGAGGCTGTGCCTGAAGCCGGCGCCGCTGTCTTCTTCCTCTTGGATGGGGTCGTTGTTCAGAGAGTACAGCCCCGGCCGCTGCTTGTGCTTCTTTTTGTGGCCTGTCACGTTTGGTTGAAAGAGGCGGCTTATTGAATGCAGGCCCTTGGAGAGATCCGGGAACAAATCCAGCTCCTCTTTCTCATGCAGGGCCCTGTCCTGTGCCGGCTGGGGTTTGGGCTTACAAAGCATCTCTCTCACAGACTCAGAAACGTCTTTGTGGAGATAGTGGTAGGCCTTCTTGCCATAGTTGTCCCTGATGCTTATGTTGGCTTCGTACTCCTTCACCAGTATGCCAATGATATATTGCTTGTCATGCAATGCAGCAATGTGCAAAGGAGTGTATCCCCCGTGTGTTTTTGCATTGATGTCAACGTGAACCCCTCCTTGCCTGGCTTTTTCGATAATCTTCACAAGCATGTCGCTGTTGCCAGTTTTGGCTGCCCAGTGCAGAGCAGTGAACCCTGACATGAAGTCCTTCTTCTCGGCCAGCTGGTTGTCTCTGAGCAGCAGGCCGTAAACCTGACTCCAGTGGCCGGCGGCGCAATTGACGAGCCACTGATGCTCTGAGTGCTCCAGGGGAAACATAGAGGGAATCCTGGTGTCTTTGTGCTCCTCTGATGCCTTGGTGCTCTTCGCTGCCCTCCTTAGCTGGGGTGAGCCGGTGCTGCCGCCCCTCTCCGCCGAAGGCATCCTTCTCTTGTCCCTGAAAGCATCTGTTTTTGGGTGTTCTTCGGGTTCATCTGGGTTAGGCTTAAGTTTGTTTCTCTTGTCCCTGAAAGCATCTGTTTTTGGGTGTTCTTCGGGTTCATCTGGGTCAGGCTTAAGTTTGTTTCTCTTGTCCCTGAAAGCATCCGTTTTTGGGTGTTCTTCGGGTTCATCTGGGTCAGGCTTAAGTTTGTGGATCTCCACTTTAGTGGCGCTGGGGGCCATCCTCAGAGGCAAGGCATATGGCTTGCTCTTTACAGGCGCATTTGAGCAGTTAATTCCCTTTCTATCCTGCAGCTGGACATCAACATTCAGCGACCTTTTAAGTCGTACACTTGCAAATTTACTCCTTTGCAGTGCTATCTGTATGGGAGAAAGAAGTTCTGTGGGATGGTCACTACTTTCACTTGCCTCTTCCTGATCAGGTTCAGTAACAGCTGGTTGTACACCTCCCTGATCCTCAGAGCTTCCAGCCTGCGCAGGTGGGCGCTGCTGCTCACCTGTCAGCGGGATCTTTTCATTTTCAGGCTTTTCCACATGGATCTTTGGACCTTCCAACAAATGCTGATAGGTTTTCCGCAGGACAACATACCGTTCGCCGTCGATTTCTTTCACAAACGCTACATTGTTGACAAAAGTCTTGAAAAGCTCCCTATTCCGTTCTCTTTCTTCGGGATCCGCGGTGTCCACCGACCCTCTGAACTTATCAACCAGGTCGGATTTCTTCACTCTTCCACCCTCCGCCACCAGCAAAGACAGGATGGATTCTTGTGTCAAAATCATTATTAAAGCTGTAAAAGAAAAAAGCGAAAGCTCCAAAAGCTCCTTACAGCTGCGCGGTGTGTTACACCTTTATCCGTGTGACGGTACAGACCGCTTTACCTGGACGCTCCCTCTCCTCCCCACACCTGGAGGAGGCTCTTTCCGGGGAAAGTGAGGACGTGGACAATTTGAATAATGTATGTACATATTTTACTATGAGCAAAGTAGTTCAACATTCTTATGCTCAAAAATTTCGGTAAATCAACAAAGTAGACCTCAGTAAAATAAAACAAAAAGCATCACTTTGTTCCTATTCGTAGGCTACAAATACATATAAATGATAAGGAGAAAATATTTGGTAATTAGGCTAAAAAATATTGGATTAGGCTCACATGAGGTGTTGAAATGTAGGTACTGTACTCACAAACATGAAATGTGAGGATTATACTTTATATGCAAGGGTTATACTTCAGCATTGAAAATATTACACTTTAAATAATATTAATCATAATAATAATAATAAAGTAAAAAAATAAATAATAATAATAATAATAATATACAAACTAATGCAGCCACATTAAAAAAAGTAATTTCCCCCTTTTCAAGAAAAGCAAACAAACAAAATAAGTTGTTGTAAACAATTGTGACAATGGAATTTAAAGATTAAAATAATAAATTAATTCATTAATAGATCATTGTGGTTACAATCTAGTTACATATATTTTATAATGAAATATGGGCTCTTTATTAATTTTTTGTATTTTGAAAATGTCATATAGGTTATATAATCTGTTACCATCACTGACTGTAAATAAAAGATGGACATAGCAACCGTGACCTCACCCATCTGATTGGAAGCATCATTGCTGTGGCTGTGGCTGTTGTTGCCATCCTATCTTGTTGACTGCTAATAAATTGCTGCAATTTTACTCCACAAAACTGAACCAAAGACTTCTTTGATAGTCTGTACCTCGCAGCGAGCCATAGTATTTGTCAGATAATTTCACCACATACTATTTGATATCGCCAGGTTAATTTGGTTTCTATCTTATATATCTTATACCTTCATCATAATGTTGTTCCAGAATAAACATTACAACTGGTCAGTCATGTTGTGTGAGCATTCAGTTAGCATTAACCAAGAAGTTAACTAAAGCTATGAAAAACTATCCCAAGCAAACCAGGATGAGGAACCTAAATGTGGCTAACAGCAAACCTAACTTTATTATTTAATTGCATTAATTAATAAGGAAAACACTTGAAATGCTTAACATTTGTTTCAGGAGAGATTTTTATATAAACAAATGGATTTTTTTGTCCTTTCTCATCACAGTCATCAAGCTATGACATCACATCAGCATTGTGGACCAACATTATTATAATGATGCAGGAACACCACCAACATGGCCATACAACACATCACTATCATGGCAGACTGTGCCTGTCAATCAGACAGCCACACACCTAACTCCAGTATCCACATGGATGAGTTATGCATCTCCCCAATGAAGGGGGGCACTATCCATAGAGGCCAAAAGCCTTTTTGTACCAGCCTTTTAAAATGCCGCTTAGTCACTTTAACTTCTTTTAATTCTCCCAGTATGTGCTCTTGAGATCCTCAAAGACACAGTGCAACTCTTTCTGACCTTCCTTCTATTTCTCCTGATAAAGTTGGGCACTTTAACATCAAGATTATAATTAATACAGACTGACTTACTCATCGAACGAGCTGCAAGTGGCCATTAGAAGAACTGTAGTTTGTGGCATGTGTGAGCTTGACTTTTGAGTACTGGAGGTTTGCCACTTAGTTCTTTGGAAATCCTAATTATTGCAACGGTATCTTATAACTTAACCACTGCTCTTACTCATGATAGTAATACCATTCATTTATCTGGAATAAAGCCAGTTTGGTATACACACATACAAGATACATATTCTATTTTTTGCGTGACAGATAACACAGAAAAATATTGAAAATCGCGACATCACGTGACGGATTGCTCCAACTCTGATTGGCTGATCTGCATTCTAGTAAACTCAATCTCTGACCTAATTAGCTTAATTTAAATATGAATGCCATGTTTTGACTGGCATCCAAATGATTGGGTATTTTTTAAATGATATCCATCTCTGACTGACACATATTTCTGCTGCTCGCTCCTGTCCTGGCTTGCAGAATGTGCAACATGACATTCCTGCAGCGATTGAGAAAGCTGGCCATATTGAAAAAGTATATGTCACAACCAAAGATGTCAACTATACTTGGGATAGTTCACGCTCGACTTTAACTTAGGTATAAATATTTATTCTTATATCGCCTGGAAACTCTTTAGTGCTTAATAAAAACTACATAGCAATCATCTTTTGTAGTTCACTTTGATAATCAATATAATGAAAAGCTACTTAAAAATAGCTTTCTTTATGTGAAAACAGCCAAAATGTATAAAAATGTGAAATGTGCGTACGCATGCGCAAATAGTGCTCTGTCAAACAGCCGTTAAGTACTGTAATAACCGACTCTCTCACCCTTTCGCTTATATATAAATTAGTTTATAAAAAATAAATAAAATAACTGTTGTTCTTTTACACTAGTGCCGTTTTAAAAGCGAATGAAAAACTGTAGCGTGTCTGAGCGAAGCAGAACCGAAGTAGCGGGGAGTCCTCTCGTCGCCTAGCTTAGCGCCCTCCCTGCCCAGTTCAGCAGCTCCTCTCCGCCTTGTGTCCCTCTCTTCCTATCACTGTCAGCTCGGCTCAGTCAGTAGTTTAGCAGGCTAGTACGGAGACACAAGGGCTGCTCCCTTTCGCCTCTGCTCGGTCTGCTTCAGCACACCAACACCATACATTCCGCACCATGGCTGCCACGGACGTTGACGTGTTTTCGGTAAGCAAATGCTATCCGGAGCTCCTTGGTTTTTTTCCTCTCTGTTTTCTAGGAGCAGTAAACATTGCAAGTGCAGCTACGGCCACACTTGGCTGTGATTAGTAAAAGTGTGTGTTAGCTGCTGTCTATGTGTGGGTATGTATGTAGCTAAGCCTCCCCCGCTTTTGGAGCCTGGACTGTGGGCTCCGGCGAGATGGTGGGAGTGATTTCGGTGATGGTGACTGTGTTTTTCCCAGTTATGGGGAAATTAAGTACTCTACAGTAGCTGACTATTTTTAATGTCGTGCCATGTAATGCATTTTTTTCTCTTCGGTTGCGTTTACACGCGTGGACGCGTTGCTGAATGGGCGTAGCGTATGGAAACATTAAACTATTTACTGTTGAGATTGTTAGAAATTAAGGAAACAAACATTGCAACCGCCATGGAGAATCACAGTAAGGCATGTACACTGGCTAGCCAGTGGATAAAATTACCACTTGAAGACTTCTTTAGGTGTATTAATCGCAGTGATGAGTAATAAATACACTTGTGTTTTTCTTCTAGACTCAAAATGTTATGTTTACAGCCATGGGTATGTCAGTTCATGATACTGCTTTGTACAGTGGCACAGTAGCAGGCTGGGCAGAGTAGTATCAGTTGAGGGTGGAATGCATCCTGGATTACATCCATAGTAACATGCCATGTTGTCATTCAGGTGTGACTCTGTAGGTACAGTGAAGTGTGCAAAACATACCTGAAAATTCTCTGTAAATTCCCACAAAGTCACATGACAAAGAATAGGTGAGTGTATGAATGATGTTAGTAATAATGGTGATGATGTTGTAGTAAAGTGGCAAATGAATGGGAGAAGGTGGTTAACTTTTTTTGGCAGATGCTTGAAAAGATCTCTGTGTTAGGCTGTAAGCAGAGCTGACTTGCAGGGATAAAGAGATTAAGGACACACTCCCGGCCACTCCTACCACTTATTGATGCAACACATGTCTGCGAAGAAACGGAGAGGATCCAGAAATAAAGAGAGGATATTGCACTCCTCGCATTTCTTAAATTAGGAAGGTATCCAGGAATGGGGGCTCAGAGCCCAGTGGAAGTTTCCAAAATGTCTCATTTGGAATGCGAAATTTAGAGGATTGATTAATGAGAAAAATGCTGAGAATGCAGCGAAACAGGCCGGCGTTGGCAGCAATGCAGCTGTCTAACATCCTGAACTAAGTGAGACCACATTGAACAAACTGACCTGCTGGCCTGGCAGTTTGTGTAAAGGGAGTACTGTTTAATTACACCCAGCTATTGATAGAGATGTGTGCTTGGTTGGATTGTTTTTCCACGTCAGCCCCATCCGGTGGAGCCTGTAGCGCTGGGATAACTTTCTAGGCCGGATCCACATGAAGTGATCAATACAAGCCAACTGCCTACCAATGTGTGTCGTTCACGATTATTGATTGCATTAGAGTGTGTAGCATAAAAATAATGATGTTCATTTTAATTTGGATGCAATTTAAAAAAAAAAAAAAAAAAAGCCCGAGCACATTCAGGAGGCATAGTGCTTACTGACCCTGAAGAGTATTGTCTCTCCCGTGAGGACTGCATGCGTGAAATGAAATTAGCTCCATAAAGTGCTTAAAGCCAAGAGATGTGGAGTAAGGACTCAAGCAGGCGAGCAGGCAGGTCCTTGCTCTTTTAAAAGCTTATTCAACTTGTGCTTACAATGTCTTCATACAGCTGGTGCTCTAGTTGCACATGCATTTGTTAATGAAACACATCCTGGAACAAGAAGGAACACGCCTGTATCACATTGTTTAGGTCAAAGTGTGGCTCAAGTTTACTGCCATCAGCGTTGTAAGCTGTATATAGAACTTGTGGGGCTTAAATGGCCTTCGGGCAAGCTTGTCAAACCTGGTGAATCGGATGAATCATGACATCCAAGCTGCAGCCTCAGCTGTGATGAGTCAATATCTGTCTCCCAATTCTTTATATACTGAGGTTAAATTTGCAAAATGATGTCAGCACAGGCTGAATGAGGCTTACCATGTATGTAGCTCAGTTATTTTCTTAGTTATCAGTGAAATGTAACAAAGTGTGGTCCACAATGAACAGCTGAACCGGATAGACTGGCGGCTTGACACGCTCCCATACCTACAGCCGATCTGATATATGAAACTGTACGCTGATATGTCTGGATGTAGAAAAAGATTCTCTGGCTAAGTTGTGCACCCTGCAGCACATGGAGCAGGGTGCACACCACAGCTGAGCAGACAGCGTGGAGATGAGCAGTGTGTTCGTGTTTAGATGCTAACGGGTTAGTAAACCACATTGCTGCGAAGTTATTTTCCCCTTCTAGTGTAACTCACATATTATATTTGAGTTGCGGTTTAAACATTCGCAGGACAAGCGAAAGATCCCAAGTTCCATCCCAGGAGGAAACGCAAATGCCTTTGGGCTTGTGTCAGGAAGGATGTCCGGTGTAAAAACTCTGCCAAATTAAACGTGCGGAGCTACCCGCTGTGGTGATCCCTTTTGAATAGGGGAGCAGCGAAAAGTAGCTGTTGCATGTATACATTATGATGTCCAGTACATCAATATTGTGATATTTATTCCTTAAAAATTCAAATTGGCATCAGCTCCAAACATCATGTTTTCTAAATCAAACTTTTGTTCTTCTCTATGGAATTTGCTCCAAATGAATATTTGTGTTTTTTAAAATTAAGTCAACCATCAGCTCATTAACCCAGAACTAATTTGGCCATTTTTGGCAGAGTGGACGGTAAAACCAGAAGGTAGGGTCCCTCCAGTTTCATCAGTAAATACCAATAAGAAGGGCAGAAGAGAAAACTGCGTTAAGGTAGATTCTTAAGTCAAAATCATATTTATGCATGGACTGTGCAGTTGGTTGCTCCTTTTCCTTTTATATGACTAGCCAAAACAAGCTCTTACTTCATTCAAAATTAGCACACAAAGCAAATTACATATTTTACGTCCTGGAGTTTTTCTACTTTGGGATCCACATTTTTGAATTAAATCAACTTTGAAGTATCAACCAGAAGTATTCAACAACGTGTTTGCTAGTTAGTATAAGATCTTAAAACAAGAAGGCTTATATTGTACTTAGCATGCATGGGTGAGAGTAAAGCTAATCCAATCTATTCCACTTTTACCTCTGACCTACAAAACATTGCTTTTGTGGCTGATAGGATAAGTTAAAAACAAAAACATACTTAGTAAGGAACCCCATAAAGATAAGTATGCTGTGCATCTGTCTCGTAAAATGGTTCCTGTCTCAACTTCCCATCTGTCACTCCTTTTTTTCCCCTTTTGTCTTTCCTGTTCGGCATGGATGGTGTTACTACTGGTGAGGCTCAGTAGTAATGTAAGCATGTTCATGAGCGTGGGGCAGGTTATAATAGCATAAAAGACAAGAGGAGTCACATGTCATTCAAATCTCAACCGTCAACATTTTTACCATTATAACATAGCTGCCAGCATGGGCAGCTGCTGAGAACCGGTGGAGCAGAAGTCTGTAGGTGTGGTTCGACCTGACAGTAACGCAAAAACACCTCACTCAGCATTTCATGCTTGATGACGTGGAATAAGATGCAAAAATATTTGTAACGTAATTTATAAAGTACGTTATTGATTTCAAAAGTGTGACATGTTAATACTGTGTACTGGCAGTTTGAAAGTAGAGTTACACTTTCATGAACTTACACAGCTCTCATTGGACAGGAAACACCAGTCAGCAGCCACTTCAGCTAAAGAGTGATAAATGTGTGCGTGTGTGGGTTTGTCACTGAGGCTGTCCTGTGGCCTCCTCCCTTCACAGATGCTAAGTCAAATCAAACCCAAAGTGTGACAAGAAGCCCCCAAAATGTCATTTGCACTTTCATTACCTGCAAAAGCTTAATACAGTATATACAGTTTGAATCACAATAAAAGTCATTTCATTTCATGCCACATTCAAGTGGATGAATTCTGTCTTTGCTAACAGAAAAACTATATCTAAACAAATTTTACATCAAGATGTTAAAGTAGTAGTAGTAATGTGTGAAGTTTTCTTCCCCCACAAACACACAAACATGAGCTGCAACTGTGTGCTTGTGCGTGGTTGCTGCTGTCTGTCAGGTGGAGGTTCACTGAGGCAGACACAAGCTGCAGACACCAGTCAGGCGGGGATGTAGGCCAGAAGGCTGGAAGACAGCTGAAAAGAAGATGGCTAGAGAGGGAGGGGCCGACTCTTGGCCGGTGACCGGGTGTTTCTGTGGACTGATGGGGACATGAAACCGAGCTTGGTTTTTGCCTGAGTTTATATCAGGTCAGATCCGAATCACGTATTTATTAGAACTTTTGAAAAAATGATCTCACGGCTTGCTTGGTTAGAGCCCAGAAATTCACTGAATATCCACAGCTTTGTAGCACTGAGTTGCATTTTTTAAAGAAAGAACTAGCTTGGATAAGAGCGGCAGACGAGCAGTATTTCGGTCCCTGATTAAGTGATCCCGTGCAGAGGTTCATTATTTTGTAGCTTAAACAATCATAACTAAACATGTGGCAGAATATACAATGAAAATGGTTACGTGTTTCACCGACTTTAGGGTTGCAGTGCAGGATACACATACTACAGAACAAACTGAGATTAGAGCTTTACTTTTAGTTTTTGCACAGGTTTTATTAAAAAAAAAAAACGTATCAACTCTTTTTGGGTGACCCAGTAGACCATGCAGATGTGACGGTGAGGACCTTGAAACTGATTACCTTTAATTACCTTTACTTGTGCCATTCTTTTTGTTTCACATCGGATTTTCATCTGCAACAATAATAAAAGGCTTTAGTAACTCGGCTAGTTTCGAGCGAGCAGCATTGTGACCTAGCCCATATTGTTTGTGGCTCATTTCACTTGGAGCCACCTGGGGCCTCTTCTGTGCAACCATTTCCTGGTGGCCTGGGAACTGTGTTGTCTCTTCACCCTGAGACAGTTAACCAGAAGCTTTTCATTCCTGACATACTTTGTGCTGCTGCTTTTCTCTTCTTCCGAGCTAGCTCGGGTGGGTGGGTGGACAGTCAGATACCTCATAGTTTCCCTAACTGTTCTTGTCTGTTGGTTATACATCCTGTATTTTCTGATGGGTGTTATTATGTTCTCGACATCAAATCTAAATGGACCAGAAAGCAAAAAAAACAGGCAGGTTTATTTTTAGATATGTCATGTTGTTAAAGTTGGCTTGAATTACATAGGGTGAAAAGAATGTATAGTGAACTTGGCAATCCTTTAATGCCTCCCTGAAAAATACCAAAGATGGAGAAATGTTTAATATAATATTATTTTTTGGCTGTACGTCACACTTTGCTTAAGTGAAATCTATCTTAAATATATAATCTCTAATATAAATCTATATTAACAATAAAATGTGCAGTGTTTTGGCAGCTGAAATTAAAGTGCTTTATTTAACACATTATTTAGTTCTGCAACATCTTGCACTCATTGCAATAAATGAGTTTCTTATCAACTCTCAACTCTCTATCTGAGCTATTTCTGCACTGTTTTTCTTTTTGAGAAATGAAATGTCATTGCAGTCCATTTTTATTTTTCCAACTTCTTTGATTCATTAAGTTTTTACTTAAAGTGCAGTACTTGCACATGGCTGGATAGCGGTTTTACTGCACTAAGGACACTAAGGAAACTGAGTGCTTCCTCCTGCAGTCAGTCCAGTGCATACACTCAGCCAGTCGAGTGACAGCTTGGGGAGTTTGTGTCCACGTCTGCAGTTCTGTGCTGTCTTCTCCTAAAAGATAACACTCTTGGTCAGGCCTGGGCGCTCATTTTGCAGCAGCCGTTCACGGGCTCCATCTGCTTCTTATGTGTCGCTCACTTACACACAAAAATCATGCGCTACTGACAGCGTGATTAGGTTCAGTGTAGGAGGTCAACCCAAAATGATCCAGAGTGAGTCAGACTCCCTGTTGTTTTTCTGAATTTTTGTTTCACCATTGTGGTTTAGTAAGTTTGGAGGAATATCCACAGAAGCAGGTTTACAAGTTACAAAAAAACCCTCCTTAAGCTTAGCTATGCTCTAAATGTCTAGAAAAGTATTAAATAGGAACTGTGAGCTTGAAGAAGTACACTTACAAACGAAAGTACACATTTTCAGAATTTAAAGTACAAAAGTGTTTATGGAAAAGCAGCACGCAAGCCTTTATTTATAATTTCCTGGATAAATACAGGCTTATGTAAATTTTTAACTCCTATTTTAAAACCTACTCAGGAATCCAGAGTTTAGTTTCGCTTACAGGCACAATATCATAGTCTGCTCCCTTCCCTCTATCTCAGTGGTTCTTAACCTTTTTGGAGGTACCGAACCCTACCAGTTTCATATGCGCATTCACTGAACCCCTCTTTAGTGAAAAATAAAATACGATTTTTTTCAAATTCAAGACATACATATGTTTTTTACTGGTGCACAAAATGGGCCGTGCGTGCATACATGCACGGCGGAGGCTCTGCCGAACCCCTGAGACCGACTCACCGAACCCCTAGGGTTCGATCGAACCCAGGTTAAGAACCACTGCTCTATCTGAACATCTCTACCCGGCTTCATTCATTCAGCAGGCTGACTACCAATGCTGACTAATGTTGTTTGACAAGGTCTGAGTTTACAGCGAATAACAAAGAAAGAATGGCCGCAGCCTCTTCCTCTCATTCATCTCAGTGAACCTGAAACCAACTCCTGCAAACGTTGCAGTTATTCATTGCTTTTTTCTTTCAAAGCGACTTACAATATACATATTCAGACTTAAGAACAAGAGCTGTATAAACTGTATAAACTGCTCGAACTGGAAATCGAAGATGATTAGGGAGCTATAGTGCACACAACTGAAACCGGCTTTATCCCTTGTTTTAGCATACTAATATATTCAGTCTGTCATGCACCTATTTCAATGCACAATTATTGTGTTATTGCTCCCTTTCACATTTATAAATACAATGTTCATTAATAAATTCAGAACGATATGTAATGAAGGGAGTTTCTGTCTGTTGCTGTGGGGTTTGCAGTGAAATTGATGTCTTTGTTTAGCATGTTTTTTTTAATAAACATTAGTGCATTTTAAAACATCTAAATAATATTCATATTATCAATGCATATAGGATATTTATTACTTTTAACACATGCTAGTGTAGTATAGTAATCTCCCCAATGTGCTGCAGCTCAGCTCAGTATTGCCTATCTCAGCTCTTGTTGGATTACTCCAGCTGTGTTGCCTGACACATTAAGCCCTGTTTTCTCGTTCACCCCCCCCGAAACCCCTGAACACACACACACAGACACACACACACACACACACACACTTTCCAGCTTGTATTATGCAGTTCAGTTAGGTTTAAAAGTCATCTTCTGTGTATTCGGAGCCTGCCTCCACCTCTCAGTTCTGTATTGTTGGCTGTGCTCTGCTCTCAGCTGCCTGTGCTTGGTGACTTCAGCTTTCAAGTATGCAGTCCTTCGTGGCTCAGCCAGATGAGATCGGGTGGCCCTATTCATCTCAAGGTGCTGGCCCTCTTGTACAGCTTTAACTCTCTTCTTCGGCTGAGATTGGTTAAATGAGCTAGATCAAATGTGAAAAAAGGTTACAACCCTCCTGATTTGTTGTTGTTGTTTTTTGTTTTCATTTCTGGTGGTTTTTAGTTTGTTGTGCATAGCTAACTTTTGTGTTTTAAGTTAAATACTTCTGTGGCCATTTCTTTGGGCATCTGTGGGCATCTTACTTCACCTCAGCAGTGGGGAGAGAATTTAATCAGAAGTCAAAGCACTTGATTTACTGTTCGATCTATGTCACCGATGGTCATGAGCTTTGAGAAATGACTGAAAGAGCAAGATCACTGATACAGCCTGCTGAAATATCCCCGTGATCCTAAACGGTGAGATGAGTCAGTTGAGCTGATTTAGCCTTCTCATAAGGATGCCCTGTGGGTGCTTCTTTGTAGAGGCGCACAATGCACCTCCAGCAGGGCGGAGGTTCGAAGTAGAGGGATTAAATCTCCCAGCTGCTCTTGAAGTGGCAGGGACGTTGCAGATAAGGCAGCCCGGGTGCCTCTTCTGTACCTGCTGTTATCATCCCACTATTAACGATATATTTCTATTATAGTGTGTAATAACTGATATATTGATTATGAGCCTGTTTGGACTGGTGGGGTTCTGAAATGTTCACATTGGGGTTTTCTATAAAACAAGCTGCTAACTTGCATCTTGCATGTTTTCAAGTGCCTTATTCCATTTTCCATACAAATATAATCACTTCCTTCCTCTGTCTGTTAAAGCATGTCTTTCCTCTTTGTGCTTCTGAGTGATTATTCTTGAAGCTCATCCTTACTGCAGGCTCTGATTACCTAACTCATAATGTGATGGATTTTACATGTGCAGAATGAGCAGAAGGTCTTTGATGTTTCCTCGCATTGGAATGTGAGCGCTTCAGTATCTGTGCCATCCTCTTCTGAATAATGACTCGGCCATGTGTTTTCCTGACATCCGCCACACTTCTGATGGTTTTTTTTTTGTGTGTGTCCTGTAGAATGAAGAGAAGCGTAACCTCAGTTTGGGTGGCCATGTTGGGTTTGACAGCCTCCCTGAGCAGCTGGTCAGCAAATCGGTCACGCAGGGTTTTTGTTTCAACATCCTATGTGTAGGTGAGTATCGGACAGAGAATGTGTAACTACTGTACATTTCTCCAGAGTCCCTCTGGCCCTCGTGTTGATTTACTTTGCACTGAGTGACATGTTTAGCTACAAAGATAAATAACAAACAGCAGCACTGTGTTGTATTTCTTGACATGAACGTAATACACTGGCTTACACTTCTGTTACAGCAATAAAAATCGATGTCTGAAAGCTGATGAAGTACTCCCAAGTGATGCTAACGCACTCTCTCTTTCTCCATCTCTCTCTCTGCTTCCGACCGTTCACAGGGGAGACTGGTATCGGAAAGTCGACGTTAATGAACACGCTCTTTAACACCATGTTTGAGAACGAAGAGGCGAGCCATTACCAGAACGGCGTGTATCTGCGGCCTCGAACATACGACCTGCAAGAAACCAACGTCCGCCTCAAACTGACCATCGTTGACACGGTTGGCTTTGGCGATCAGATCAACAAAGAGGATAGGTGAGCTAAGTGCACATACATGCAGCCCAGAGTGCCTCACAAAGTATCCAGACCTGCTTGTTACCCAATGGTGCAGTGGAGTCTAAACTGACCCACAACCAAGGGTACCATGGGTAACCAGCAACAAAAACTAACAATGGTGATCACAAATACATCTCTGCATTATCCCATAAGCCAAAAGCAGAAGTAAAAAAAACCCGAATTGACTGTGATTTCCTTTGGTCTGTTGTAAAAGCAGATTTCCCTGTAAGTATTTCCCCAAAAATCTGCAAGCTGCAAAATGACATTAACGCGTTTTTAATGAAAAGATGCTTACATAGGCAAATGAGTGACCCAGACACACAAACCACTGTCAGTCCAGACTTCTGCACATTTTATGGTGCCTCCAAAGGCCGAAATTGAAGGAAGTTGGCGAAATAAAGAGGAAATTGTTGATTTGTTTATTTTAACATTCAGCTGTGGAATGAAGTGTACTTGTTGTGGCCTAGCCAGCAAGCAGCACTCTCACACTCTTTGATAGCAGCTTTCTCTGTAGACCGTTTAAACCAACATGGCGAAGGACAGAGCCTGCAGCGGAGTGTAACGGCACACTGAGAGAGCTTCAAAAGGTCACAGTTTGTGCATTCCTCAGAGAAGATTGAAGATGGATGTGAAGTGAGAGGACAGATGACTGTAAACATGTTGCAAGCTGAGGGAATGGAATACATTTTTTTCCAGTTCTACTTATGTGTCACTTTTGAGTTGTAAAACATCAGTGAAGTGGCACATCCGGAGTTGAACAGTCGACAAGATGATGTCATTTTCAGTTATTTGTCATGTTTAGCAAAGATGGAAGTAGTGTATGGTGATGGTTAACAGGAAAAACTTGGAATTACTGGCTTTAGGTCAGAGAGTTTGTAGAAATCACATTCAAGCCCTTAGATTAAACGTAACAGGACTGTGTCACGATTTTCCATCTTTAGTGTTAAACTGCATCTTTCCAGAGCACACAAGGGAACTGCTTCCTATTAATTCTAAAAGAAACAAAACAAAACAGTTATGTCCTTTTAGCCCTGTTTTTCGGGCTTGTTTCTCAGAGTTCGTTGTTTTCTAAAGACAAACTGTCATCATTATCACTTTTACTTTTGCAGACGCATGTTAAACATGAGCATCTGGGTTGCATTTTGGTCATTCTGAGGCACTTTGAAGTCTATGTGACTGAATATGGATTCAGGAGGTGTTAAAGATGCTTGACACTGGTTGCAGTTGTTTTCAAGCATGTCTACTATCCGGAGCAAGAAAAACATACAGTGTTTGAGTTGGTTGTGCAGTGTCCAAATATAACAGCATGAGATAAACGAAGGAATTTGCCTGGAGACATCTGTTCAATACAAACAAATTTACTGAACATCTCATATATAGATGATCATAACTGTAGAGATATATAGCCAGAAAATGACAAGTGTTCATGTGAGAACCAGACTATGACTGTGTGATGTTATCTACTATGACTAATGAACCAACAGTTCGCTTAGTTTTTTATTTAAGCACGTGGCTTCCTTCTAATGGTTTTCTTCTCATCTTCCCAAATGAAACGAGTTAAAGCTGCAGACTCAAATAAACAAGTCTGGTGTGAATGTGATTCAAAACATCCCAATGAGGCTGGTCACCGGCTTTTGTGGTTAAAAGATTGAAAACAGCTTATAGAAACCAACTGTACTAGAGCAATAACCAACAAAAATGTGTTATTTTAATGCAATGTAAGTAACATTTTCTGACATTTAGCTGTATAGTCAAGTAGCTGTGAGCAAGTGGTGTAGCATTAAAGCCACTCCCCATCTCTCCTGTCCTTTCTCGCAAATGCTCGAGGAGAAAAGGCTGTAAAGAAGACGATGTGTTACTTTGTGTTCGTGCCCTTCACTGATTTACTGGTGACACTTAAAGGCTCCGAAAGCGGTCACAGCTCTGTGAGAGAGAGGACGCGATGTTTTCTGGAGCCTCTTTTCATTAGTTTCAACTGGACCTTCCATAAGCTGAACACAAATTTCATGCAGCACTAAGCTGTGCAACTCTAAGCTGAGATCTTGGCATTGAATCAGATCACACAGTTACTGAAAACATATATGTGTCTTTTCCTTTCCCTGTGAAAAGTCCCCTTTCCCTTTTCATATTCATTACCAGCGCATGAACAAGAAGACAAATATTTAGCTTTGACCCACAGACATAAATCCTAACGGTTTCTCTTTTCTCCCCTCCTCTCTCCACAGTTACAAACCCATTGTTGACTACATTGACACTCAGTTTGAAAACTATCTCCAGGAAGAGCTGAAGATCAAACGCTCGCTGTTTAACTACCACGACACCAGGATCCACATCTGCCTTTATTTCATTGCCCCGACAGGACACTCCCTCAAGTCCCTGGACCTCGTTACTATGAAAAAACTGGACAGCAAGGTACGCACATGTGACACACAAGCATGCATCTATATTTTCCCTCTGGAAAAATGAAAGTGTGTTTGAATAATATTAGTCTGAAGTCAGACTTCCCTTTCCGTGTGACTGGTTTGAATTTCACTGAAACGAGGGCATCCCTGATCTGCCTACCAGGGTGTGGACTCTGGATCCCAAAAGAGAAGAGTAAAGTTGAAACAAAAATGTTCCAGTGACTTTCCATTTCATCTTTTAGGATTTCAAGAAGAGTTCACATGGCCGTGTTTAGGCTGAATCTATTTGGCTATTTCTGTGGAAAAGTATTAATGGTTTGAACTGTAATAGTCGTGATTTGGGGAAAGAGAACCTCTCCATGACTAGTTTTACACCTAAAAAGCCAGCATAGTGAAAATATTTGATTTGGTGTTTTAAGGGACAGATTCTTATTTATAAAAAGATATTTATGTCAGTTTAAACTACTCTGCTTCCAATACATCAGCATCACAACCCTCTACTTCACTCTGAGATTGAGTTTGGTATATGTTTGCAGGTCAGCACACAGCTGTACAACAGTCAATAGTCCGATTCAGGAACACATTGATTTGTGGCTTTTTCATTGTTGTTGTGAGTATTACTGCACAGATTATTGCTCCATGGATCTATGATTTGCTGTATGTGATGAGTGTATCTCACTGGAGATGCAGTTGTTGGGATTGCCTTCATTAAATAACAAATGGAAAAAAAAATCTCATCAAAACAGCACTTGGGGCAAAGAAGGGGAAAGGGGCGGAGTTACTGTGGTGTACATAGTTAGACAAGCCAGATAAGTCAGTTTGGAGCCATTAAGTTCGAGCCATTTGTATTTATTATTTTATTATTTCTATTTTCATTGTATTAAGTGGGCATTGCCTGTTTATTATCTGTTTATTTTGTCATTTTATTCCTGTTTTCACAGTTTAATAAAATAAATTATTAAAAGCCAGGGAGGTGAGCTGTAAGACATTATGAAGCAGACAAAACCCAGAGGAGTGAATGACGGTGAAAGAGGAGATTTGTATTTTCAGCTCTGCAGGAGCTCGTTTAACTTTAAAGCTGCGAGGCAGTAAACTCACACAGGAGTTGTCACATTTCACTTACAAAGCTTTATGTGGAAGCCATAAGCCAATTTTTGTGAATTTGTATGAGATTATACCAAAAAATACACTGTAAGGTTCAACAATCAAATTTTATTGGATCATTCAGATTGATCTGCAGTGGTTGCGATTAGTTTTTCAGTCTATTTAACTCCTAATAGCACTGCTGTAGAGCTGATGAAGTGGTAGCTTTGTCTCTGTTTGTTTCTATTGGTGCAGTGATAATAAATCCAGAATAAAGCAGATGGTCAGCTTGTGACCAACCCCGCTGGCTTTCCCCTGCCAACAATCAAGCCATCTCTGCCAGAAGTCTCTCGATACTCTTCATAATAAAAACTAGATACCTCAGCCAAATGCCGCTCTACAGGGACACTTAATAGTTTTATGGCATCAGAAAAAGTGTATAAATAATTTATGCAACGGCTCTTAACTCAGTCCTCAGCTTTCAGGAACAAATTTGATTCAGTATATTAAACCCTTTCTTAAAAACCCAAGGGTTTATTCTTTTGTTTTCAAAGTACTTTTTTATTACAAAATTAAACTAGTGCTTCTGGTATTTTTACTAAAACTGTCCTTTAGGGATACAGGAGTTCTAACCTAACCTGTGAAGGAACCTATACGAACTTTAGAAAAGGACAGAAATCCAAATTTAGGACTCTCCTTGCTGTGAAACGATGGCGCTGACCACCAAGCCCGTGTGCTGTCTTGATGTGCCAACAGAACGATCAAAACCTGGCACGCTACGTTTGCCAACTGTCTCCTTATACCACCCAAATGAGTACAGTGAACACAGCCAAGCCATGGCCTCTGCTTTGACTCATCCAACTTACCTGAGCTAAATATACTGTAGCAGAGCAGCTACCACAGCCTAAACCTTATGTAGATCCATATGATTAACATTTTTTTCTTTTGATTCTCCAGTGTAACAATCAGAGACATTTTATATATACACATTTTAAACATTTTTTTTGCACACATTCACAAAGTGTTTCCGGATTAAACCGGAAGAAATGTAGGCTTTATTTTTTATCCTTAATGATTTACACAATTCAGAACCCACCAGTGAGAATGCGGGTGTTCACGATGAGTACCACTCTGATCTCAGTGGCTCTGTCCCAGCAATTTTTCCACAATGTGCAGTGTGTTTGCTGTTGTATCTGAAAACAAGCCAGTGTTGAGTAACTGCAATGTGGAAGTGACACTGCTGTGTTTTACAGGGCAGATGGACTTTGTGTGTGCAAGGTTCTCTTTCTAGATAGATTTGGAGGCAACATTTAAGACCCCTGCAAACCAAACAACATTCAGCCTTTGCACATTTATGAGATTTCTGTCTTATTTCATGTTTATGGGCTCTGGATATCTGGAGGGTGACCACGGAAAGTGCCTACTTTGTTTTGCATAAACCAAGACAATAAACCAAATAGCTTTAACAAAGTTATTTTATGTTTTCGCATTCAGTTTTTTATACCAGTTAGTTTTCAACAGATTACAGACGCGTTTACAGCCTAAAATCTAATTCTTAAACATGCAGAACCAAGAAAATTGCTTTTAAAAAAAAAACATCCCAGAAGCTGGAAATTGTTATGTTTTTTTCATGGCTCAATAAATCAGGGCTGTGTGTTTTTAATATCAAATTTAATGCAGAGACATATCCTTGTCAGAGAAAGCATCATTACATTGTGTGTAAATCTTAAGTTGTATCTGGAACTGAAACAGATAAATGAACAGATCTGTCCCCTCTGACAGATAGTGTTGTCACAGGAAAAACCAGGGAAAGAGACCAGAAACAGCTTTTCCCTCAGTCTGTGTATTTTTTTCTGTCTAACCCAGACAATGGTGTTTTTCTTGTTAACGAATCAGCCCTCCCCACACAAGGCCTGTAAAGTAAAATGTGGTTTTTAGTAAATGAAGGCAGGAAGAGAGATAAGAGTCTGAAAGGAGTGTCGTTTGTTTTAAATGAAGGTTTTAACTTTTTTGTTGACGGATGGGAAACATTTCTACTTAACTTTTTAAATTAAAGAATGTAAAAGAGTGAGTTTATTGAGGTTATTCGGCGAAATGATTCATGCCTCCTGCTTAACTTTAAGAATACCTTTTTAATTTGTGATGTAATCCACTGTCACATGGCTGGGTTAGGTTCCATTTTGCTGTTTTTGGTTATACCGTTTTTCCTGTTTGTGGCAGATGAGATGTTTTCCAAAGTAAAAATAGAGGGAGAGGCTTGACGGAGCGTTACTGAAAGGACACATTACATGCTGGGGTTCTAAAAGTAATAAGAAGTCTGCTTCCTGACTCTTGTAGTGCCGTTTTTCCACATGAGCTTTGAACAGTGTTGGCACAATCAGGTCAGGGCATTGTCCGCTCCTTACATATAGCACACAGTGGTACTGAAAATACTCTGTTTGGTTCAAGAGAAGCTGTTGCCTGAGTAGACTGTGCATGGGACAGGACACGTCATGCTGCCCACTTACCATGAGTCCTCCAGACCATGCCTACGCTGTTCTCACATCAGTGCTGTGTGACGTTATCCACAGGCAGTGGCAGCTTGCAGGTTTGAGATCTTTTAAACCCTTATCTAAGTCTGTGAGACATTTGTTGTGTTCCTGCTTTTATTGCCATCAGGTATTATTTAGGCTTCCAGGGCGTGCTTGAAAACATCTTGCTAAACATCTATTTTTTATATTTGTAGATTTATTGCGACTTTCCCAGAATCTTCTTATCCAGCAGCGTCCATAAATCAGATAAAAAAATCAGGAAATACTCCAGAGCGTCCCCAAGAGTCATCATGTATTTATTTTTTCTTGAAACAATAAACACATGATGATTCAAACTAATCTATTACGAGCGGCATGCAATAAGTAATTTATCATAGCAGTGTTATATCTATAAATAAATCCAGCCTTTAAAAAAGGTGAAAAATTGACTCCACAGCAGTGTTGTACATCAATTTTTTGTTCACCAAAGCCCAGAAATTACAGGAACTTCATTATGAAAGCTGAGTTAAGCAGCTCATTATCCAAATAATTATGTAACACAAACGATAATAATGGGATCCATTCATATTAGGTGTTTTCATATTGTTCTGTAAGCGTTTTCATTATTAAGGCTCAGACTGTATCAGCGTGGTCTCACCTGCACACTCAGAGATATTTCCCTGTATAACATTAAATGACAAAGTGCCAAAAATATTGGGCTGTTTTTTCAGGGATTATCTTTCCTGTGAACTGCTTTAATGTGGTCACAGCTGGCGCTCCTCGTCCCTCAGAACAAACATTAACTGTTTGGGAATGATCTTTGGTCAGCTGGGAAAACTCAGTTGTGGGAAGCGAGCAAATATAACACCGAGATTAGATAAATTAGTTTGTTAAATAAGGGTTAAAACCTGATACTGGCCACCCCGCTGCAAATTAACGAGCCAACAAAATATGATGAGATTCAAATCAGATTTTTAACAAGCTCTGACTCATACTCTAAGGCGCGCTGTGGAATTGCTGTGTGGATCTGTGGGAGTCCTGCCCATCTTCCCAGTTGGTGATCTGGGGAATGCAGCCGTACAGAGGAATGCAGACAAACTGTGTGTTTATTTCTTCACATCTGCTGCTGATTGTAGATGGAGCCGAATTTGTTTTCATAATCACTGTTTGTTTTATTTATCAGTCGGGGTTCTGATTGGGCTTATTTGCTATTCAGTTAACTGTGCATGGTCTTATAGATGCGCTACACAGCTGTTTAAAACCTCAATATATTTAATGTAGCTTTAATGTTTTTTAAGCAGTGTTTGCTCATGATGGTTAGATGACAATTGCTGTAATCTGTCATGATCTGAAAACATTTGGGTGTTTCCTGTGCATCCTTTTGTTTTGTCATGTCAGCGTTTAAACCAGGCTAAACCAAATGCTTCCATAATGTAACACAAAACGTCTTTGCGTTATCATTTTTGGAAGACTCCACCACATTAGCAACAACAGTGCAGTGCACCACATATTTAATAACTATCTCACTTTTTTTTTGGTCATTATTTCCGCAGGTCAACATAATTCCCATCATTGCCAAAGCGGACACAATCTCCAAGAGTGAGCTTCATAAATTCAAAATAAAGATAATGAGCGAGCTGGTGAGCAACGGCGTCCAGATATATCAGTTCCCAACAGATGATGAAACTGTCAGTGAGATCAATGCCTCCATGAATGTAAGTAATATTTTTGGCACAAAAACACTTAAAAAGTCAAAAACATTCTTTGTTTTGATGACGGTAACATATGCTTTGACTAAAACGCCATAAATAAAGAGTCAATGAATTACAGTCTCACAATTTTGACTGTATACTTTGTAAAATATTTATATTATTTGCAAACACTAGCTAACCGTGGGTATGTAGCTATATACAAGGATCATATGTCGTTGGACCCACTGATTGCACTGATTGGCACTTTTCTATTCTTCTTTTTAGTTTGTAACAAGAACTAAAAAGAAATTCTGCACTAGTCTGCCTATGCAAGCATAACCATAACAGGCACTCTGAGTGCACAAACCTGTGCCATGGGAGCTCACTCTCTGGGCCTTATTTACTTTTAAGGGAACAGTATTGTATTTTGTATATAAACTTAATAGAGGAGTAGGTAATTGGTAAAATGTATTGAATTATAAATAACTGGGTATGAATAACTTCAGCGTATTATATAATATTTTACTGAAGTATACTTCTATATAACCAGTCGGCTCATTTTCTTTCTCTTCATAAAGCTTTCATTAAAGATATAACACATTTTGGCATCAGCGTGAAAGAAAGGCAGATTTCGTGAGGTGAGAGGTCAAATGTTACATGATATTTGGATGCAAACTATTATGTGATATTTGGAATCCCCATATATCCCCATATACAGTGGGATGCAAAGGTTTGGGCAACCTTGTTAATAGTCTTTATTTTCCTGTATAAATCGTTGGTTGTTACGATAAAAAAAAATGTCAGTTAAATATATCATATAGGAGACACACACAGTGATATTTGAGAAGTGAAATGAAGTTTATTGGATTTACAGAAAGTGTGCAATAATTGTTTAAACAAAATCAGACAGGTGCATAAATTTGGGCACCACAAAAAAGAAATGAAATCAATATTTAGTAGATCCGCCTTTTGCAGAAATTACAGCCTCTAAACGCTTCCTGTAGCTTCCAATGAGAGTCTGGATTGTGGTTGAAGGTATTTTGGACCATTCCTCTTTACAAAACATCTCTAGTTTATTCAGGTTTGATGGCTTCCAAGCATGGACAGCTCTCTTTAACTCACACCACAGAACGTTGTACTTGTTCCTCTGCATGAATGCCTTAGTGGATTTTGAGCAGTGTTTCGGGTCACTGTCTTGTTGAAAGATCCAGCCCTGGCGCAGCTTCAGCTTTGTCACTGATTCCTGGACATTGGTCTCCAGAATCTGCTGATACTGAGTGGAATCCATGTGTCCCTCAACTTTGACAAGATTCCCAGTCCCTGCACTGGCCACACAGCCCCACAGCATGATGGAACCACCACCATATTTTACTGTAGGTAGCAGGTGTTTTTCTTGGAATGCTGTGTTCTTTTTCATCCATGCATAACGCCCCTTGTTATGCCCAAATAACTCAATTTTTGTTTCATCAGTCCACAGCACCTTATTCCAGAATGAAGCTGGCTTGTCCAAATGTGCTTTAGCAAACCTCAAGCAGCTCTGTTTGTGCTGTGGGCAGAGAAAAGGCTTCCTCTGCATCACTCTCATATACAGCATATGATGCACAATGACTCCATCTGCTGCAAGATGATGTTGTAGGTCTTTGGTGCTGGTCTGTGGGTTGACTCTGACTGTTCTCACCAGTGGTCGCTTCTGTATGTCCGAGATTTTTCTTGGTCTGCCACTTCGAGCCTCAACTTGAACTGAGCCTGTGGCCTTCCATTTTCTCAATATGTTCCTAACTGTGGAAACAGACAGCTTAAATCTCTGAGACAGCTTTCTGTATCCTTCCCCTAAAAACCATGATGGTGAACAATCTTTGTCGTAGGGTCATTTGAGAGTTGTTTTGAGACCCCCGTGTTGCTACTCTTCAGAGAAAATTAAAAGAGGAGGGAAAGTTACAATTGACCCCCTTAAATACTCTTTCTCATTATTGGATTCACCTGTGTATGTAGGTCAGGGGTCACTGAGCTTCCCAAGCCAATTTGAGTTCCAATAATTAGTTCTAAAGGTTTTGGAATCAATAAAATGACAACAGTGCCCAAATTTATGCACCTGCTTGATTTTGTTTAAACAATCATTGCACACTTTCTGTAAATCCAATAATCTTCATTTCACTCCAATATGATGTGTCTCCTATATGATATATTTAACTGACATTTTTTTTATTGTAACAACCAACGATTTATACAGGAAAATAATGACTATTAACAAGGTTGTCCAAACTTTTGCATCCCACTGTATCAGTATCACTTGTCAATACAGACAAAGACAGTAAATTTTAAGCGTAGTTTAAAAGATAAAAAGCATTTTATGAAAGTTTGACCTTACTTGACCTTGAAGAAGAGGTCCAAAGTGACGTGATATTTAGATTCACCATATATCATTACCTATACAAAATAATACAAACAGTAGCAGTAAGAAACATAATTTTAAATAGCTCTGTATAGCATTATTATCACTTTGACCTTCACAACTCCAGTCTACAGTCCTATAGAGTTTGATCAGAATTCATGCAAGACTTTTATAGTAGGTGTGTTTGCAGACTGAATGACAAAATTGAATGCACACAACTTAAGTTTCATCTTACAAGTAGGATTATAATTAAACGTATGCTACAGACCTTTGCTGAAGCATCAGGCACAAGTGCATTTTCATGATAATATCTGTCTATTTTTAGATCAGATTTCATTATGCCTCTCATGTATAATCATAATGTTTAAACACACACCCACGCATGTACAAAAATGGTGAACAAGACAGCATTTGGTTCTCCGAGGCAGTGTCCTTGTACAGTATCCCGGTCTATTCATAGTTGGTTACATCAGCACCCACACTCGCCAGCTTGCTGGTTCCTCTGAGCTGTAACCAGCCAGCTGGTTTCAACTCGCCATCTAATTTTTGAGGTAGCGTGTCAGGCATGTTTCCCCTGCATTGCCTCCTAAATGTTGGTCTTAATGAAGCATAGTAGCTCCGAGAGCAATAATAAAGCGTGTGTGTTTAATCACTTCAACAAAATATGTCTCCCATCTGAGCCGCAGTTGGGAGACCCATTTTGTTTTAAAACGTGAAACCGATCACTGGTGCAGCTCATATGTAAACATGGTTACGCTTTGCACTGGTGTGGTTTGGTTGTGAAGGATAAGAGAGCAGACAAACACAGTGAAACAGCTTATCCTTCTTGTTCGTTTTAGTGCAGTTTACACCACAGCCTACTGAAAATTGACTTGTTCTGTAAAGAATAAAAAAAAATCTCCTTAGGGCAGTGTACCCTGGTCCCCTGCTTATTGCACCAGTAAGAACCTTTTTTGTAAAAAGCTTTTTGACACTAACCTGTTTTTCTGTGCAGGCCCATCTGCCATTTGCTGTAGTCGGGAGTGTGGAAGAAGTCAAAGTGGGGAACAAAGCAGTGAGGGCCAGACAGTACCCCTGGGGTGTTGTTCAAGGTGAGAGATGCTGACAAGAAATTTAACCACAATATGTTGTGTTTGTATTTTACAATCAAATAGCTGGTTTATTAAAGGATCATTGAATCATTAAAGGACCCTGTGTGCTCTTCTGCTGCTGTAGTCCATCTGCTTCAAGGTTTCAGGGTGTTCAGAGATGCTCTTCTGCATACCTTGGTTGTAGTGAATGATTATTAGTTTTGCCTTGCTATCAGTTCAAAGAAGTCTGGTCACTCCCTTCTGACTTCTGACATCAGCAAGGCCTTTTCTTCTAGAGCACTACTAGTCATCAGATACTTCCTCTTTTTTGAACCATCAGTAGTTTCTGAATTACTCAGCACGACCACTCTGGCACCAAAAACCATGCCACATTCAAAGTTGCCTAAGTGACCTTTCTTCCCCTTTTAATGCCCTTGTTTGAATTTCAGCAGGTCATCTTGACCATGTCTCTTTACCTAAAAGTACTAAGTTGTAATTGGCTAATTAGGCATTTGCATTATTGAGTGTTTGAATAAGCGTACCTAATGTGTGACAGGTGAATGTTTGGGATATTGGCACAAACGCTGAACTGTTGTACAGTTGCTGTTACGCCGTTTTATAAGTTTGCTTGATTTTCTTGTTTTTGCTGTGCTGTGAATGTGGCTGAAAGTGGTCATGTGGGATTTTTATCTTTTGTTTATTTTTATATATCTGAGGAAGTACGTGACTCAGTGTCCTTGTGCCTGTGTTTGGGTGTTCATGTGGCTGTTTTACCATATTAAAAGTCATACCAGGCAGTAACTCTGTATTTGAGAAAGTAGAATGAGAAAAACAATAAAGCCATTGGAAAGAAAAGTAACCTGAATTATTATGTACAGTAAAAAATAATATATGACTGACAAAGCTCTGAATCATATGATTCATTTTTAATTAAAAACAAAACAAAATAAAAACTAGTAGTTGGACTCACTACTTTTTTTTTGTTGTTCTTGTTTTTTATTTGTTTTTTGTTTGTTAAGGACGTTTTACTCAGTTAAGTATCCTTGGTGAAGGATGTTTCCTGCACGTGGCAAAGTGGCGAGTGCATCCCATAGTTTTCCTGTTTATTTTTACCCGTTAATGCAGAATGCCCTCCACAGCTGTCAGTGTCACTTTATGCGGAGTGACACTAAAATGAAGTATGGAGATCGTTTTGACAGTGTCTCTGTGCGCACGTAGACAGTTTATCGTTAACGATGTCTCGTCTTTAGCTCCGTGCATTGTGTTTGTAGGCGTGCAGAGCCTGGATGTATGCCTGGATATTGGCATGAATGCGTTGCCCGTGGAGACGTCGGGTTTCTTGGGAGTTTTTGTTTCCCACAGCTCATTCCTCTGTGTTTGTCAATGATGGTAAACAGTTTAATTTAATCATGACACACACACACGCACGCACGCACGCACACACGCACACACACACACACACACACACACACATTTATGCTGTGAGAATATTACTGCTCATGTGGGAGTCATCCTCTCAGAGAACCTCACTCACTCCCTTCCACTCTCCCTCCATCTCTCGCTTCCTTCCTTCCTTTTTCGTTTACTGCTCCCTCCCTCACCCGTCCTCTCTTCCTCTCCTCTCTCCATTATCTACTGGCCACTCTCATTCTCCAACCCTCAGAGGACACTGTGGTTATTTCTAAAGCCTACTGCGTGTCTCCTGTGGGATGGATGGATGGATTCCTCTGGACTTATTGGTCACTGTGCTGCTCTAGTCCAGTCAACCATCTGACAGACTGGTGCTTACTGCAAAAAAGTTTTGTCAGCCCTGCTGTAAGCTCATTTCTTTCCTGGTTGCTTTTCTTATTTTTACAAGTGTTCTTATATATTACACAACACACAATAATGTACTATAGTTGCAAGCAGGTATGTAGTATTTGTTTATTTTTGTATTTAGAAACAACTATAATTTGTGCAGTAGACTCTTGAAGCTTGTTGTTGTCTGCATGGTTATGTCTCATCAGTAAAGTCCATCAATGTCTGGCATCAAAAGTCTAAATTGATGGGATATAATACAGCAAAGCTGCTTCCATTTTGACTCAGCCCTGCTTTCACACTGATTGCTCATCATTCATACAACACACTTGTCACAGTATCTGAGCACAGAGGTCTCTGTGTTTTACAACATGCAGCTGACTGAAGGGAGGCTCTCAATCTGTGGAAACAGTTTGTAGATGCCAGATGTCATATAGATGGGTTATGGTAACCTCTTAAAGAGTCATGAGAAATTTCCATGAGCTTGAAGAAAGACAGACGAGTGCTGTCTGCTGACTAAAAGAGTTATTCAGGGGGTCTTTGTGTGTGTGTGTGTGTGTGTGTGTGTGTGTGTAGTTAATCTTCCCCAAGATCTTATTGTACTGTTATCTCTGAACTCCAGACATCTGTGACACGTAGCAGACCTTCTCTGCATCTTTCCATGTGTTACTATTCACATAGATAGAAAACAACACAAAATTAAGAATATTTTTCTGGCATCAAATTACACATCCCTAATCACATAAACTAACGTAAATACTGAGAATGTGTAGATTTATGTAAGTTCAGAAACGTACATTTGTTTTTGATTTGGAAAAAAAAAAAGTATTATTCAGCATTAATCTACTCAGTAAAAGTATCACTAAAAGCTACTAAATAATCACATAGATCAAGTTTTTCACAGACTTATTTTCTTCTGAGAATGTAATCGGTCCATCGATATTTCGTTGGTTTTAATATTTCAGCAGAAAGCAGAAATAAACAGTGACCCTGGGTTTTTAAATTCAGAACTCCTCACCAAACGCGCCCGAAGACTCGTCACCACCCAAACAGCCTCACTGTACAAGAGCATTATTTGACCACAATTTATTAATGTTCTCTTATACAAACAAGTAAAAAAAAAGAAAGAAGAAGAGTCTAGACACGGCCCCAGAGGAAATGATCATGCACTGAAGTAATATGAGGTGAGATCACGTCTTTATTGCTGTAAAAGACAGCACTGCTGGTTCCCACATCCCTGCATGAAGTACGGCATGTACTTTACAACATGACTCGCTTTTATTACCATTTAAATATCATAATAGTATATACACATAGTATGTATATAAGCCCACAGCAAGACAGTGAGAGATTAGCAAATTGTGAATATTTCCATCTGTCCATCTTAAAATTCTTGAAGAAAGCATTAATGACCCACATCATTGTACATGTGCCCAAATTGTTTTAATTTAAATGGTTATAACCCATTACTGTACTGTAATAAAATTAAAGGGTTAGGGTTAATGTTCCATGCCAATATTTTCTTGTCAGTGTGAAAACCTGTTGTCAATTTCAACAACTCTATATCGCCCACACTTGGCTATAAGGCTTTTTGTCAATATTTGCACAATAAGTCAGTGAGTTGACCTTGAAGACCTTGGTGGATATAAGCCAGATTTTAATGGATTGTTAACATGACCCCACTCTACACCTCTACTAAGTTTGATCAGAATTGTTTCAAAACAGTTTGAGCTATGGTGTTTACAGATAGAATGACACTATCAAAATCCTACCTACCTCCTTGGCGCAGGGAATAAATATTTGGAAAGCAGTAAGGAATTCAAGGATTCAGCAGAGACTGAAGGATGTATATGATGAGGCAAAGCTTTCCCTAATCTGTAATATTTATCTTTCATTTATCTTTTAGCCTTTCCAAAGACTCATGGAGCAGTTAATCAACCCAGTACAAACCGATCATTCTAGATTTTTAATTGCATGAATGTTTACTTTTGATAACTTTATTTGGAGCCACATCTCTCTTGCTTGCTTCTGTATTTCTGTGCATGTGTCTGTGTACCAGCAGAGCCATGTGCTTCTGTATCTTGAGGGCTCAGTGCTGCAGGCAGTTGGAGAGTTGGCCTTCATTCAGTCCTCACGGGGGTGTGGTGGTAGTGGTGGTAGTGTGCAGAAGAGAGGCTATTAGATGCCAAATGAACAATAATTTTCTGTAGCCTGGATGCAGCCCCAGTAAACGGCTAGTTTCTTTTTTTAACCCATGTTTTTTCCACTAATGATGTGCGGTTAGCCAGCAAATTTGAGCAAAAAATACACGAGTGACTGAGTCATGCAGCTGAATGACTGCTGATTTTTTAAATTAATTTTGGTTTCAAAAGAATTTGTTAGTTTATTTTGTGTTTTGTCCAAGTCTAATAAAGGAATGCCTTCTTTTTTTTTTTTAAGTTACCCTTTGTTGTTTTGTTTAAATATTTATGTTACATTGTTATATTTTAACGTCATCCTCTGCAGACTTTCACATCTGTGTCCACCTGGAAAAACTAATTGCCATGCTAATTGTGCTTTGTGAATGCCACCGCTGTTGTTTATTCATCCTTAGAGCTTCTGGTGGTATTTAAACATAATGCCTTTGTATTTTCTCACCACGGTGACCTTTCTTCACAAACCGGGTCTGAAGCAACCAAAGTAATCTTAAGGGGTTGCTCAATTTTGCCAGTAGGTTGATGAACTTGACTTTCAACAAATTTTTTAATGAGTTATGCTTTTATTTTTTTTTTAGTTTAGTCAAAGAGTCTAATAAGATATCCTTGGGGTCTACTAATACTCCATTCATTGTTCTCCAAATCGTTTCCTGTTATTTAAAAGCAAAACAAAAAAAGCCTACTGAAGATGTTTTTCAAGTTAGTTTCCAATATAGACAAAAAGAGAGAGAATGACCTCAGAAGGTATTAAAAGTTTTTATTTAATGTACTGAAGTCTTGCCTTGCATGTTTGATCTGAACAAATGATGTTGCACATAAGTTAAACCCTTTTTGTTTTTATTTTATTTTAATAAGATTTCTCTCAGCAACAGAAGATCTGTAGCAAGCATTGGGATTCTCGCTAGCTATAGTTGAATGGAAGATCATCGTTTTATGGTGGGAAACTGTCAGTATTAGCTAAAATACAAAACTCGCGTCAGAACTTCAGTAAATAATGGCAAATGGACTGCATTTATACAGCTGGTTTATAGTACTTCCTGATCTACAGTCCCCCAAAGTGCTTGTTTGACTTTTCTTTCTGCCTGTATTAGCTCTTTATGACTCACTTGTTTTATCTTAACTTTGAGATGGTTTTACTGTACAAAATGTTTAGTCATTTTAGGTTTTTCTGCCATTACAGATCTTAGCTTTGGCCTCAAAATGAAACACATTTTATTATCAGAACAGTCCTTATTGTTTTGATGGGGTGAGGTGACCTGTGACTGAAGGCTTCAACAGAGTGGATGCCCAGGGCACCCATCATCCCCTCTCCCCTCCTCTGCTGTCAGTCTGTGAGGCAGGAAACACTTCCTGCCCTTTCGTCACCATGAAGGCATTTAAGTGTGAGACTCACTCAAACGTGAAACTAAAGTGAAAGTTCTCTCCAGTTGAACAAGTGAGCATGAAAAGTGCAGAATATGAAGTCTGCTGGAAAAAAATTGCTCTGGTTTAATTTAATCACTCAGGATGGCGAATATGTACATGCTGAATTATCTGTTTCCTGTGGAGGCTTCACATTCCTGCTTTTAAGAGGAAGAGAGGCTGAGGGAGTGACAGATGGCATGTTAAAGTCATTTGAAAATGATGGCCAGGCACTGAATGAAGGCGTGAAGCAAGGACAGAAAACAACATTATTTGGACACCAGAGGAGTCTAATGTGGAGGGAATAACTAAAAGGGCCTCCTGAGTCTCTGCTGCTGTACTCATGGCGTTCGTTATTTGTCCTTTTAGTTGAGAACGAGAGCCACTGCGACTTTGTAAAGCTCAGAGAGATGCTGATCAGAGTCAACATGGAGGATCTGAGGGAGCAGACACATGCCCGCCATTATGAGCTGTACCGGCGCTGCAAGCTCGAGGAGATGGGTTTCAAAGATACAGATCCTGACAGCGAGCCATTCAGGTAGACACACCCAGTGCAACACAGACAATGCGTTTATCGAAAGGCTCACACAGCCAACCAACTGTCAACAGCAATGAAAGGAAACGATTATCTTTTGAAGACTGTGCCTAATCTTTCTTTGTTTCTGTTCTCTGTCCTGGCTTTACTGCTCTGTAGCCTTCAGGAGACGTATGAGGCTAAGAGGAAAGAGTTCTTGGGGGATCTGCAGCGCAAAGAGGAAGAAATGCGGCAAATGTTTGTCAACAAAGTAAAAGAGACGGAAGCAGAACTTAAAGACAAGGAGAGAGAGGTCAGTCTGGAAAAGCCGAGCTGTCGTTTATTTGATAGTCAATTGCACCTGACATGTCTACACATCAACTTCAGGTGCATTTTTGTCAGAAGATCAGAAATATTGTGCACACAGTTTTGCATGGCATCTGTAAAACCTGTTGAGTTCAGCACATTTTAACATATGACAAAGTGTCTGCACATGTGAATGACCGGACTCTGTTTGTATTGGTTTATCCTAATCACTCGTATCTGGCGCCACTGTGAGAAAATACCAAGACCCTCATCACACTATTTCCCTACAGTGAGGCTCAAAGTTATGACTCAGTGTCAGTTTAGGAAGCTGTGACTACACAGAAATAAATGCACAGATCAAACACTTTAAGTTATTGTTTGTAACTTGACTGTATGTACGATCTAAGAAAGTTTGTCTTGGCATTTTTAAATTTTGTGCAGTTTCTACAGTTTACCACCAACTTTCTCAGTGTTGGAAAGAGATGAGTTTTTGCCTCCCATCATAGTATTACGATTGAAATCTACAATAGTGCATTCTTTCCTTGTTGTACTTGAGGAGTGCATAAAATGTTGCTAAGGACTCCCACTAACCATAAAAGCCACACTTTAGGTCTTTAACACCTGCATTCAATAGTTTCTATTTTGTTTTAGTGTCTACTTGTCAACTATACAGGGCCCTCAAAAACACTTTGAGCAGCTCTGCAGTGCATCCAGTGTTATACATACCAAAGTGTTGCACACTGCAATAGCAGATGATGGTGTGTTGTCGATCACAAGGGAAGCAGTGCAAACAGGGGGATGCCCTGTTTTTCACTGCACTTCATAATATGGTTATTTAAGCTGCTCTTAGTAATATAACCATGCAAGACAAAATTATATACACTGAAAAAATAGTTCAGTTCAGTTTGAGTATAAAAATATTAGTCAGACAAACTCTTCCTAAACTGCCCTTTCTTCTAAAGTTTCGTCTTACTTGTCCTCATCCCATTTGTCCGTCTCCACACTTGTCTTCTCCCCCTCAGTTGCACGAAAAGTTCGAGCAGCTGAAACGGATGCACCAGGAGGAGAAGAAGAAGGTGGAGGATAAGCGAGGATACCTGGAGGAGGAGATGAACGCCTTTAACAAGAGGAAGGCGGCAGCCGAGACACTGTCCTTATCTCAGCCCGTCAAGAAAGACAAGGACAAGAAAAAGTAAGGCAGTCCCTCCTTTAAGTCACTCACTCGTGTCATTCTTCTCTCAGTAACAGGAAGCTGCTTCTTTTTTAAACCCTACTCCTTTCTTTAAGTAATCATCTTGCCTTTCACTGTGTGCCTTCAGAACCTGAAATGATTTCCCCGCTGCTCTTGTCTCTTCTTGTTTTGCTGAGTAACACTGATACACGAGGTTAGCATTCTGCTAATTCCCTTGGATTTATGGAGCCTTGAATAGAGCGTGTTTTGCTGCTTTAGACCTGTTGTTGACCTGTCTCCAATACACAAGCATTTCAACCATTATAAAGGCCTGGCATGCGTTAAGGAAACTTCCTCTCCTTTTTGTCCTGCCCAAGCTTAACATTTCCTGTGCTTTCACTCTTTCCTTTTGCCTCGCTCTAATTATTCAGGATACTCAGTCAGGAGGTAGTGAAAACCTCAGAAAGGGCAAAACTGATATTTCAATAGGGGTGTGCTCATCGTTGTTAAATCTTCCACTTTATATTTTATGCTTTCTTTTTAAGTACAGTATTGCACTGAGATGCATAGTGATCTATAGCTCACCCATCACAGGATCAAGGTGCTGCGGTTGTTTCAAAGCCCAGTCGGCATTGTTTTGAAATTCCTTCGTTTAAAGCTGCATTCTAGGAGCCTTCAGCTTGTTTTGTCTTTAGACCAACTTGTTCACATACTGTTGATAAGAGGCTGCTTTCTTCTGGTTTAGTCTTGGCCTTCTGATGGGATAAAATGATAAAGTGACAACCCTTTATATGCAAAAGGTCAAGTACAACTTGACTGTTGAAGCTATAAAATGAGTTTGATCTTAGACCAACATTTTTGCTCAACCTCCATAAAACTCATGTAGTAAAACAGAAGTTTAGCTTGAAGTTTCTTGAAGCTAATAACGTTTTGAAATCCTTATTAGGAGCTACAAAATGCAAGTTCAGTACTTGGAATCAACTTTTATCTGCTCAGTTTATCATGAAATGACCTGGCCACGAACCTTCTACCTGCCAGTCACTTGTCCTGTGAATATGGGGCACATATATCAACAAATAGCAGTAATTCCTGCACATTCATTCAGGATTTTGAGTTAAAGCTGAAAGTCTGCACTTTAATCTCATGTTGATGATTTCAGTTATTATCCACTGTGGTGGCTTACAGAAGCAAGGCCATTTCAGACAGTCAAACGTGTACAATGTTCAGGTTTCACTTTACTTCAGTCTATCGTGTAGCTCCTTTTCAGTTCTTTATCTGTGTTAGTTTTGTTTTGTTGGCTGGCGGTCCCTTACACATTGTATCACAATCAGAGCTGGTTTTGAGTGAAGCTTGTGGCCATCTGAGTGGTTAAAAAGCATCTCGGTGTGTATGCCAAGCTTTGGTCATAGGTGAATGGCAGTGAAGTCTTCATGGTCATTCCCACCAAGTTGACCAGGCTTATGGCTCCATCTTGTGGCCGCTCACGTGCATTACTCTTGTTCCTGTTGCAGATCTTCCATTTTGTGCTTTTCCGAACATCATTTTTGGCCGTTTCACTCAGGACTGGTGTTCAAAGTAATCATCATACAGAGTGTAGTTTAAAAGGTTCACACCTCTTTCACCAGCACATGCGCTATGATTTTATCTGAGCTTCCTAACTTCTTTGCTTCAGCGCTCCTTTTCTGATCCCTCTTTTTTTATTTCACTTATTATTTCAGTAAAGTCGCTGTTTGTTCATTCGATTTATTTTGTTTATTGTTTGTCGTTGTTTTTCAGTTAATTTTTGGGCGCTGTATACCCTTCCTCACACGGCCATGGATTTGTCCTCCATCACCATAGCAGCGACAACATCTGTTTTTTGTTGGTTTGTTTGTTTTCGTTTGTTTGTTCTGACATTCCATCTTGATATTGTGCACACGGACCAAAGACACTGAGGATGATGATGATGGTGAAGCCACAGGGAAGAAAAGAGTGAAAGATGGTGAGAGATGATGAGCAAAGATATTCACGTTCCATCAGAGGCCATCTCATTTATTCAGGATCTTTTTTTGTTTGTTTTGCTTTTTTTTTTTTTTTTTTTTTTTCCCCCCTTTGGACACTTTTTAAAATAAATATGTATGTATATGCGTTTTGTTTTGCTTAATTGTGATTTAAATATTTTGTTTTCTTTTTGTTTCTTCATTAACTATCCACACAAGAAATAAGAGCTTAAAACCATTCAAACCTTTGACTGTTTGGTACTACAACGTAACACCTGGGCAACATTTTTGAAACTCTTCAGCAAGTATTAAAAAAATAATAAAAGACAATATCAGTAAAGATTTTTGTTTTTAAATACATGATCTTTCTGAAATATTGCCCAGATAAAATGTGTCGGTTAAACTTGGTTAAAGTTAAAGTTGTTGTTTTTTTTTGTTTTTTTTTAATCAATTAAGCCCAAATAATATACTTAAATAGCAATAACTGAGTACCTGTGTACTGCATATTGCATACACATAGGTGCTGACAACCTAAACCTAATAATCTTAAGTCTTTTTTTAAAAAAAGTGTATGCAATATTCTGGTGCTGTTTCAGTTTAACTCATTAAATGTATGTGAATATTTTCTAGAGCTTACCAAGCTTAATATGCAAAATGTACTAGTTTTTAAATCTGATATTGTTATAAGATGCACATATGATTGTGTACATTGTCCGTAAGTGATTTAACTTTATTGTAAACGGTGAGTTGATCGTCTCGATGTGACTGTTATGACAGTGGACGCAAACACAAAGCCAGTATATCGACGTAAACCCAGGATTCAGGAAACTATTCAGCTTGATGTAGACGCGTTTACACTCAGATGTAGAAGAGAGCAGCTGTATTTACTGTGTGTCTTTTGGAAATAAATGCAACCCCGCCCCCCCTTCCACTCTTCCACTCCTGACTTTGATGCGTCTCTGCCATGATTTGTTTGTCTATATTTACCCAGCGTGGAGCTGAAAGTGAAGCACAGGCAGGTGAAGACTCTCATTCCCTCAGGTGCACATTAAGAC